>NC_042616.1:483436205-483738628 GCF_901001135.1 Rhinatrema bivittatum
AGAATGAAGCAAATTACTAGTGATGACACTAAATGGGAACCTGCTTTGCAACATAATAGGAAAGAACTATAAAGATGAAGATGTGCTGGCTACCAAAATGAGAGAACTGATAGTGGAGAACAATTGAACAATACAATGTCCTTACATGCCCGCCGCATCATCACATACTTAAGAATCTCGTATTGAAACACTGACATACTTTGCAGGCAGGCTATAAAGTGAGTGAGCTATGTAGATATAAATCCTTTTTACATATAGGAGAGGTCAAAATTTAAATGTTTTACTTGTGAGAGCAGATCCAATTGAGAATATAAGAAAAGACAGGCTTGGAAAAGAGGGAAACCCAGGAATGTGCCAGTGTTGTAACTGTGCTCATTGTAATTCTCTGGGTGTAGGAGAGAGATTTCATCACTCAGTTTAGGAGAAGGTTGCAAGATTAGAGACTGAATCATATGCAGCATGGCTTTTTTTTTTTTATTTCTGGGATTTGCGGCAGTGGTCTCGTCTGTGGTGAGGCGACCACAGGGAAACTTAAACTCAGGCTGTCTAAACACAAGAATGTTCTAAGAGCGGCAATATCCTATGTTTGCCAAGAGATTTCTAGGAATTGGACCTACACCTTCTCCACACAGAGGTGAAGCAAGGGTGAGCAGTTTTGCTTTGGAAAGGCAGCTTTTTTCTACTGTCTGGACACAGTCAGGGCCCCAACACCTTGTTGTTCCCCAACTACATACTATGCCAGTAGCCTTGTAAACGTCATCAGGGTCCTGATATGCCAAGTAATATTGCTACAAATGCATTGGATAAAAACTGTCCTTTTACTCGTGATAGAATAATTGGCAGGAGGTGGCTGTTTCGCCAAATGGTTTGTCTTGGCAGAGAACAGAGAGAGCATTTTGTGACTTAATGTGTGCAGAGAATTAAACACATGAGGAGGGATGGTGGGTTTCCTGTGGTATCTTGGTCTAGCTGAAAATGTGTTCTAATGGTAATAAGTAGCCCATGAAATGTAATAAAACTAACTTAATGTAATTCGTGAAATCAGCAGCAATTGGAAAAACTAATTGTATTTTGACGATTTGGAATATTTGGATATATCCCAGGGTGGGATTTATTTGCAAACTTATGGAATGGCAGGGTGCTTGTGTTCAGCTGAAATTTTTTACTATGTATTTATTCTTTTATTTATTTATTTTTTTATATTCTTTGATATCATTGAGGCAATTGATGTATAAGGACATTCATGCTTTTTATTGCATTGGACTTTTTGCTTTGATGATCATGACATAAGTTTTGAGCAGATGCTTTAACCAAAGATCCCGGGGATGGTGCCAGCATTATTACTCCTCTTTTCCTATATTCCTTTCTTCTATTTGGGAGCTCAGCCCTCCAGGAGGAACAATCTCCCACCAGAGTGACTGATGGTGGGGTTGGGAGTGAGAGAACAGGGTAAGGGAAGAAGAGATAGTAAAGTAAGGATATAAAAAGGGGGCACGCTAGATGGCTCCATTTTTTTTTTTTGCTTTTCAGGTCTGCACCTGCTCATCCACCCCTTCTAGGAGTAAGGCTATACTGTGAACTTGTTCAAATTTTCATATTTGTATGTCACATCTTGGGGGGGGGGGGAGGAAGAGATGAGGGAGACATCTGAACAGCCAAGAGGGCTAAACATCAGACTCTCGGGACAGTGACAATCCCAGGTAGCACTACACCACACTGGATTCCAGCTCAGGATGGAGAGTGGGGAAACAGACTAATTATTGAATTTGAGTAGTGAGGGCTGCCGGTGATCCTGGGTGCCTTTGGAAGGACGGATGCTGGGCCTATTGGAGGCAGCACCTGGATGGACTTGGTCAGAATCCCCATCCAGGTCTAGTACAGAGTGATGGACCCTAGGAAGAAGGCAATTATACTGACTCAGATTCAGGTCTGGATTTTCCTTTATATCTGTTTACGTACTATAAGGCTATGGTCCTATATATTCAATTTTCTGCACAATCTATCAATGTCTATTTTTGGTGATTGAGGAGATGGGTGCACTCCAAGGGGAATATTCCAGCTGCAAGTATCATATAAAATGGAAGATTGGAGGCTGGAAGATGGTGAGAGGAAAGTTGGAAGGGGATTGAGAAGAAGGCTTGGGGAAAGGTAGGGGGACCAAAAGACTGTAGGATGGTAAGAGGAGGAGAAACTGAAAGCTGAGTGGGATTAGGAAGGACTTGGTGGATAGTAGTGAAAAGAGATGGAGGCTGAAAGGAGGTGAAAAGGTGATGGATGCAGGAAGAGATGAAAACATTATCTGGAAGCTGGACAGGAGTGAAGGAGAGTTAGACACTAGAAAGGGGTGAGCTGAGAACTGAAAAGTATAATAGAAAGAGATGGAGGTTGGGAGGCAGTGAAGACTGAGAGTAGATTGTGACTTGAGAATGGGTTCAGAGACAGAGAAATAGACATCTGGAAGGAGCAACTGACTCTTTGGATCTATCACACTTCTTTTTAACTAACTTCTTATCTAAATGTGTGCAAGTTGTACCCAATGCACCCACCTCCTTTTCCCAACCTCATCTACCCACTTCTTACATATTTACTAGAAATCTACCTCATATTTGTTATCTTGTTTGTAGGTATAAGTACTCATGAACTCATTGCCTTGTTACTTTATGTAATCTGCCTTAGGCCTACCTTTAGGGAAAGGTGGAGTACAAAATTCTTATAAATAAAATAACAGGTGAGGTTAGTGGGGCTAAAGAGGTGATGCAACAGGAGATGAGGTGAAGATAAAGTTCTGGGTCTGGCAATGGGCGAGAGATGGAGAGAAGGATAAGAAGTAAAGAGATAGTGATAGAGGGCAGAGAGAGGAGGAAATAAAGCAAAAAAATGGTGAGAAGTGATATGAAAGAGACTATATATAGACGAAAGAAAAAGACTGAAGGAGGCACAAGATGAAGTGAGAACTGACAGAAGGGAAGAAGAACCAAGAAAAGGAATGAGAAAAGATAAACAAGGTTAAAACAGCAGAGAGATTGAGAACAGAAGTTACAAAAATTCCATTTTCAATTTAAATGGAGATTAATTGATTGTTTCAATGTTTTAAATTATATGCTAGACATACATTTTGTAGTCCTTGGCAGCCAAGTCTGAAAGCGCAATAGCATTGATTTTATCCACCAACCATCTGTCCACTTGTTCATCTGTCTGGGGGCACCAGATCTTCTGCAGATAGTCACCAACTGGGCCAAAGGTTGGGAGAAAGGCAGAGCATTGCCCCTAGCACCTTCCTATTCTATTGAAAATGACCTTAATCTGATTAGGATGAGTTCATTTTCAAGAGAGTCAAAGTTGAAAAGCACTAGAAAATCCATGCATAAGTGAGACTATAACTCCTTTCCTTGTTTAAATTTGTTTTAGAGTTATGTGTATAAGAACTGACTTGCAGCACTGCTCTACTTGTTAATTCTGTCTCCTAAACTATTTAGGAAATTCTATTTTTACAGTATTTGGAGGGAATGTGCTGTAGATTATTTTCTCCTCCTCTCTACTTCTCTTACTGAAGCCAACATTTCATACTTGGGCTGTATGATAGGGATGTAGATTTGTTAAAAATGAATTCTAAAATGCAACAAATTAGGCCATTTTCAGTTCACTCCAAATGGAACAAATAAAAAATGGCCTCTTATGAAAATGCCCAGGGGAGCCTACCTGGAGAGAGGGGAGCCTACCTGGAGAGACGCTCCGAAAGGAGGAAGGGCAGTCGGGACTGAACGAGCCTCGGTGAGCGGAACAACGCCTCCCCTCCCACCCGTGACGTCACCAACAGCGACGCTCAGCTGTGCCGATTTAAGGAGAAGCACAGCGTGAGAGAAGTGGGAGCCTACCTGGAGAGACACTCCGAAAGGAGGAAGGGCAGTCGGGACTGAACGAGCCTCGGTGAGAGGAAAAAGAGGAAGATCAAGGTTACAACATCGACACCATTGGGGAAGGAGATGAAAGGCCCAATGACACCCATATTATTCGGAGCCAGCCCTCCAGAGAAGTAGCCCAAGAAATATCTTTCTCTTCGGGGACTACTGCGAGTCCAGCCCAGGACCAGAAATCCAACGGGCCTCCCAATCAAGAAGGGGTAAGTGTTTTAAATACCCCTGAAGAGAGGGAAGGAATAACAACAAAAGAAAATGGACAAAAGTCTCTAGAACAGGCTTCAGAGGAGATCCTGGTGCCTGATAACATCTCCCTAGTGGACGTTTGGAAAGCCATCACCAAAGTGGAAAGGATGGTTTCCCAGTCCATCACTCAATCCACTGTCTTTTCAGCAGAAATTAATGTGAAAATGGAAGATCTCAGTAAAAGAATTGAAAAAGTTGAAGCCTCTAACTCAGTGATGGGTCCTCAAATAATGTCCCTACAGACAACGGGGACCACTTTTATAAAAGATACTGTGATATTATATAAGAATTTAGAGAGTATGGAAAATCTATTACGCAATAAGAATCTGCGACTTTTAAATTTTCCATATACGAGATTACTATCTCCTCAAGAACTTTTTTAAAAATATGTTAATGAGATATTACATATTTCTAACGACATATTGATATAAAAAATGTATTATGTATCTAATTACAGGAGAGAGGTAATAGAACCTGAAGGAGGAATAGATATTTTGAGTGAAAAAAGCCCAAATTTAACATCCTTTTTAGAGGCTTCAATGGATGATATACCCACAAGAGCCACATTAATTGTGGCTTTCTGTTTAGAACAAGATAAAAATCTTGTCCTACAAAAATATTTCCAAAATAAGAATTTTCTTTTTGTGGCAAATTGGTACAAGTATTTCCTGATGTATCAAGGAATACTCAGTGTAGAAGGAGACAATTTCTTTTGATGCGACAAAGAGTATTGGCCCTAGGGGCAACATTTTTTCTTAAGTTTCCCTGTAAATGTCTTGTGACTTATCAGAAAAATGTTTGTTTTTCTTGAACCTTCTAACCTAGAAGTATTCCTATCTGATAAAGGCAGATAGAGATTGAGATTATAGTTGGAAGTATAAATGGTCAAAAAAGTTTATTCTCTCTGATATTCAATAGATATGAATATTACTGAAGTTTATTTTCTTATTAAGCTCCCCTATAATGTGGACTTTTATGGATAACAAGAGATGTGTTGCTTGTGGTTGATTTCAATATGAAAAGTTTCTGCTTGTTATACATTATGCCTTTCTTTTTCATTGTAAGAAATGTTTGAGAAATTTAATAAAGTAAAAAAAAAAAAAAATGCCCAAAATTTGCAGGTACTTTTGTATATGTTGCAAAATTTAACAAAAATAAAGGGCCTCCCCAACTCCTTCCCATCCTATAAAATCAAATCTGTGGCCAGTGCTGCTCATCTGGACTGAGCTGGGCTCAGCGGTGCCACCTCAGACCTTTATGACTCATACTACCAAACCCAAAAATCAAGCCCGTGGACCAAGCCCAGCCAAAGCCTCTCCAAACCCCTCCTGCCCCCCCCCAGAAGGCATGTGCTAGGCCGTGAACCTCTCTTTCCAACCCCACATACCTCCTTAAAGCCAGATAAAAGTAAACTAAGGCCATGAACAAAGCTCACTTGCTCCTGCCGTGGTGCCTGGATCTTTAAAAATGGCACTGGTTGCCTGGAGGATGATAACTGGTGACTGCCTACAGAGGTTATGGTGCCCCCAGACAGATGTCACTTTGGTGCCTACTTCTGGTAGGTCTAGTACCTTTATGTTGTACAAATGTATGGCCATACTACATAATGATGCAGGCCCCAAAGGAGATAGGCACTGAAGTGGCATCATTTTGATGCCGTGCTGCAGATGGCAGGTGCCAGGACTGGCATGTGTGGGCTTTGTCCTGCCCTTAGCATTCTTTTATTGGGAGCAGCTATAAGGGAGTAATTGGTGGCCAGATAGGGAGGTCCCTGTCCTGGCACATGTTATGGGAGGGAGGAGGGGCTTGGGGAGGCCTGACTGGGCCCAGGAAAGTACAGTCAGGTAGGCCTGGGTCCCAGGCTCAATTTTAGGGGCAGGGGGTCAGAATATCCCAGGGAGGCCCCAGCTCAGCCAGCCAGGCAGGCCTGAGCCCCAGGATGGATTTTACAGGGCAATAGGTGGGGGGGGGGGGGGGGGGTTTGAAAAGCCTCAGGAAGTCCAATTGAATTGTTATTTTTGTTTTGGTGTTTGGGCTGGGATTAATGGTTTGCTTTTTTTGGTTCAGGAAATGAACAGAGAGGACAAAAAAAAAAACTAAACTAAACCAAACTAACTGAACCAAAATTGTATGGATCTCTGCTGTATGGAAGTGGATGAGAATTAAGAAATAGGAGGTGGCAATATGAGAGAGGGAAACAGAGAAATGGAGGGATGGAGGAATGAGGAATGATAAAAGGGAGCTCAGAAATGCAATGCAATTCAGTTCAGGGAAAGAGATTTTAGGCCAGTTCTAGAATTCTGACAGCCCCCTCCCCAATCCTGGTGCATTCTGATGTCTGCAGAACTCCAAGTACCAGAAGCAGGAACAACATATACCTCAACCACTGAGATGTAAGTTCAAAAAGCAGGACTAGCCAAAAGTCTCCCTCCTTAACTGGGTAATTTGGCAGCTCTGCAAACTAGAGAAGCAATAAGTATGAGAGCGATGGTAATGAGGTAGAGAGTGGGCAACACAGGCATAGGAAAGGGAAGTTGAGATGGAGAAAGGCAAACTGGGAGTGAAAAGCAATGATAGATTGAAAGGTAGGAGATAAAGCGTGAGAGATGGGGAAATGGAGGGATGAAAGACAGCAGAAGGGAGATGGCGGGACAGTTATGAAAATCTCAATATTTGGTAGCTTGCATAGCCTGATGCCTTCTCCTGTGGAATTTTATGTCAGTGTTAAGGCTGGAGGGATGAGAGAGAGCTGCGCTAAATTTTCCTGTGGCTATAACCATCTCCCTGCTGCTCACTTCTTGTTTAGAGTGAAAGTATGCAGGTGGAGGAAGAGGAGCAGCAGCCACCAGGACCGTGAGCACAGTGCTGTCAGCATAGCCGTGGCCCCCACCTTGCCACTACAACTACCGCCCTGGAGGTAATGGGGGAACGGAGGTCTGCGAGAGGATGGGAGAAGGGAGAGGGTGGAAGATGAGGTACAAAAATGAAATGGTAGGCTGTAAAAAACACAGGAGAGAGAAAAGGGACTCGGAGGTGAGCATCCTAAGGGGAAATCATCGATCCAGTGCTCTGCTTTCAGAGTAAACCTTTTTGGACAGTAAAGGTCCTTAGTAAAGCGTTTAATTGTCCTGAAAGTCTATATTTAAAAAGTATTTGTCCAACCAACAAATGTATTATCTCTTACCAACTACATTTTTTTTTTGTTTCTTTTTGACAAATTGTATTTTTGCCAACTGACACACTTCTTCCCTTTCTGCTACTAGAAAATACCCAGGTTGGACCCTACTTTCTTAAATCACAGTTGTTGCACTCCAGCAATCAGTTCACCTCTACAAAAAATAGCCTCCCTCTGGATCAGCATCTACGAAATGCACAGACAGAAAACAGTAAAATACTGCAAAACTATGTATTTATGGAGTAAAACCCATAAGGATTAAGCCTTCCATAAAAACAAATAATAATAATAAAATAAAATAAACATGCATATAGAAAACATTTGTGAATCTAAATCCTGCCTCATTAACATCATATTTTGGCAAGGTTACATTCCACTTTATTAAATGCTGTTACGTAGGTTTCTACAACAAAAATTACTATTTCTGGATAAGCCTGGTTAACTTTTGTTTTTTGTGTAACAAAAATACCGTTTGACCTTTTCAACACATACTATCAATAGCCAGCTATTTGTCATCCTCCTAAAATAGTCCTGCAGTCTGCACCTTAAGTACAGAAGGCTTTTATGTCACATATTTTGAATGGTTCAGCACATGCATGTTATTTTAACAGTCATCCTCTTACCTCTATAGGTGGGATGGTCTAATGGGCAGAGGCACAGGAGGTAAACAAGCCTCCAGCTGTCATCGACCTTTTCTTTAAAAATACTCTCTCCCAAGAAACTATAAGAATTGATGTCATCTTCAGAAAATGACAGGAAATTTGTGCCAAAGTGGCAGCTATTTATAGACAGGCGATATTAAATAGATTTAGAAATAGCATTTGCTTGCTTAAAGAGGAGTGGTGAGTTTGTGATACTAAGAGAATTCAACAAAGTATTTTTCAACACATAATTAGCATGCACGTAACTTAAAACTGATTTTCAGATTGTTTTGGAGTTTGTTTGTTTGTTTGTTTTTCACCAAAAAGGAAAAATATTTTGAGGTGTTAAATCTTTTAAGTCTTAAATTAGGACATGGTGAAATACGACTCTTGGTAAGGCCTCCTCTAAGTGAGGCTACTGACTGTTTCGTAACGCTGCTGTATGCGCGGGTTTGCATGGCATTCTCTGGATTGTGTCTCGCTCCGAAGGTAGCGTGACTCGGTGAAGGATTTCAGAGACGGGAGAGATTCTTTTGCAAGTTTTGACCTCACTCCTCCCATTGTTTTTATAAGCCACTTCTGCCCATGAGCATTACCCAAACAACCTGCACCGTGAGTCACGAAAATCAAAGCACATGTAGTAATTTATCTATCATTTCTACCTTAGTCATTGTCTAGCCCCCGTTATGTAAATCCATGAGCACCACTCAGTTTTGAAAATGAGTCCTTATCTTAAACAAAAACAAATACTGGTGCTGAGTTTTGTACCAACTGAATAAACAATTTAAGAAACTGGACAGTTTAACAAGAGAGTCTTAAAAACATAAAAGGTCAGTTTCATTTAAAATAAAAGGAATGCATTACTTGTTCTTGAAGAACATTCTATGTAAATTAGCCATAATATGTTACTTTTATAAGCCCTCCATGTGGTTCTTTCGCCTTCTTTTGGTGTGTGCTTGGGTGCTGTTTTTGTATTTATGGATAATGAGGGCAGTCTTTGGGTTTTATACCTTCAGGATGAATATATTCGCTCCTGCGAATATATTTAACCAATTGGGGCAGCTGCCACCACTGCACAGCTCCAAATATTTCTGGGGAGCATTTTTGGGTTTCTACTTTCTTTAACTCGTTATTTCACTTTATCATCCTCTTGCTCTAACTTTCCATCTTTCCTTGCCTTTGCCTTCAGTTATTGGATCATATGACAGTTGTTACACCGATCTCGGCTGCGCATCTCCTTCCTACAGTATATGCAGCTGAAATCTGCCTGACTACTGCCCCCTCCTTTTTCTCTTTCTTTAACTGTTGCTATATCTGCCCTCCATGACTGGATGGCACCATATTCATCAGAAGACCAATTATGCTATTCAGCATGTCTGGATTTGCCTACCTTATACCTGACAAGGGGTACTAAACGATATTTTACCGACAGGGAAAATAAAAGTACTTTTTAATTCAATCACGCCAGGAATTTCATGTTTTTCTTCTTCTAATACCATAATATTAGTGTTACTGAAAAAAAGTTTTAAACTCGTCTTAAATAAACCCTTGTCTTCATTTGCCCAGTAGAACTGGTGGATGCTATCACTGTGCACAATAGCCAAAAAAAACCAAACAAACACATTTGATGTCGCCAGTCTCTAGAGCTACTTTTTAGCACACAATTTGAACTTAATCACAGCAGTATGAAGGCAATTTTGGTTCTTCTCACTGTGACAAGGATGTTTACAGACTACTGTGCAGATCAAGGGTCCTGGGTAGGATGGCGGACCCGGTAATTGCTATTCATTCTTTACTTTGATTATGTAACATAGGCAAACGGGATTACCCCGAAGGGCATTTCTGGCCACTGCGGCTTGTACTCTGGCTGTCCTGCTGGCCTGACAGTGAGGGGGGGGGGGGAAGCTGCACTGATTGAACAGTTAGGCCAAGGTGAGGGAAAGGAGGGCAGAAGGGAAGGGGTCATGGGTGTGCCAGCACTCAGAAAAGAGCATGGAAGATGCCTAAATGGAGTAGAAGACAAGAGGAAGAGCAATCTAAAAGGGGCCATGGGTGGGAGGAGCAGGACAAAAGGGAAAGGCACTTGGGGGGAGTGCTATGGGGGGGAGGGCAGAAAGGTAGGAGGGAAGGAGGGAGCAGAGGAGTGAGAGCACTCAGAAAGAAGCTTGGAGAGAGCGGTGGGCAGGAGAGAGAATACTTGGGATGGGGGTCATGCTGGGAAGGGAGGAGAGGGAAGACCAGGAAAGGGATTGCAGGAGACGAGGACAGGAGGGAAGACATTTAAGGAAGAGACTGTGGGGGATGGGGGGGGGGGGAGGAAAGCAGGGCAGGAGGGAAGGCGCTTGGGATGGGACCGTGAGGGGCTGCAGCACTTTGAAAAGGGCCATGGAGAAAGAGCAGGAGGAGGAAGGAGTGTAAAAGGGACAGACTTGGAAAGAGAATTTGAGGGATGGCAGGAGAGGGAGGACCAGGGAAGGAGACACAGAAGAGAGAGAGGGCAGAAGAAGGAAAGGGAAAGGGAAAGGGAAAGGGGGAAAAGCAAGGGACAGAAGGCAAGGGCACTGGGAAGGGGGAAAGGGCAAGAGGGATGAGCACTCAGGGAGGGTCATGGGGGAGGGCAGAAGAGGAGTAGAACTGGAGAAAGGCCATGGGGCGGAGAGAAGCAGGGCAGGAGAGAAGGAACCATGGGGAGGGCATCAATCAGCAAGGAAGGAGAGAGAATTGCAGTGGGAGGAGTACTCTGGAAGTGGCCACGAGAAGAGGACAGGAGGTAGAGAGTACTCAGGAAGGTAGAGAGTACTCAGGAAGGGGCTGCAGATGGAAACGAGCAGTGCAGGAGACAGGGGGGAGTTAGGAGGGAGTAAGTAACACTCATGAGGGGGCCATAGGAGGAGAGCAGGAGGGGAGAGCACAGATAATTTGAGTAAACAAACATTCTTTACTTAAGTATTAGTATACATTACAAATGACTCTGGGCTGCACTATTATTTGATATTACATTAATCAGTTTTCTGTTTGACATTTAACTGCACATAAAAACTAAAGCAAAGAATGTGGAGATCTGCAAAAATGTTTGGAGGTTAGAAAAGGAGCCCATGCTTCCCAAAAAGTTTGGGAACCCCGGCTGTCGACAGTTATTTGCACTGGCTTTTAGGTAAAACTAGGGCCCCCATCCTAAAGAGCCTGGACCTTACAGTCTTAAAGGGAAAGTGCACTTCTTTATCATTTTCCAGTCTGCTCTCTGGTGCCCTACAACCTTTGCTCACAACATTATTAAAACAGCATCTGGCTGAGCATTGCAGATGCTGAACAACTGAACACTATATACCCTGCATCATACCAATAATAGAGACACAGAATAGGTAAAACGTTTGTTTAGCGCATCTGGACTTATTATTCAGTTCTTATTGATACAAGTATTTTCAACCCAAGTATTCTTGAGGAAGGAAGAGGCCCGCAGTGGTCATGTTGGTAGCTCCGGTAATCAGAAACATTTCCAGGACAACTTAGGATGGTCGGATTAGACTTTAGCTCTGCCTATGCCACAAATCATTACACTTAGGGATGCCAACTATCCTTATTTTTTTCTGGTCTGTACAGATCTGGGGGAAAAAAGGGGGAGAGCTAAAATGTTCCAAAATGTCCTGATTTTAGCCCTTCAGCTGCAGGTTAGCATCAGATACTCCTCTGTAATTACACTATATAGTGTGTGCTTCGGTGGCTACGCTATATTCAATATGTGGTGCATGCATTTTGTTTGTCTCTTGCCTAGTCCACAATTTAACCAGAGGCCTAAAATATTTTACAAAATAGTAGTTTGGCCCCTGGGCTAATAAAAGAAAACCTTTCTCAGAGTAAAGACATTCAAGAACTAGTGGTCACGATAGGGCTAGATTCAGAAGTAACTTTAAAATCGTCGGCTCAGTGTGCTGCAGCAGTCAAAAAAGCAAATAGAATGTTAGGAATTATTAGGAAGGGAATGGTTAATAGAACGGAAAATGTCAAAATGCCTCTATATCGCTCCATGGTGAGACCACACCTTGAATACTGTGTACAATTCTGGTCGCCGCATCTCAAAAAAGATATAGTTGCGATGGAGAAGATACAGAGAAGGGCAACCAAAATGATAAAGGGGATGGAACAGCTCCCCTATGAGGAAAGGCTGAAGAGGTTAGGGCTGTTCAGCTTGGAGAAGAGACGGCTGAGGGGGGATATGATAGAGGTCTTTAAGATCATGAGAGGTCTTGAACGAGTAGATGTGACTTGGTTATTTACACTTTCGAATAATAGAAGGACTAGGGGGCATTCCATGAAGTTAGCAAGTAACACATTTAAGACTAATCGGAGAAAATTCTTTTTCACTCAATGCACAATAAAGCTCTGGAATTTGTTGCCAGAGAAGGTAGTTAGTGCAGTTAGTGTAGCTGGGTTCAAAAAATGTTTGGATAAGTTCTTGGAGGAGAAGTCCATTAATGGCTATTAATCAATTATACTTAGGGAATAGCCACTGCTATTAATTGCATCAGTAGCATGGGTTCTTCTTAGTGTTTGGGTAATTGCCAGGTTCTTGTGGCCTGGTTTTTGGCCTCTGTTGGAAACAGGATGCTGGGCTTGATGGACCTTTGGTCTGACCCAGCATTGCAATTTCTTATGTTCTTATCAGGAAATATTTCTTTACGGAAAGGGCGATGGATGCATAGAACAACCTCCCGGTGAAGGTGACAGAGAGAAAAACAATAACAGTTCAAGAAACCGCAGGACAAGTACAGAGAATGGTTAATTCCAATGAAGTGGAGAGAAAATCAGAGATCAACCAAGGTCTCTGTCAATGAAACAGAAAGTAAATTGGGAAGACCAGATGGGTCTTTATCTGCTATTATATTCTATGTTCCTGTGTTTTCCTAATGGTGAAGAGTGGTAATAACAGTTGCCTGTGAATAAACTCCATCAGCAACCCTAATTACACTGGAGTAGATTTGGAAGATGCTGATCAGACTGCAGCTTTTCAGACTCATACAGACTCTGCTGATAAATCTTTAGTAGAGTTTGTGTCAGTGGTGAGGTCTTTAAAGGATCTCTGTGGTTGAGTAGAGGTTCTGGAAAGGTGAGTGTCAGGACTAAAACAAGGCATTTACTAAAACTGACCCTTTATGAAAAGGTGCAGAACCTGGAAATGCTATGAAGAGGAGTAATCTAAGAATGATCAACTTTCCTTCCCTATCCAATGTTGCTCTGTTGATAATGCTTAAGCAGTATTATTTGAGAGACATCAAGGTACCAGAAGAAACTATGCTCCCTGTTGCTGAAAGCATGTAAGCTTCCCACAACTAGATGGGTGGAGGGGGCAGTACTGTGGCCAGCAATAGAGGGGTTAATCTGTGTAGATAGTTGAAATCCTATGCAATTACTTGGGGATATCACAGGAAGACAAGGTGTCTCCAGCTATGATGTTGGTTAGTTACATTGCATTTGAATCTGGTAAAGAGGCTATTTTTAGAAGTTTCTTTAGAAATAAAGATAATAGGGGTAAGATGGCTGCTGAGATCAAACACTGAGGAAAGAGCCTTCCACTTCTATGTTCAGCACAATAAGCTGAAAATACTAGTTGCCTGAAATGGGGAAAATAAGGGGTAAGCCTCAATCTTGCTTGGGAGAGCCATCACCTCCTATGCACAGCCCAATAGACAAATTTGTCCATACTGGAGCTCAATGTCATGACAAAACTGCTGGTGGGATTTCAAATAATCAACTCTGCATTGAGCTTAAAGACACTGTGAGCTCCAGTGGGAGAACTTCCCCCTCCATCTGAGCAGAGCAGTGAACAGATATTCTCCCCAACACTTCCAGAGATGAAAGTTCATCCCTAATTATGTAGCAATGGAAGTGGGGAGATAGTAAGTAGATGGACTGGTGAAAATTGGCCCAATACAGAGAAATGAGAGGAATTCTCTCTCAGATGGCAGTCTACTGCAAATGCTGAAAGGGCAAGCAGGAGTTAGTGCTACTCCCATTTCTTTTGGGGATGTCCTACAATGGTTTCCTTGCCTGTGGATGTAACAACTAAATCCATTAGTACCTTGTCTAATCCTGTGAGGAACATACGCTGGAAGAATCTGGACTATGGTGACATGCTCAGAAGGTATTTTAGCTCGGTCTCCTGATCAGTTATGCAAATTTATTAATGAATCAGCATACAAATTCATATGTCATGACAAAAAACTGAGAAAACAGAAGATGAGTATGAATAATATTGGAGGTCAGGTTCGGGCCCTGTAGGTCTCCAGTGTGGTTATGATCAAAGACAATTTGGCCATCTACAACAAAACTGAACTCTTGGAGAATGATTCCAAGGCAAAGATTCCCAAGCTGGACTAAAGTTTCCAATTTTTTTAATTCAATAGTTATAGGTGTAATTTAAAATGATTCTACATTTCTAACTACTGAATGTTGCATTCAGCAGTCCGCGGAACAGGCCGGTGGACCACCACCCTTATCTTCCTCCCCATGCCTGACTAGAGGAGCCTCAATGCTGGGGAAGGCCCCAAGACAACACCCAGCAGGCTGCCATGCTCAGCTGTGCCTCCAAATCGAATCCTTGTGTGCAGCAGCATCCCTAGGTGTGCACATGCAACACTTCTGAGAATTTAAAGGGACCACGGCAGGAAGCCTCCACGGCCTCTGTTGATGACATCATCCAGGCTGCCCTATTTAAACGCAGCCCTCTGTGTGCAAGACACCTCAGCAATAGGTCCAATATCATTGAGTAGAGCAAGTTGCCTCAGCGGCTGTTCCTGTGTTCCTGGTTTGTGTTCCTGTATTGTTCCTGTGTTCCAGCATTCCTGTATTCCTGGTGCTTATCTTGGCAGTCCCTGATCTTCATTCCTGAGTTTGTGATCTTCATCTTCATCTTTGTCCTATGGTCAGTCTTCAGTTCTTCGCTGTATTCTGTCTCCTGCCCCGCTTTGCTGTTTCGTGTCTCCCTGCCTGGCTTTCTGTTCTGTCTTTCCTCAGATGGATCTCTGGTTTTGACATTAGCTTGCTTGACTTGACTATGCCTAAACTCCACCTGCCACTGACCACAGCCACTTTAATGACCATGCTTGAACTCAACCTGCCTTAACCTCTGCCTACCTCCTGACCATTCTGAATACTGTAAGAAGTGGAGAGAGCATATCCGACTGCGGCTTAAACGATATGCTACGATTGCGGGTGTTTTATCGAGAATTTATGTATTACAAGTAAGATTGGTTTAAGACCATACTAGGTCCAAACTCATTAATCAAAGCCCCTGAGGCAGCCACTAGATGTGTGGCGAAACCTGGCTGAGTCGGGCTTTTTATTAAAACACGTCTCCACTACAATAAAGATGTTCAAAGACATCTGGCATCTATTCTTCTGTTGTTTCCCCCACATGTATTTTACCAATCCTTCTCAGTTAAGATGCATGTATTCTACCTAATTGTGCAGTTTGAATATGTTGTGTTGGGGAGTTGTTAGAAAATTGTGAATAATTCCTGGACCTATTGTGTGGTCTTCTTCTATTATTTAAAATATTCTGTATCAATGTAGGAGTGCCTGATGGGCCTCTGCTTATGTTAATTGTTGAGATACTAATAAAACCTTTAATTAAGAAAAATGATAGTAAAGTTAGTGCACTTTTTAACTTTACTACTATTTTTAGTACGGTTATTTTTAGTGCACTTTGTTTTTATTACCAAGCAATTGGGATATAATTATCTTTACTGCCTTGGAAGTAAAGATTTTATTAACACAGCAGTAATGAAAGTGTGCACTAAATTTTAGTATACATTTTTTTTACCATTGCTTTATTGCATTGGTGGAGGCAGTTGAGTCAGGCCAGCGGAAATAGTGAAAACAATCAAAAATGGGCAATGTCCCATGATTCCAGGCAAGAAGTAAATTCTGAAGCAATTGTTGAGAAAGCAGAATCACAGCAAACTAGGGGCCTTGGTCATGAGTAACTGTTTGAGCCCATTCAGGTATTATTAATCTTCTTTCTCTAAGTATTTGTGTTGACAGAAACAGGGGAAGTCCCAGAATGTTTAGAGAAAGGGGATTAAAAAGCAGAACAGGCTCAAACTGTCAAGCACAACATGGAGTTACTTGACTGATCTACTGTTAGACAAATTTACAATAAAAATGTGCTGATTCTGGAATTTAAAGTTGGATTTGCTTGCAAAACATTCATGACTAAATCTGGGCTAGATTCAGCTTCAACATAAGTCATGTGCACTTAGCATCCAAACCAAAGCATAGCCAACATACCTATGCCCACAGTATAATCTGGAATTACTGTATTATTCATATTTTTTGCACTACAAAATCTCTTACCTTAATCTAAAAAAAAAAGAAAAACACTTCCAGAGTCTGTGATACCAACCAAATTTACAGTGCATGTTTCAAAGGCAGAAATTCCCTAAAATCCAATCAAATTAGAAATGAACTGCCATATCTAAGGCAATTAAAACCCTATAAAATCAGTAATACCAGTCAGTTCTGTCTAGCTAGCACTTGTACCATGCATGCACTGAAACGTCACGCAGTCTCATCATTAGTGAGCACGCCTTTCCTGAAGCCAGTGCCGATGTTCCTCCCATTTCATGGAAAGGTGTTGCAGAATAATCTAGTGACAATGTTCTCAAAAATGACTCATTTTGTAAAGAATGAAGAAACTACCACTGAGTCAGACGGAGAATGAAAATAAGATGAGGTTCATAGGTGCCTTTAGGGAGGCAATCTTGTCTTCATTTACTGATTTTAAATTCATAAGAACATAGATGATGCCATGCTGGGTCAGAGCAAGGTCCATCAAGCCCAGCATCCTGTCTCTGTTAGTGGCCAGCCCAGGTCAGAAGTTCCCAACAGACCTTATAAAGCAGATCTAACTTCTCCTCCTTGTCACTTCCAGAGATAGCGGTAGCTTTCTTGAGTCTACCTGGCTAATAATGTGTTATGGACTTTTCCTCCAGGAACTTGTCCAAACCTCTTTTATACCACGCCATGCTAGTCAGGCACTTCAAAGCAGATTACATTCAGGTACTGTAGGCATTTCCCTGTCCCCAGAGGGCTTGCAGTTTAAGGGAGTCATTCAATAATCCTGAGGGAAAAACACAATGGGAATCACAAAGCAGGGGTAAATGACTCTGAAGCTCTGTGAAACCCACGATATTCTTCCATGGGGAAAAATACCGCAGCAGCAATAGCCCCCTACACAAAGCACAATGGTGGTCCCTGTGCTGTCAGGCCACCATTCAGCTCTGAGAACGTCCCTCCCCCCACCCCACCCCCCATGATTTTTAAAAATACCCCAGGGGGGGTCTGGATAAACCTCTCCCCCCCCCCCCCCCGCTGTCCTTGCAGGCAGCCAGTAGCTGTTAGAAAAGTAAGAAATGTACCGGTAATTTGTACCAAAGATGGAAGTTGCATCCTCCAACCCCACCCCTTCACAGAAAAAAGCCACCCCAGAGGCCAGAACCCCCTCCCTCATCTAGCCCCCCCCCCCCCCGAATCCCCATTTTGGATAATGGCCGCCAACAGGGCCCGGATTCTGGGGGTGCTCCAGGTCCCCATTGCATCACGATGCTGATTTCACAGGGAAGAATGGATCGGGGGGAGGGGGGGAAGGGGGGAATCCACTGGACCACCAAAGCAAATTTTATTCAAAAAGGAGGAGTCAGAGAGCTAGGAGGGGCTATTTTTTTTTCTGTGAAAGAGTGGGGTTGAGGGTGGGGCTGCCACCCTTGTTACAAATTGCTTTTTTAACTTTTTAACAACTACAGGCTGCCTGCATGAGGGCAGGACAGGGGGTGGGGTTACATCTCATGGGGGGGGGGGGGGGGATGTTCTCAGCACCTAGTGGCCCCTTTTAGGTTAGAACATAAGAACATATGGGTGCATCAGGACATGTCTAAATTTCCATGTGCAGCCACAGAAAAATAGCTACAGCTCCTGTGCTGTAGCTAATTTCTAGTCAAATAGTACAGATTGTGAATTTTTTGTGTAGTAAATAGACCTAAGGCTTCTTAATGGTTGAGGCTCTATGTTTGCACCTGAGGAAGGTCAAGTGACTTGCCCAAGGTCATAGGGAGTAACAGTGAGATGTGAAACCTGATTTAGCGCTGCTGCTCTAAGCATTAGGCTACTCCTCCACTCTGCACAGCACCAATAAAACTCAATAACTTTCTCTAACCATCAAATGGCTTGATTGATCACTCTTTATCTTTATGGCATGCAGAGTTCACAGAGCTTAGGCTTTTTATTAACCAATGGTATCAATAATCACCTTTTGACCATACAACTTTCTTTGGCATATTTCTGCCCATAAAACTTCTGCCACAGCTCCTATCTCACTCCTATACTCAGCAACTAAGTTTTTTAACTGGCTCCAGTAGCTATTGTTGAATAATAGAAATTTACAGGACATATAAAGATACATAAAACCATTGCACATGGAAGTACTTCCCAGGTCGCACATTCACAGCCACAAATTAGACACACAAACCAGATTATACCAAAATACTCTTAAGAGGACACAATAGTAGCACTAAGTTATCATCTGTAGCTATAGGAACCTCTAGAGAAAACCTTTTTTAAAATAAATAAAAATTTCACACAGGAAAGAAACTTTTACTCAACTCTTTTCCACAAGAATAAACTCCGATATCTTGCAATCTGAAAAACAAAATTTAAAACACAATGCAGATAATTTTGTAATTAAATTTCACAGTTTAGGAGGCTGCGTGATGTGGTTAGTCTTAGGGCTTTGGTGCCATCCCACAATAATCTTGTTTATTCCACCACCGAAAGTAAATTCTCCACACACACCACCTTTAGGCTGAGTTTATGTCAATCGACCAGTTTATGCAGAAATCGCCAGGAGTTATGCCCATTAAGTTAGGGAAAAAAGGAGAAATTAAAAACGTGAGTTGCAGACAACAAAATGTCCACCGGAAGGGAGAATGCAAATGTGCCGGCCTTAGATGAATGAGTCCTCAGTGGCTGAGCTGTCCACAGTGCTTAATGATAAGTTAAATTCAATATCGGCCCAAATAGCGGTTCTGAAATTTACTCTCCCCGACTTTGGTCTCTACTTAAATAATGTAGAAGGAAGAGTATTGGTAATGGGGGATGAGTCGGCAGCGCTTATGGGCAAAATTAAATCAATGGAAAAGACAATGGCATTAGCCAGCCCAAAACTGTGGAATTCCCTCCCACTGGATATACGTTTAGAGGCGAATATACAACCTTTTAAGAAACAGCTAAAAACATGGTTGTTCGCACAGGCTTTCAACAATGTAGTAAAATGACTTCTCCTATCAACCCCCCTGTGAATGTATATTATTACAAATAAGTTTATTATAAACCCTATTTTATAATTAGTTCGATATTTTGATGAATTTTATGTATTTTATTATTTTGTAAAATTAAGTATAGATGATTTTAGATGTTTTTAGTATTTATAGGGTTATTTATTTGTTTTAATGCTTTTTTAGGACATGTCATTAAAGACTGTCCACAGAAACGATGTAAACCGACATGAAGTGTACACAATATGTTTCGGGATATAAAAATGCCTAAATAAATAAAATAAACAAGATGACCAAATAGATGATCTAGAAAAATACATCAAGAAGAAACAACTTACATTTTGTTGGCCTGCCTGAAAGCATAGAGGATCACAATCTGGCAAGCTTTTTGGCCACGTGGCTGCCAGAGGTTTTAAATTTGATAAATATGCAAGGCCAGGTGGTTGTTGAAAGAGCTCATCGTCTTGGCATGAAACGAGATGGGGAACCTATCCATGCATTGTCTGGTAAATTTTAAGAGCCCTGCGCGCAACAAAACCAGGAGATACGCGAGTATCTCAAGCCAGTGTGCACCGAGTGAATTTTAAAAGCCTCCCAAGTGCACATGTATCTCCCGCTACGCGTACAAATATATTTTGCTGAAAAGGGGGGGGGGGGGGGAAATGAGCATGGTCTTGGTGGGGCATGAGCGTTCCTGGATGTTTGAATTAATCCAGTGCGTAAATATTTATGCACACAAGCGGACGTCGGTGTCCCCTACCACATAACTTTACTTCTGCTGTGGATGACATGTAAGTAGTAAAATATTAAAATCTAGGCTGGTCAGCGGGGTGTTAAGGGTCGGGGCTAGCAGGGTAAAAGGAAATCTATTTAACTATTTTAGTTTACTATTTTATTTATTTACATTATGAAACTATGTATCTACTTCCTTTCTTCTTTTGGAAATGCAAATATTTTTAAATTAATATTTGCTAACTACTGTAAACCGATTTGATATGCTTGCATGAAAAGTCGGTATATAAAAATTATTAAATAAATAAAATAAACTAGGGGGGGGGGTTAGGAAGTCCTATCCCTTAGAACTTGGAACAAACTGGGAAAATGGCCAATTGCGTCAGCACGCGTGCCTTATAAAATTCCCCCTCTTGTGCGCTAGAGGCAGCATTTGAGCGCACATGTGTGCATCCATTATGAACCCGTGCTTACATGTACACATGTAAAGCCTATTTTATAACATGTGCACATATACATGGATATGTTATAAAATGGCCGCGACCTTTTAAGCAAACCAGCATATGCACGTACGTACATGTGCACCTTTTTGCCGGTTTTAAAATTCATCTGTGTGATTGCAAAAATCCTCAGTTTCATCCATAAACAATTGACAATGCATGCCTATCATAAAAAGGCAGAGCTGATTAGAGATGTGCATCGGGTGCCCGATCGTTTTCGCTTTCAGGTTCGTGTGGCCGCGGGAAAACGATCGGGCACCCGATGCACATCTCTAATCAGCGGAGCGGCATTTTTTTTTTCGTCAAAAATTGTTTTTCAGTTTAGTGCGCGCTAACCCCCGTTAACGCGCACTAACAAAAAGAACAAAAAGTAACAAAAATTAACTGTTTTTTGTTAGTGCACGCTAACGGGGGTCAGCGCGCACTAAACCAAAAAACGGGGGTTAGCGCGCACTATTTTTGTTATTTTTTTGTTAGTGCGCGCTAGTGCAATATTTCAATTCGTCATAAAAATGATTCACATCCCTACAGCTGATATATCAGAATCAAAAAATCCAAGTGTTCAAGACTACTCTTACAAGCGGAAGGAGTTTATGTGCAAGATTGGCTCAAAAGTAGGTCTAATTTGCTCTGCAATCCCTGGTGCACCTTAACATTTAGTTTGCAGGTACGGTTCAAAATTTTGACCAGGTGGAATCAATGATGTAATCTGTGGACACTTTATAGCCCATTAGTGGAGACTGAGTTCTGCCAGTATTGGAACATTAATTCAGTACAAATTTGTGGTTTATAATATTTTCAGTGATATATTCATTTTGCGGTGCAATGCAGTTGCTCTATCTTACACAACACTCATCCAAAAACATAGGAATGCTGAGGAGTAATGTACAGCCACTTTTGACAATTTAACTTCTTGCTGATCAGTATATCTTTATCCTGTTGGACCCTGCAGAATAGCAATCCCCCGTGGTGGGCATTCTCATGGTGACCTAGCTTAATTACCTTGTGCTTCACATTTTGGTGGCACAGCACTGCCCCGAAGGACCATTATTTGATTCACTATAAAAGGCCTGCAACCTGACTGCAGGGTTTGGGGCATAAGTGGAATTCCGATGAGGATTTTCCTTTTTCTGGGCTGGTTCTGGGTCTACGACCTAGAATGCTGTAGTTTGTTAAGGCTTGCTATGTAGGGTTGTTATGTTTGAAATAATGCTATTCACAGTTGGGAGATAGCACCTGCTCACAACGTAGAGCACCTCAAGCTCTCCGCAGAAAGTGATGTTTACTTCTGGGGAAGGATAAGGGGGAGGAGGGGTTTTTATGGTGCTCTTCATCCAGCATATGGGTCTCCTGCAAAAACAAAATATTGCCTTTCAATTTATTCAAGTGTGATAGTGCTTTCTCCCTTTTTATGAGCGTGGTATGGTTTTGTTGCACTCGGGGTGGACTCCTGGAGAGTGGAGAAAGGCTCCCTGGTAGGGACCAGGAAGCACCTGCCTTCAGGAGGCGGAGCACTGGAGGAGACAGAGGCTAGGATGAGCTTTACCACTGGAAGCCCGAAATCCCCCCGGGAGGAGCCCATAGGGACCCGGGCTGCTTGGACAGGTGGGCCTCGCAGGGTCTCCTATAGAGGTAGTAGACAGGCGTGCCATCAGACAGCAGGGGAGCGCGGTCGGACTCGAGGTTGTAGGTCTGATGGAGCAAGGAAGACCAGAACAGCGTAGGCGATGACAAGGCAAGGAATAGAGCCAGAATCAGGAGGCGTGGTCAATCAGGAAGAGGTCAGAATCCGGGGGTTAGTCCAAGGAGTAGTCAACGAGGCAGAGGTCAGGTTCCAGAGGTCAGACAAGGACACAAGGCAGGCAGAGGTCAGGAGGCAGGCAGCAGGCAGAGAGGTCAAGGAACAGGCCGAGGTCAGTACCAGAGAGACAGTCCGAGGGTACTACCTAGGAAACGGACAGATAGATGCAGGAACAGAGGGACGCTGGAACAGTAGGATGCAGGAACAAGGCTGGAACAGTAGGATCCTGGAACAAGACTGGAAGGAGACTGGAACAAGACTTAGAACACAGTGACAATCTAGCACACAATATAATGCCGACCCGATTGCCAAGGCAAGGAAGTGCAGACAGTGACTTCCTTAAGTAGTTCCTTCAATCAGGGCACGCCACGGGGCTAAGACCCGTCCCTGGCCCTACAAAAGGCCGGGCGGTCCGTGTGCGCGTGCATAGGGGCATGGCCAAAGCCACGGAAGATGGTGAACTCTCCGGCGTGCGCAATGGAAGGCCGCAGGACGCCGAGGCCTGGAAGAGCTCGCGGCTGCCGCTGAGGAGGCCGACCCGGGACCTGCAGAGGAACCAGAGAGGTAAGCAAGCCCGTGTGCGGGCCGGACGCGGACAGGGCGTGCAACAGGTTTGGGGTGTTTATGTATAGGTATGGAATACAGGGAGGATGGGGAGACTGGTGAGAGTTTACAAGGCATGTGGAAGTCTTATCTCAAATCTATGGATTTGCTGTGTACGTAGGCTGGGAAATGGCGAGCCCCAGTGGAAGTTGAAGATTAGTTCAATCTTTCTAAAGTATATTAAAAATTGTCATGGAGACCCAGATTAAATGTGTGTCATGGAATGTGGTAGGCCTGAGATCGCTCATAAAAAGGGAGAAAGCACTGTCACACTTGAATAAATTGAAGGGCAATATTTTTGCAGGAGACCCATATGCTGGATGAAGAGCACAAAAAACTATGGAAACAGTGATTTAACCAAGTTTTTTTTGCTTCAGGTTCTTCTAAACAAAATAAAGTGGTCATTTTATTGCATAAAAATATTGCCTTTACAAAGAAGAAAGTTTTTGCTAATGCAGAGGATCATTATGTGCTGGTAAAGGGCAATTTTTTTTGATAAAGTGGTTATTTTGCCATTCATATATGCACCAAATCAATATGATCACACATTCTTTGTACAACTTGCAGTGCACATTACAGATATGGGAACTGCACCTGTCATATTGGCTGGCAATCTCAACTGGTTCCAAGCTTATATAGGTGTATGGCCTCTAAACTCCATATCCTGGGAAAACATAAAGTAGTAAAATTTTTATGTGACAATTTGGCTCTCATGGATGAACGTGATTACACTCACTCTGCGAGAACATATTAGTCTAAGTCTAGATTAGATTATAAATTAGTGTCTGAAGTTCTTTTCAATCAGGTTGCTTCCTCATCTATTGGTACCCTAATATCTCTAACCACTGCCCAGTAATAAGTTCCTTTTCATATAATGCCCCACAAACTCTACAAAATAATTGGAGGATGCTTTTTAGTTGAGTAATGTTACGGGTGCCATCCGCAGCAGACCCGTGGCACGGCCCCCTCACCTTCCTACATGGACTCCAGCTTCTGGTTCCTGCTTGCTGGCGGCAGTGGGCCGCTGGCTCCAACCTCGGGCCCCCCCCCCACCCCCCAGTGCTTCCGGCTCTGCCATGGTTCCCAGTATTGCCAGTCAAGATGCCATTGCTCGTCAGGCCTCTCCGCGTGGCCCGCAGACAGTCACCGCCACCCAAGCTGCGCCCTTCCCTAGGCATGCACGTGCGCATCACTAATCCTTTTGAAGGCCCCACAGCGAGAACCTGGCCGCGGCCCTGGATGATGACGTCAGACTCTCCAGTGTATTTAAGCTCAGGCCTCGCTCCATAGCATTGCTTTTGCAACAGGTCTCCTCGTACTCATTGCTGATAGAGAATCTGCTCTATTCCTTGTTCCTGACCTTCGTTGTTCCCGGTTCCTGTCTTCATTGTCCCTGCCCTATCTATGTGTTGGACTGACTCTACGGATATCGTCTTTGCTTTGTTGGACTACGCTTCAGCCTATCTCCAGACCCAGACCTCTGCTACACCTGACTACTCTATTGCCTATCTCCAGACCCAGACCTTTGCTACGCCTGACTACGCGTGACTTCTCCGTGATTAGACCATCACCTTGATTTACTATGCTATAGACTTCTCCGTGTTCAGAATTCTACATTGCTTGCCACGACCCCCGCTTGCCACCGGCCCTAATCCAAGCCTGTAATTGACGCCTCTCCTAGCCTACTCTCTGGACATGGACTTATCAGGCTTTGGCCTATCTTTGCTCTAGCACCTCCAGCTACTCTCCATTCCATTGGCGCCCGAGTTCCAGTACCGTACCCAGTCCATGGTAGGACTACGCCACCTATCAACTGCTGTCTCTGAGCTTAACCAACTTCTCTCGCAAACCATCCTCAAGGCCCACCTAAGTCCTTCCGGCCCCGGCACCCAAAAGCTCAACCAGCGGGGAATGAGGGCTGGTATAGGTGAAGCTCCAGCGGCCTCTAGCTTCAGCCCACTCTACCTGCCAATGGTGGGGACCCGTAGGTCCTCACCGACGGGTTGTGTCTACCCCACCTCGGCCCAAGGGTCCACCTCCGACGCAACAGGTAATAATCCTCAGTTTAAATTTCTTTTAGAAAATAAATGGAAGCAATTTGAAATAGATAATGTCCATGATAGAGATAACCCAATCCTATTTTGGGAAACTACTAAAGTGGTCATTAGAAGATATTAGTTAAATAGCAGCAAAAATGTTAAAATTTGATTGGGATATATTGACCCTTGAGAAGCAACATGACTTTTATAAATAGCAGATGAATTGCTTACAATCAGAAGAAGGCAGGGCTAAAATTCCGTTCTACCCTAAAACTTTTAAATGACCTTCTACATCAGAAAGAATCTAAATCATTACTCTGTTTTTGGCATAAACTTTTTCAGTATGGGAATAAATCAGGTCACATGCCTGTAAACTGTGAATGTATTTATTTATTCATTTACTTATTTATTTTAAATAATTTTTTAAAATAATTTAGCTAGAGTGCAGTTGAATTCTAAATTCATCTGCAGGTTAAAAAATTCTGAAGGAGCCTATATTACATCTTCAGATGGCACTGGTAAAACTTTTTAAGGGCTTCTATCACAGCCACTATATTAAAGAACCTTATAATATTGGAAATAGGCAAAAATTCATGTCAGACATTTAACTATTCAAGGGGGTCATTCATCAATGCCTAACGCCTGCAATAACACCATAACGTCTGCGATAAATAATGCATT
Organism: Rhinatrema bivittatum; assembly: GCF_901001135.1. Lineage (NCBI taxonomy): Eukaryota > Metazoa > Chordata > Amphibia > Gymnophiona > Rhinatrematidae > Rhinatrema > Rhinatrema bivittatum. The sequence goes on from NC_042616.1 coordinate 483,461,868, forward strand.
GCAACATGCGTATGCAAATTTTAAAATGTTTCACACCTGGGCAGAGTAAAATAAATTGAAGGGTTCTTAGCATTGCATGTGATAGAATAATGCATGCTATCGCAGGTTTTAATGCCTGAAATAACTACACCTTTTTTCCTGGTCTTATGCTTGTGATAGCTATGCATTACTGCTGAAAGAGGATTTGTAATAAATATTGCAAATCCCCTTTCAGGCAGGGATAGGGGAGGGGAGGGAGAGAGTGTGAGAAAAGGAAAGAGCACCTTTGGGGAGGCACATATAATAGTCAACTATTTATACCACTGTAAGAGGGGCCACTAGCAACTAGGGGTGAGGTTTGTGGGGTGGGATGGGTACATGCACAGTCATACATACAAACAGAACAGTTACCATCAGTGAAGATTTTATGTGATTTGGAGTGATGAAAGGTACACAAAAATGAGATTTGTACATTGTACTCTCTACCTAGCTTGACAGCAGCTAGAGAGTACATCAAGCTAGGTAGAGAGTACACTGTACAAATTTCATCTCTCTCTCTCTCTCTCTCCAGCTCAAAATGCAATATAGGCCTTGCAATATAGGCCTGTCTGGGTACTTCTTAATGTGTGATGTGAAAATATTGTGGGTATGATAAATTTAACTTGCATTGCAGTAAAAATAGCTATGCGGTATTAGGAAAATTACCTTAACCATGCCCCTTTTTTTATCGTGGGTGCTATTTTTCACAATTTTATAGCAAAATGATGAATCTAGGTCTAAGTTAAGTAACTCTGACCTGGGTAAATGAATGAAAACATTTCTGTTCAGAAGGTGTCACAAGTGATCTGGGGGCTACAGAATTGTAAATCACAGGGCCCTGGTGGTTTTCCTGCTATATTTTATAAACTAATAGAGGATTGATTAATATCTCCGTTGAGAAACCTTTTTGAGCAGATGATCCAGGATGGTTGCATGCAGAAACTATGAAAGTGGCAGCCAAAATGGTATTACCAAAACCTGGCAAAGACCCTAGTAGCCCCATCTCTATAGACTGATATCCTTCCTGAATCAGGATATAAAAATGTATTCTAAAATTCTAGCAAATCGACTTAAAGTTCTAATGCCCCACTTAATATCTCCAGAACAAATGGGCTTTGTTTATGGATGGAAATTGACAGCGAATATTAGATGCCTGTTGCAATCTCTTGAGTCATGCAAGCATTTTGAGTATAAAGATCTGCTTTGATGCAGAAAAAGCCTTTGATAATGTTTTGTGGGGTTTTTTTATATAATATGCTTTCGAAGTTTGGCTTTTCTGGGCTCATATATCACATGATTAAAATTTTGTACACTAATCTCAGTGCCTTTATAAGCCTGAATGTTTCCTTCTCAGACTCATTTAATTTAGGAAGAGGCACCAAACAAGGATGTTCCCTCTCCCCACTGCTTTTCATTCTCATCTTGGACCCTCTTACTGTTAAACTAAAACAACTCATAGAATTGTGGGCATCCCAGTGGGAAATCAAGAATTAAAATGAATGCTTTTTGCCAATGATATTTACCTACTATACTTGAGACAATAGCAAAATATGGCAGCTTGGGGGGGGCTAAAGTAGAATCTTAATAAATCAGAAATTTTAGACATTATAGGCCAAATGAAAGGGGATTGGGAAGTGTTTCCTTTGCATTGGGTGGATGCCACAATTAAATATTTAGGGATAACCATTCACAGTAACCCTAAAGTTGGGTATCAACAAAATATCTCACCTATTATACAGGGTTTCAAAAAGAAACTTAGCTGGATGCACTTCCCATTACTTCTTTCAGATCATATAGCCCTGATTAAGAAGATACTTGTCCCTAAGATTTTATATATTTTGCATATATCTTGTTACTTAAAAAAAAGGACATCAAATTTATTTACAAATTGTGTACAAATTTTCTTTTGGAGAGCCTGAAAAGCATGATTGCCCATTGCTAAGCTCTTAGTTCCTAGGGAGGAAGGGGTATGGGGTATGGGATTTTTGAATCTCAGATTTTATAATATTGCCTGGGTTATGGGAATTCTGAGGGAATGGTTAATAGGAAAGTTAAACAGTTTTGTAGTTCAACTAGAGGAACAGTTTGCCATTCCTCTGAGCCTGCAGTATATTCTGCACGTCAGTAGTGATTCCCTGCCTTCTCATATAGCCCAACTGATTGCCTTTCACTCAGTAAGGGCAGGGTGGAGACAGATAAGAATGTTATTGAATTTACCAAGTCACATGTCCTATTGCTTACAACTTATGGGCAGTCTGAAATTTGAATCAGGTAATATGTATAAGGCATTTAAAACTCTGAAGGTGTTAGGTATTACCAATATTCAATCTTTTATTGACTTTCGTACTGGGGACATACAAACTTTTGAATATTGTACAGCACACCTACACTTAAAACAACAGTGATTAATTTGCTTATTTACAAGTTCAAATTAACATTTCAACTGTACGCGACCAAAAAGGCATGGCTTATCTAATGGTCCATTCTAATGTTTAATGCACTTGTATACTAAAAATCGAGCCTCTGTTTCTGCAATGTACAAATGTTTGCATATAAATTCACAATATGCTACTTTACATGTATTAGCAGATGTTTAGTCCCGGGCCCTTCAACTTGAATTAGCAGATGAAGATATCAGTTCATGTAATAATCTCAAATGGCGATTTTCAGATAGTATGATGTTAAGAGAATTACACTTTAAAATTCATAACAGAATTGCTTTTTAGCAAATTAGAGCCTTCAAAGCTAGAATTGCAGCCTCTGATGCTTGCTTGAAATGTTCTCAGTCAAGTGCCACTTTACTGCAGTGCCTATGGGATTCTGTTCACATTCAACCTTTTAGGAAGACCATTTTGAATTTTCTGACAATCTTGAATACAGATCCATTTCCATGGGCTGCAGTCTTTTGTCTTCTGGGATATGTGGATAACTCATTTGCTGTAAAAAATGTTCATAAGTTTTTGTTAGTTAAGGGAATGCCTTACAGCCCTTAAACACTGAAGGCCCAGATTTTACAGTGTGGAGAGAGGTCATGGTTCTTGAGTGTAAATGAGTGGATGTACGTTCTTCTAAGAGCAGCAGCCTTTTCACCACTTCAGGAAGCCCTTTCTGGACACTTTACCTTCCGAGATGAGAAGCAAAATTCATTAGGTATCTAGAGTATGCTTGACTTCTGATTTTCTTGGCCCAGAGGGGCTCAGTTCTCGGTCACCTCTAACTTGTTATGTAGGCATGATGATTTATTATTGCATCACTGTTATATACATGCATGTGTTTGTGATTGTGATTATTGCACCCAGAGTTACCCAGTCATGGAAAACATGTAACGTGGGGAAGGAGGGTTAGGGAGGAACATAAGAATCATGCATTCTTGTATAATGTTGCACATTGGTTTGCTTTGTTTGATGCTTCGAAAAGTCAGTACTGATATTTTAAAAAAATAAATAAATTACAGTTTACAGGCATAAGCATAAAGGGAAATACATTGGTTTTAACTCTTTGCGGGACATTTTCCTCTGTTGTCTGCCTTCTCTTCCAAGGTACTGGTGGGAGAGAGTGTGAATGATCAAATACACAACATCTGAAATCCCTGTAAAATTAAACTTAAATCAAGTGAATTAATTTAATTAACAGTATAATGTACACAAATTTCTTTATAACGTGCTGGACATCCAATTATTTACACATTTCATTCATTCATTCTGATTTTAAAAATGTTTGGAGGTAACTGATAACTTCCTTTCAAACTGATAAGGAAGCAATGTCTTTCATAGCTAAGAAAAAAAACTTTTGGTAAGTGTGGGTCTGTATATACATGTGGCACCCTGCTAATTATCAGGGATGGGTGAACAAAGCCCCAAGGTAAGTAAAAGTGGTGAGGAAAATACATCTTTATTTGAACATCAAAGTTGTGTAACCACAGCAAAGTTATCAGCTCCTTTAGTACTTCATTGTATTGAACATCAACATGCCTTTATTGATCCAATATGGTTGTTGATTGACATGATCCTTTACACCAGAGAGAGAGAGCAATTGGGCTAGGTTGCTGTCTGAAAAAAACCCCCAAAAACTTTGTTGGATCTTGGAGTTAAATGCAGTACATCCTATTGGACTAAAATCTAAGACTGGGACACTGTGGGGTAGATTTTAAAAAAGAGCGCGGTCGCGTACTTTTGTTCGTGCAGCAGGCGCAAACAAAAGTACGCTGGATTTTATAAGATACGCGCATAGTCGCGCATATCTTATAAAATCCTGGATTGGCGCGCGCAAGGCTGCCGATTTTGGGCAGCCTGCGCGCACCGAGCCGCGCAGCCTGCCTCCGTTCCCTCCGAGGCCGCTCCGAAATCGGAGCGGCCTCGGAGGGAACTTTCTTTCGCCCTCCCCTCACCTTCCCCTCCCTTCCCCTACCTAACCCACCCCCCCGGCCCTATCTAAACCCCCCCCTTACCTTTGTCCCTCGATTTACGCCTGCTAGAAGCAGATGTAAATCTACGCGCGCCAGCAGACTGCTGGCGCGCCGTCATCCGACCTGGGGGCTGGTCCGGAGGCCTCGACCATGCCCCCAGTCCCGCCCCCAAAACGCCGCATCCCGCCCCGAAATGCTACGTCATTCGGCCCCACCCCTGACACGCCCCCGACACGCCCCCTTTAAAAAACCCCGGGACTTATGCGCGTCCCGGGGCTCTGCGCGCGCCGGCGGCCTATGCAAAATAGGCGCGCGAGGGCCCTGCTCACGTAAATCCGGGTGGATTTACGCAAGCAGGGCATTTGAAATCCGCCCGTGTATTATGATGTCTTCGGTGGAGAAGGTGATCATGTGATTGAATTGTATCTCTAAATCTGTACTTCCTATCAGGTTAGCTGGAACAGGATGGTATTTCATAAAATTCAGATATAAAGCAGTGTTAAATAGTAAATACAGCATATTTTAATGAACTAAATTTTGAGATTAAGTGGGATACTACTACATGACGTGATTGGTGGCGAAAGTGGATTGTTTTCCATCAGTGAAATATACTTTTAAATTTGTATGCTCCCTTTAAGTTGGCTAGAAGTTGAAAAGAAATGACGGCACAAGGGTTCTGAAATCCAGAGACAAACATAGATGACCCCAGATGCAGGTGATTTAATGCCAAAACATAGCTGTGTCAGGAATCTTTGGACATATATATTGTCAGACCTTCTTGCTGATAAGTGCTTATTTGTCAAGGAATGTGAATTATTTGAATTTATATATTGATAAATTATTTGTATGAACAGAGAGGATGAACAGACTGATTATCTGGATTATAACATACCTTTGATGACATTCCATTCAGTGTTTTTCTGTTGCTGCTGGCCTTTTAAGATTGGGATACACAAATATTTTGAATGTAATTGTATCACAGTTCACACAGTTATTCTGGACACTTTTTTGGACACTTTATAAGAAGAAAATGATTCATGTTTAATATAAGGCTATGATTACAACATAAGCAATGGTAGATTTTTTGAGACCATTGGCTCTAGTGATCTATCTTCACATTTTTTTTATTTGATATATGAATGCCTCCAAAAACCTTTAAATAATCTGTAAGATACTTCATTCCCTTGCTTATAGAAAATAAAAAATAAGATTTTATCCACAGTATTTTTGTATATTATTTTTCAGGTAGATATATCAGGTTGTTCCCAGTTGGGAACTTGCGAGACATTCTATTAAACATGTTAACATTGTTAGCTGCTTAGAACATGTGTTATTGTACATTTATTTATTTATTTGATTTAGATTCTGCCTTTCCAACACTTTAAAGCAGATTACATTTCCCCTTGCTGCGCCCCTTTGTGCGGACCCAAAGTGCTTTATTTCTCTGAACCCTGAAGATGATTGTGACATTAATGGATCAGATGTGCTTCACTGAGCCATTGCTAGAATGGGTTCTGTATGGAGAGCTAAGGAGTGCCGCAAGAAAGAAGCAAAGAAGGATCACAAACTTGGTATTCCCTACGATAAGTACTAACCCTTCCACTATGTCCTCTTGTTTAATGTTTACTCTGCTTCAATTAAATGTTCAGTCTCTGTCAAAAAATCCCTTTAATCAATGACCTGCTAGAAGATCTCACCCAACTATTTTTTGCATCTCTGAAACCTGACTTAATGACAAAGATAATGTTCTGTTAAACCAAATCTCCCATCCTAATATGAGGTATTTCATTTTCTTAGACCTAATCAAAAGGTGGGGGTTTATTAATAATTCGTAAAAGAAGAACGTAAGCTAATATCTTAAAAAGTAGAGATCAACCCTCCCTATGAAGTGGCAATTCTAAAATCTTTGTTGCGCTTGGAGGTGAACCCTTGTTCTGGAGCAGTGTAGGGCGGCTCCCTGGTCGGACCCAGGAAGCACCTGCCACCAGAAGGCAGAGCACAGGAGGAGACAGAGGCTAGCTGGAGCTTCACCACTGGAAGCCCGCGGTCCCCCCAGGTGGAGCCCTTGGGGACCTGGGCTGCTTGGACTTAGGTGGGCCTTACAGGGTCTCCCAGAAAGGAAATTCAAAGGTGTGCCCCCCAGGATCAAGGGTGCGTGGTCGATGTCTAGACTGGAGGCTGGAGGGATCAATGAAGGCCAGTACAGTGTCTGCAATGACAAGGCTAGGAGAAGGGCTAGAATCCAGGAGGCGTGGTCAGTAGTCACAGAGATCAAGTTCCAAAGATCAGTCTGAGAGTAGTCAGCCAAAGCAGGGGTCAAGTTCCAAGTATCAGTCCGAGAGTAGTCAGTCAAAGCAGGGATCAGGTTCCAGATATCAGATGTGGTCAAGGAGGCAGGCAGAGGTCAGTATCCGGGCAGCAATCAACATGGTCAAGAGCAGGCAGAGGTCAGTACCAGAGAGTCAGTCCAAAAGATACTACCTGGGGGAATGAGGAACAGGAGGATGCTGGAACAGGAGATGAGACACGGAGGCAAACTAGTACACACATGCTGTCGACCCGATGCTGTGCTCGATGGTAATCCCAACTGGGTCAGGGTCTCCGGTCACTGTTGAACATGGGATACTGGACAGAACGGCACGACTCCAGGAGACGGTCGACAGGAGCGAGGTCTGGGATGAGCAACTGAACAGGACAGTGATGGTCTGAGTGGTGTCGATGTTCTTGGAATTCTTGATGTGGGAGCTTGAACCCACAAGCTTGGAATCAATTGCTCTTGGCTTCATAGATGTGGGGGCTTGAACCCATGAGCTTGGAATCAATTGTTCTTGGAAGTGCCGGTGTGGGGGCTAGAACCCACAACCTTATGATCAAAGTCTCTTATTGACTTTATGGTGGATCAGAGTCTCTTCGGCCTTAATCTTCTGCCCCAGAAATGAGGCCTGGTGCGCTGAGAAAGGCCCGGCGACCGCTGCCGTGGGATGCTGAGGCCTGGAGGAGCTTGCGGCTGCTGCTGGAGAGGCCAACCCGGGACCTGCAGAGGAGTTGGAGAGGTCAACAGGCCCGTGCTTCGGCCGAGCGCGGACAGGGCACACAACAATCTTCACAACTAAACACAGGACTGGTTTATTGTCTTCCAGGTATACTACAAAACAATTGCTCCCCACTAATTGAATTATTCGCTAAGATGTTCCCTTCACCAGAATCTACCTAAATTGTAGGAGACTTTAACCTCCTTGTAGATAAAGCACTGAGAATAGCAATCTATAAAACATTTCTAGAGACAATGAAAGCTTTAGGATGGTCCCAATTTGTTTCCAAAGCTACTCATAAAGTGAGACGTATTCTAGACCTAATATTTGCCAAAACCGGTAACTGTCTGATCAATACTTCTCACACCATTTTACCCTGGTCTGATCACCAACTAATAAAGGCAGAAATAACCTTCCTCAACCCAACTTATAAAAGTATAGATAATAATTGTACTTTTATCTTCAGGAGAAAGATAGACATGGAGGTACTTGTAGAAGCAATAGAAAAGAGACTCCTAGAAGTCCGAAGTCCCCCCAGGAGGAGCCTGTAGGGACCCGGGCCTCTTGGACTTAGGTGGGACCCTATGCGACCAAGGATCCAGGCAGAGGCTGAAGAGATGGATGACGGCTGGGCCCAGGTAGCTGAAGAGTCTTCACCCTTGGAAGCCCGCGGCTCCCCTGAGAGGAGCCCATGAGAGCCTGAGCCGCTGGGACTTAGGAGAATCCTCTGGGCCAGCAAGTACCGGGTACTTGAGGTGAGGAAGAAGCCGAAGTCGGAGTTCAGGAGCGAAGCCAGGTCGGAGGCCAGGAGTCAGCAATCCAAATCAAAGCCAGGGATGAAGCAGAAGATGGAGTCGTGAATAGAGCCAGGTCGGAACCAGAGGTCAGAAGTCAATACCAAACCAGGAACAGAAGCTGGAGACGTAGTTGTGGGATGGAGCCAGGTCTGAAGCCAGAAGTCAGATGACGATACCAAAACCAAGGGGCGGAAGCAGAAGACAAGTCAGGAAGCAAGCCGGGTTGGAATCCAGGAGTCAGAAGCAAACCAAGGATACAGCAGCAACTAGAACTCAGAACCCTGAGGAACCTCGTTGCAAGGCAAAGGCTTGTCCAAGCTGCAGGGTTTAAATACCCTGCAGCATGTGACGTCATCAGGAGTCATGCCTAGGATTTCCCGCGCTGGCCCCTTTAAGAAGTGACCCCCCCTCCCGCTTGCGCATGTGTGCTTAGGGGGCGGGGCCCAGCACGACGTCTCGCCGGCGTCACGTGCTCCTCCGCAGTTCGCTCCCGGACCCCCGCTGGACCAAACCGTAACTTTTGGCCAGCTTGGGGGGGTCAGGAGGCCCCCCCAAGCTGGCCAAAAGTTCTGGTTGGGTCCAGCGGGGGTCCCGGAGCGACCTACTGCCACATGACCTACCTGTCACGTGGTAGAAGCACAAGATGGCGCCGTGACGTCGGCATCACGTGCTCCTCCGCGCCTCCACTCCCAGACCCCCGCTGGACCGAATCGGAACTTTTGGCCAGCTTGGGGGGGTCAGGAGGCGTGACGTCAGCGTCACGTGCTCCTCCGCGCCTCCGCTCCGGGACCCCCGCTGGACCCAACCGGAGCTTTTGGCCAGCTTGGGGGGGTCAGGAGGCCCCCCCAAGCTGGCCAAAAGTTCCGGTTGGGTCCAGCGGGGGTCCCGGAGCGACCTCCTGCCACATGACCTACCTGTCACGTGGTAGAAGCACAAGATGGCGCCGTGACGTCGGCATCACGTGCTCCTCCGCGCCTCCACTCCCAGACCCCCGCTGGACCGAACCGGAACTTTTGGCCAGCTTGGGGGGGTCAGGAGGCGTGACGTCGGCGTCACGTGCTCCTCCGCGCCTCCGCTCCGGGACCCCCGCTGGACCGAACCGGAGCTTTTGGCCAGCTTGGGGGGGTCAGGAGGCCCCCCCAAGCTGGCCAAAACTTCCGGTTCGGTCCAGCGGGGGTCCCAGAGCGACCTCCTGCCACATGACCTACCTGTCACGTGGTAGAAGCACAAGATGGCACCGTGACCATGTGACAGGGGCTGACCAATGGCAGGGGCAGCCCCTGTGACACAGGCTATCGGCGCCGTGAGGAAATCGCAAAGGAGTGCATGGATGGCTTCCTGACTCCCCGCTGGACCACCAGGGAGTTTTGGTAAGTCTTGGGGGGGGATTAAGGAGGGTGGGGGGTTTAAATTTTTATTTAGGGAACCGGGAAACGTATGGACAGATCCACAACTTATGGATTTCTCCATACTTTCATATTGAACGGAATCGACCCTCACCTTCAAAGTATCAACGTTTCAACGAAAACTTTTTGCCTGCACATCCCTACTACCCCCTTCCTCATAAATTCCTTTCATCAAGCAAGCCACACTTATCTGTCCTGTTCTCCTCTACCAACAACTCCCACTATCAACTTGCTGCACCATATGCCTAAAATAAACGTTCTGAGTCAATGTGTCATGTTCCATCTCTGGCCATAATCAATTCCAGATTAAAAACTCACCTTTTTGATGCTGCTTTAAATCCTAATGTTACGCCCGTTGGTCGCAGATGGCTGCGACCACTGTTGCTCACCTCTTGATTCTCTGCACTGACTCCATTAGGTAGTCTCGCGGCCTCCACCAGCTATCGCCGGCCTGCCCGCCCCTGTTCTCGGGCCTCCCTGGACGACACAGGAGCTGCTGACCACCATCTTGCCCTCGGAGTTCCTTAGGCGCGCGCGCACTCTCAGGCCAGCCTTAAGCACATCATGGCGGGAACCTCGGAGGTGTCCCCCCTGGATGACATAATTCATCATGGACTCTTAAACCGGCTGGCCCTGTCTGCCTACGACTTGGCAACGGGTTCCCTCATTGCTGAATCCACTCGCTCTCTACAGACTTCCCGTTCCAGCTCCTGCTTCCTCGGCGTGAGATGTCCCGGGTATCCGCTCCTCAGGGGTCCTTTCCTTGTCTCTGGCTATCCGATCCTCAGAGGGCCTTGCGCCTAGGATCACTGCCAGCCCGTTCCCTGGAGCTTCCTCCAGAACCATCGCTACTTCTGCTTGCGGACCCTGCCGTATCGTCTCTAGTGAAGAACCCTCATCAGTGTACCCCGCTCTGCAGACCATTGCCGTTTCATCACTACTGAGGAACCCTCATCGGTGTACCCCGCTCTGCGGACCATTGCCGTTTCATCACTACTGAGGAACCCTCATCGGTGTACCCCGCTCTGTAGACCACTGCCGTATCATCACTACTGAGGAATCCTCATAGGTGTACCCTATTGCTGTATCATCTCTACAGAAGAATGCTCTTTGGGTATACCCCATTTCACAGACCCCGTGTCACCTCTGTGTCTGTGTTACCTTCCTGATACACTCCCCGCTCCGCAGGCAGTGTCGCTCTACTGCTCTCTCTCTCTCTCCAGTACCTGCTGTTCTACACACCCAGCAGCTGAGACCTCGCCTCCCGACGGTGAGGCTCACGGGGCTCCTCCCCATGGGTGGTACCATCTCTCACCTCGGCCCAGGGCCCACAAACCCACAAATCCTAACACCTAACCACTTCTCTACAACAAATATTCTTCCCATTGACTCTTGGTTGTCATGTACGTATGTCTTGATCAAAGTATAAGTGCTATGGAGAAGGGACTCTCCCTCTTCTGTTTATCTGTTTAAAGCTACATATTTCTAGCAGCACTTTAAGACATGATAGATAGTAGAAGAAGCAGTAATAGTAGTAGTGCTGTTTATTCATTGTTTACTGGATATTTTGCCCTGCAACAGTGTATGCAGTACCTCCTCATCTGATTTTTGTAAATTTCCACCTGCTAGATGATACTTAAAAACAATAACAAAATATTACTGAAGTGGTACATTTATTTGCAGTTCAGATTGAACAGAAGGCAGTCTATTCTCTATGTGTTTGAATTTGCAATGTTTTTCACAAGTATGGGTAATGGGATGTTTATCTTCTACAGGTATTGTTATCCATGTCTCCATCTTCTATTCTTCCTTGCACTACAGATATATTAGTTTCATGTATTTAAATCATATATAAATAAACTAATGTAAATAAATAATATCATTGGTAAAACTGAAATCAACTTTTGACAACTCTGCCAGACAGATATGTCTACCTTTTCTTAATCAATCCAATAACCAGGCCTCAAGTGCTAAATGTTTGGAATAATTAGTAACTATTTAGTTCTTCTCCTCTGAGTAATGTTTTCTAGCTAGATCTATGCACTTTCTTTGGTATGGCATTGCTTTCTTTTAACTAGAGATAGGTGACCTATTAAACTATTTCAACTTTATATAAACCCTTGTACTGGACATATCATAATAAAGTCAAAAGTGATCACCCATCCCAATTACCTACAAAGATTTCCAATTAAAATGTCAGTTTTAATCTACAATACTGCAATATTTTTTTCAATATTTGTCCATTCTGTTATCAAGAAAACTAAATATAAATTTTCCTTTGAACTTGTGATGCTTTCTAGCCTCTAATCTGTTTGTGAAACATTCTCTTGTAAACTTAATGCACAATTTACAGAATTAATCAAACTCCCTAAGATTACTTTAAGAAGCTATCAGAAGAGTAACATACATCAGTGTTAGGTTTCTGGCTCAGCTACTTAAAGAAGAAATGAGACAAAACAAGTGTAATATTTTCTACAGTCTTATCCCATGCTTTGACTGGGTTCCCACCCCTATCCCAAGTCTTCAGTTAACCCTAACATACCTACAGTTCCTGACTGTAATCCACTTTAATAATAATAATAATAATAATAATAATCATTTTAAATTACCAAAACATGTTTTAAAATACTCTGATAATAAAAAGTATTATAATTTGTTGACATTTTAGCGATTGCCTTCTTTAGTTCCAAAATACTAACGCTTCCAGAGCTTTTCTTCTGTAATACTTAAGCATCTGCAGCTGAATTCTCAGGAAACTGTTCTAAAACTGGAAATCAGGTAATATCTCGCATTTACAATGTGACCAAAATATGCAAACTTTCCTTCAGTGTATTGCAGTGTATATTCTAACAGTTAAAATCTAAACGATGTGTTACTCGGCTTAGTGTTTTCAACGCCACGATTTCTGTACGCGTTATTTTAAAAGCAAATCGTTTATTTGCCTGCACAAATAACTTTACTAGATAATCATCAGCTAGGAAAGCCTTTCTTTATTCACTTCAGGTAAAACGTGCCTTTATGTCATGATCTGCTTCAGGGAGCCCATCCAAAGAAATCTATTTTTAATATCGTTTGAGGGTTAGCTGTATATTATATTCCACAGGCTTCCTCATTCCTGGGATGTCACCGAAACCCCGCAGCTATAAGACAGGAGTAGAAAGAAACGAGCGTCGGGTCCCCTGTTGCAAAACCAAAGCCTCGGTTATATAAACAAGCCTGCACTTCTGTCCGACCTCGGCAGGTGTCTAGACTAGTCTTCTGCTGGAAAGATAAGGGGGCTCTAATGACAGCCTTTCTTCACTAGGGAACGCAGCTAAACAAAGCTTGCACCCGCCCCCACCTGTCGACAGCTGAAGTGGCAGGATAAATTGGGAGGCTTTGCTTGGTTAAGTACTTAATTTGAAAAAGGTTGGCAGGGTGACACCATGCTCTTGGACCAGCAGATGAACTCTCCTTTGCTAGAAACAACTATGTCCTTTTAAACTACTCTTTAAACATAAGCAATCGCCCCCTTTTTTTTTTTTTTTTTTGACAGGCAACGACCGGTACCCACCGCAATAAACCAGAGAGACAGACAGAATCAGGAGTAATTGTACTAAATAAATCATATGGGGAAAAACATCAGGCTATTTTCTCTTCAGGTCCACCTCCAGTTTCAATGTTCACGGTTATTATAAATGCCTTCAGTGAGTGTGCTGCACCTTCCGCTCTAGTGAGTGATTAACATATTAACGTTTATAGGTTACCTTCTTTACAAGATTTCATTTTCGTATATGGGTCTCAGATCCCTGGTTGCTGTTGAATATTTACGTTTACCATTCGATGTCTGTTTGCTTAGTGAACTTGTTTACCAGCATAAACCCATAGCTGCTAGTGCCTTCCTGGCCTGTGATAAGAAGGACCTATTGTTAATAATTACTTCTTAGTGATTTCTATTTTACAGAGGGTGACAGTGCAGCCTGCAACGAAATTAGAGAACTAAATACAGGGTACAAGAAATGGTTTCCTCAAATCACGAAAGTACAGAACCTAAAGGAATTTCTTCCTCCTCCCCTCAATTTGCAATCTACCTGCTAAAATGTTTTTTAGAAGGATGCTTCAGATATATTTCTGATTTGTTCCCAGACGTTTACATCCCCAAGTGTCTTCTTACAGCCTGGTGATGGACATCTGTGTATTTATCTCTAGGAGCTGAATATTCTCATCCAGCCCTGGGGTTCTTCTTGTGACCTAAAGTCGGGATTCCCTAAGCAGCAGATGTTAAATGTGCTTTTCCCTCGATTCAGTCAGTTAGGGATAAAGGTCAACGAAGAAGTTATTGGTGTTACCTTTTCTCTGAATTAAACTAAATACATTGGTAACCAGGTTTGAAGAGCGATTCTCCCTCTCCATCGGGTCAGTGCAGGTCGAGCCATTGCTGTTGTTGCCTGAATACACAATGACACGTTGTGTTTCTATACTGGTCTGCTGGTGTTTATTTCCAAGTCAGATCCCTTTAATTTTAAGAAATACTCGAACATTTCTAATCTTGAAATTCTGCCATTGCACAAAAAAAAAAGCCCCTGCCATGTTTATCTAGAACATTTGAAATGGCTTGAAAGTCCTTTGAATAAAGATAAGAAACAATGTGTCCAATTTTTACACAAATGGTGGAAAGGTAATAAAATAAACATCAAAGGTACCGTAGATTAGCAGATACTCTTACGAATCAAGTGTAATTTACAACAAAGGCAGGAAGTAGAGGAAATCTGCCCCTAACATTGGCATGAAGTTTAATGTACATGTTTGCAAAGAATCTGATACTTTTTCCTGAACTTAAACTCAAATAGTGACATTTAGCAAAGCCAACCAGTTACATAATTCTCAAGGCACAGACTTCAAACCAAACATCGTACTGTCTTTATTTGGGTTAAAGAAAGCAAAGCATCTTCCACACCTCTTTTTTTTTTCTAATAGATTTTGCTGTTCAGATTTACATAATTTTGTAATACTGACACGTTTTTAAGATTCCAGGTGTATAGGTGAAGACAAATTCCATTTAAAGACGTACTCATGTTAACGGATGATAAATTAATTTTATTTCGTGCAGTCATTTTAAAGCTGATGTGCATGGAAGCTTCTTTTCGTGCATCCTTCCCTTGGTAACCTGAAAATCAAATAATTTAAAGGAGTTTTCAACCTTCCTAACTGCAGATTATCTAAAGAATAAACGGCGAATAGGTGTCATACTCTAACGGTTTATAAAATAATCTCAGGCTTAAAATACAAACCCCAACACATTAACTTTATTGCACATTTAACGATGGATGATCAGAACCTGGGCATTACTCGGTGTCCAAGATCTTCCTCGTCTGGCCTTTTTAACAGTATGTTATCATTCTTTCTTTTGACAACTGAAAATCGGCATTCCCAAGGCTGGCACATATGAATGGAAACGATCTGTGAAGTTACAATAATGTATCACGGGAAAAAAAAAAAAAAAAAGCCGAAAGTGAATGCCACCTGCAGCTAGACGTCCCAGGAATCAAGGTAAATGATTGCAACGAACAATGTTTACAAGACTGGCACAATGGAAAAAGAAAAAGATGGAAGTGTTTAGTTTTATTTCGTTTCTAGAGAGCAATTCATTCATATAGAATACATTAGAAAGCATCTGAAAATCAACAAAACCTGTAGAGAACTCGTTTGAGAGGGTTTTTTTTTATGCACAGGTATAAAATTCTTTTAAATCATAAACATGAATCGTAGTAAAGAAAAAAATAATAATAATAATAATGGATGACTGCAGCAAAACATCCTATTTTCCTCAGGAGCTATCACATTCCGGTTTGTTACAAAACAAGAGGTTTAAAAAAAAAAAAAAAAAAAAGGTAGCTGGTTCTACTCTGCCACCTAGAAGTCACAGAGCACGTTTCACCTGGGTAGTACCTGCCCTTAAAACCGCGGCTCACCTCGCTGTGGACCAGGAGGCGGAGGACCGATTGGGAAAGGCGGGGGGGGGAGGGGGGGACGAAAACATCTAAACTTCCACCACCCACCTTCCTTTCTGCCCGGCGCCTAAGGATGATGCCAGGCTAAATCTGGACACCCCTTTCTCTGTCTAATTAGCCCAGGTCTACCTTGCTACCTTTCCTCTCCGCCCCTCGGCCGCCGAGATTGGCTGGAGGGGGAAGTAGGTGAGTAGGTTAAGCTCCGCCCTCCCTCTGTGGCCGCACTTTATAAAGAAGCCGCGGGGAAGGTGGAGGAGCAGAGAGCGCTCCGTGACAAGCGGAGGCTGCTGTGGGGCTGGCGCGCGCACACACACACGCGCCTCTCTTGACAAGCTCATTACCTCCAGAAGGACCAAAACACCTCGGGAAACGGAGCGAGAGAGATTTATTGTTAATGTATTTCTCTCTCTATAAATGTATGTGGGACACACGTTTTGTTGCGTTGCAAAAGAACAACAACAAACTCGTAATCCGTGTAACGGACGGGAGTTCACATCAGGCTCCACCTGCAACGCTTGATCAAAACTTTAGCCTGGACTGAAAAGGGCAAAGAAAAAAAAAAAGCCAGAAGGCCGCCGGCAACTGAACTCGGGAGAGACTTTCCCCCAAACTTTCTTGCTCGCGTTACTTGCTGTCTTCCGGGCCATCTCTCTTTTAACGCAAGCAGAGAAGAGCGCAGCGTGGCCGGGGCTGCCCAGCGAGAGCTCTGCAAGAAGGCCGGCGCCTCCCATGCCCCTCCGCCGCTGACACGGAGCCGGCCGCAGCGCAGGGCGGGATGAGCCCGGAGCTGCCTTCCCCGCTCTCCGCCTCCGGCACCGAGGACGACGAGGAGCTGGGCTCGGACGGGGGCTGCGCCGCCAACAGCCCCACCCTCTCGCCGCCTCCGCCGCCGCCCCCCGCAGCAGCCTGCCGGGAGAAGGAGGAGCAGGACGAGGAGAGGAGCGGCAAGGGCAGCAAGCCGTACACCCGCCGCCCCAAGCCGCCCTACTCCTACATCGCGCTCATCGCCATGGCCATCCGCGACTCGGGCAGCGGCCGCCTCACCCTGGCCGAGATCAACGAGTACCTGATGGGCCGCTTCCCCTTCTTCCGCGGCGCCTACACGGGCTGGCGCAACTCGGTGCGGCACAACCTGTCGCTCAACGACTGCTTCGTCAAGGTGCTGCGCGACCCGGCCCGGCCCTGGGGCAAGGACAACTACTGGATGCTGAACCCCAGCAGCGAGTACACCTTCGCCGACGGCGTCTTCCGGCGCCGCAGGAAGCGACTCTGCCAGCAGCAGCAGCAGGGGCAGCAGCACCACCGGCGCGTGCAGGAGGAGGAGGAGGGGCGCGCGCCGGCCCGGGACCCGCAGCAGCAGCACGCGCCGCCCCCTCGCTGCCCCAGCTCCAGCCCCCCGCCCGCGCGGCCGCCGCCGCCGCAGCAGCAGTGCCGGGAGGAAGCGGGGAAAGAGAGCGGCGGCCCCGGCAAGTTCCGCAGCTCCTTCGCCATCGAGAGCATCCTGAGCCGGCCCTGCCCCCGCCGGCCCCCCGCCCAGCCCGGGGTGCTGTGGCCCTCGGGGCCCCTGCTGCCGCCTCCTGCCTACCCGCTGCTGCCTTACCCGCAGGGAGGCGCGGCGGCTGCCGCCGCCGCCGCCGGACTCTTTCCCCTGGGGGGCGGGGGCGGCGCCGTGCTGCCCCTCTACGGTTACTGCGCACCCGAGCCCCCGCCTCTGCTGCTGGATGCCCGGCGGGGGCAGGGGTGCCAGGCTCTGGCCCCGCTGCTGCTGCCCGCCGCCTCGCCCGAGCAGCTGCTGCTGTGCGGCGGCGCTTACCGGTCCTACCGCCAGCAACTGGAGACTCTGATGGCTTAGAGAGAGGCCCCCTCCGCAGCCCGGCCCGGAGGCTGCTCCCGAATTGACGAGGCCAGTTTGCGCCGGGGCTGTAAATCGTGCTTTTTTTATGTTCGTTTATTGTCGTCTGCCATGTTCTCTTATGTTTGTTTTTAAGTAGCAGATTCAATGTGCAGTCTTATTTTTTTGTTTGTTTCAGGGTCGAGTTTTAACTAAATTATAAAAAAAAAAAAGAACCTGATGAAGTCGCCTTTTTTTCTGTTGGAAAATGAATGTCAGGTTGAAAGGTTCCTAGGTCATTTCTGCAAGCAAACGAATGCATTACTGTGCCAAATGAAAACAAACTGTAGAGCAACTACTGTCATTTCGGGGGGAGGGGTGTTTTTTTAATTATTTATATACACTGTAATAATGTTTAAGATTGCAGGTTTGACGGTTGAGCTGTTGCTTTTCCAAATGTAGTAGTCTTGACAACACTGGAATTGAGCTAGCGACCTGTGATTGCAATTTTTAGAAAAACAAAACACTGTAAGTTGTAGAACTGGAGCACTGCCGCTGGAAAGCAGGTGATTTTTTTTTTGTATATGTATGTATATTTTATTAAACTCGAGCATAAGGCTTATTTTCGAATAAAAGTGGACAGCAAAAAAAAAAATCACATTGTAACGTGGTCACTCAGCAATCCTTTCGCTACAGGTGATGGTTGAATGGATTCAGTTACCTTGTTTTTTCCAAAATAGTGGTAATTGGAATTGCCTGAAAAATCCGAGGAAGCTGAGGTCCGTTTAGCTAAGGGGCCACATTACACCTAATTCCCCAAATGCAATTTCTGGCATGGGAGGGGTCGTACCTGGGTTCAGCAGCACCTCTGCGTCCCTCGTGAGACCTGCCTAAGGAAATAGCTATGGTTTCCCTATAGGATGAGCAAAGGAGTGCCTGTGAAAAGGTGAGCTGTTCTATCAAGCTGTTATGTAATGCTGATGGACCCATTTCCTGACTTTTTTCTTGCAAAAAGTAGTCTAGGACCAAGGAAACCTCAAACCTGTTCATCCTACCACTGGCAGGAGGTAAACACCTGTAACTAACCCACAGTCTCTCAATGTTTTAAGAAAACAAGTGCAAGTTGTCTAGCGGTATAAATATATTAGAGCGGGTAGACTTTTTGTTTTACTTTAGAAAGCCTAGGTATTCATGGGAACGAAAATATTTTAATGTTCAAAATAAGGATTGTTTTTGTAACAAGAAAACAGATGAACAATTTTAAACTAAACTAAGGACTTTCAGTTTTTATTTGATATTCCCAGGAAAATAAGTGTTAGAACAAAACAATCAGTGGAAAAATGACCTTGTTACAACAAACAGAACATTCCCAAGAAAACTAAAATAAAAACTGAAAATAAAGGTCATGACTTCAAACTTAATTTAAATAGGGGTGGTCAGAGTCACCTCTCTCTGTATTTCCTGTGTGAAACTAGTTAAAAAGTAAACAAAAGAAATTAGGTATAGGTATTTTAGTTTAGTTTTTTTTTAATTTTAAACTGTAACCAGTGTTTAAAGATCCAAGTATTGCCTATCCTTAATAGCATTTGACAGCTTCCCCCCCCCCCCCCCTTATCATAAAGACATCAGCCGTAAAAACTCACATCCATAATCACTGGATAATTTTTATGTCTGTCAATAAAAAGGCATAATTGCATGCAAAGAATTTTCCTTTAGAGAAGTGACTGGGCTTGTGTTACCTTGCATAAGGCAGAGATTTTGGTAAGATCCAGAAACCTTACATCTTTTTAAATATTCCTTAGCATTGTTTTAATCTATATATTTTGACATGTCTTCTAGTTTTAGTTTTGGCTGGATAACCCAAGATACAGATCTATAATTCCAGAGAAAAGGCTGTGGGTCTAGAAGGAGGTGTAAAATTGCAGGGATTTGTATAGATGGGTGGGGTTTGGGTTTTTTTTTGGGGGGGGGGGGGATTGTTCTTCATTTCTTGTATTTAAAACAAAAATGTAAAAAGAGAAAACATAAAAAAAAGTCAGGCCACCTTGAAGAAAAAAGGCCCTCCTGGAGCTGCCTTCTGATTCTCCCTCCTTCCCTTACTTCTTTCCCCAGGACAGGAGCTATTCCCGGTTGCTCTTGCCGTGCCAGAGCGATGCTTGTATAGGATGCCCGCAGTCCATGGCTGGAGACCAGTCTTAATTCCTTTCATATAGAAAGGCACCAGTAGGTCCTGACATTCTGGCAGCAGCTTGTATGGAGGAAATTATCAATGCCACTGGTCTTGCTCTGCTGCTGCCATTTGTAAGTGTGGCTCTGGAGGGGTAGGAGCAATAAAGGATCACTACTGTCCGATGAAGAAAAACAAAAGTATGGTAGGAGAGGGGATGCTTGGAAAGTTTGAGGAATTTATTTCCCCCTTGTTTGCAAAGTTTTAAAACAAGAGTGAATGATATTGTGTTTGTTTGGGTTTTTTTTTGGGGGGGGAGGGTTTCCCATTTCATTAAAAAAAAAAATGTTAACATTTCCCATTTCATTTCAAATGAATGAATATGCCTAGTAAATTACACTGGTTGTGCCACTTTAGCATGACGGGTGGAGTTTCAGGGATCTTGATCCTTCTCACTGAAAGAATGTTAGCAATACATGAAGCAATGAAAGAGAGAGAATTTGATGAGGCTCATTTATCAAGCATAGTACCTGGACTAAGTATGTTTTAATTATTTATAAAATAATTATTGAGGGTCATAAAATTGAGTGGGGTGGAACAAGTAAATAGGGAACTGATCTTTACCCTTTGAAATAGGGGCACAGCTGGATTTAGGATTTGGGCACCCATAGGCAGGATTGGAGAGTGGGAAACCCAGGAACTAAGCGAGGTTAAGTCCCTCTACCTCCAGAGTGCCATAGGGGTACCTTTGAAGTGGGCTGCTAGAGCAGACTCCTCTTGGTACAGTTGCACTCCTCTTTGGGCTGGGTATTTGTTTGGTATGCTAGGCAATTGCCTCTGTTGCCTATGCCTAAATGTGGGCCTGACTACAGCATGCTCCATGAAACCAGCTGCTAGCAGATTTGAAATGAATTTGAGAAAGCTGTGGAATTTGTTGCATAAGGATGTTGTCAAAACTAATACTACAGTTGGTTTAAAAAAGAATTGGAAAAGTTTCTGGAGGACAGGCCTATTGACACTTATTAAATAGGCAGAATGGGAAAAGCCATCTTCTATACCTGGGAAAGAGCAGCAGGTAAGCATTATTCTACATCCTTCCAAATGACCTGAATTGGACACTGTTGGAAACAGGATGCTGGACACAATGGGCCTCTGGTCAGACCTAACATGATAACCTCTTATGTTCTTAACCAAAGCTAACTCAGTGCAGGGATTAGCACTGAATTCAACAGAAATCACAAACGACCTGCAATTTGTGACTGCCTGCCCTCTGTCTTCATTCTAGTAGGTGTACAAAGACTGGGTAAGTAACGAGTGGCAAAAAAAAAAGGAAAGAATTGGAGCAGAACATGCACTAAACATTGCCCAGTACTACTTGTGGAATGTCTAGTGCTAGAGGTGAGTCCCTTCAGATCACCTGACTTACTGCTGCTGCAGGGCAGAGACAAATTGGTTCACAATAGATTTTAAAAGCTTGTTTTCATAAGACTGACAGAGTGAGGCTGCCACTGAGATCAACTTCCACTGTAGTTGTTACTAAAACAGAACTGCCTCTGAGACAGGCACTAAGATCAATATTGATGCTAACAGTTATACAGCATCTAATTGGGGTAATGACTGCTGGTCACTAGTTATCTAGCCTTTTCTGTTGAGGATACCCAATATTTGCGTATTCTGGGGGTGGCCACCTTACACTGCATGCAAATCTATCATGCACATTCATTATGGATTTCCTGAAAACTATGGCTGTGTTTGTATCTCTTGAGGTCTGGAGTTGACCACTCATGGCATATTCATTGTGGATAGTCCACCTGAAAAGTTAGCAGGACAGGTTAAGAAACCACTATTCTAGGGAGAGGGTGGAGAAAAGCATTGCCAGAGAGAAATCAAGAGGACTTGATGCTCATTTAAATCATCTTTAACTACCACCAGCCAGCGTTGTGTGCACTACCTTGCTCAGCACATCTTAGCACCAAAGGATATAACATTTAGCAGCAGTTCTAAAACTATGGAACCAACCATTACACTTTACAGTCCTTTCCTAATTAAATCTAGACCTGGTAAATGTAAATGAAACAATATATCAGATCATCATTCTAGATGGTATTATAGATTTGTTTTATTAAATATATTTTTTCTTCCATGGTGTTTAACTACTTTTCTGTTCTACATTGAGTGGATTTGTGGAACCTCTACTTTTACCTTTCTTGACACCTTTTAGATCATTTTGATCATCTTCTACTGCCTAGTACTAGTAATTATATTTGTTCCTGGCAGTTTTAGGCAGTAATGATATTCTTGGGGGGAAAAAAAAAAGTACCTTTTTCAGGGCCAGCAGCAGTTGTTACTTTCTACTCCCACAGTAAAAAAAAGAAAAGAAAAAAAAATAGCAATTTGCCACAGTTCAAAAAGGTTCCAGGTTGGCCAGGATGACCTGATATGAAATCATTGGTTTCAGAAAAGAATCACTCTGTAGCAGACTGTGATCCAGGGAAGCCAGGATACAGATTCCACTTCACTAACTGAGAATCCTTGTGACCTTGGGCAAGTTGCTTAACCCACCATTGCTCCAGGGGCAAACTTTGAGCCTCAGTTACCAAGCATTTTTCCATAGAATAGAATGGGAGAAAAGCTGTAGTAAATCAGGCCCTTTGAGGGTAAGTCCTCTATGGTGGAGGGAAGCTCCTACTGTACATGAGTATGACTTGTCTTGAGCTTGGGTTTGGAAAGATGAGTATCCAAATCTAAAATCCAAATTTATTATATCAGTCTAGAGTCATATGTGACAGTCCAGCTTCTCCAGTGAATTTGAACTATCTTCTGTCAGCAAAATAGTTATACAGTATTGTTCTTAGTGTTGGTAATGTCTTGTACAGTTTGGAGATCTGGACTATTCACCCAAAAGTAATTGATCTTTTCAAAACATAAATACAGGTCTGTCAAATACAGGCCATGATCACAAAGAGTTCTTTCTATGGAACCAGGAACTTGCCTTTTTTGCTACATGAGACATATATATTCATCTTCTTTCTGTTCTCAGGCCTCACTTGTTATAAACCATAAACTGCAAATCTGAAATAAAAGAAAAAGGCACTTTATGGAGATACAGACAGTTTTATGTTTCATTCATGAATGCTTAGCTCACTGATTTATGGGCAGGAAGGAAACAGGGCAGGTAAGGGTACAGGAAGAGGCAAGCTAAATATAGTGCAAGGCAGGAACAAGGTGCAACACAAGGGCAAGAACACCCAAACAAGGTGTTTGCTCATAGGCATGCCACCAAATGACCTAGGTAAAGCACCGAAGAAGGATAGAACATGCAGGCAGGAACAAGGTAAAATGAGGACATAAAGCAGAACCAGACTACAGGGTAAACTAGGGATCATACCAACAAACACAAAACAGACAAGCTAGGCCATCGGGAGATCTAGACAGGACAAGGCAAGACAGGCAACACATAAGTGAGACAGGCTATCAGGAGGCCTAGACAGGACAAGGGTAAGACAGACAATACACAGGCAGGATAGGCCATTGGAGACCTAGATAGGACAAAGGCAAGGAATACACAGGCAGGATAGGCCATCAGAGTCCTAGATAGGACAAAGGCAAGGAATACACAGGCAAGCTAGGCCACCAGGAGATCCAGACAAGCCAAGGGAAGGGCAAGGAACATACTGGCAAGATAGACCACTGGTAGGGCTAGACAGAGCAAAAACAAGGCAAGGAACACAAGGACAAGGCAAGATATACATAAGGCAAGGCAAACAGGAACCTTTGGCATCAAAGCAAGGAGCCAAGGTGATTAGATAATGAAGGCCCCGAGCAAACTGTGAAGGTGAGATTTATGGGGCTGATCTTGCTACATCATACAGCCTTCAAGGTGGAGGCTAGAGGAGGACCGAGTGCGCCGACCCAGACCCCCACTGGCAGGGGCAGCCAGTATAGATACAGTTACAGATTCAAGCCAAAGCATAAATTAGTAACTTCCTTTACTTCTCAGAACGTGCATCGAAAGTTGATTTCAAAAAGCCTTCATTTGATAAGTGTTACCCTAGAATTTGAAAATGCTGATCAAAAAAAGTCAATTTTAATTATTTCAATATGTATACATTCTGTTTTTATGCTTGTTCAGCTTCATGGGGTGATAGTGTGAGATCACAAAATTCTATGACCAAGAGAGCCTGATTCACTGACAAACACTCTCCCTTTCTTTGTCTTCTTACCTCTTTTATCTCCTTCTCTGCTTTCTGAGTAATCTTGCAGGGCTGTAGCTGAATACCCTGCTATGGGACTCCATTGGCAAGTCTTTGATAATGGTTCTGGCAAGATGGGGTAAGAGGTGATGTAAGCAGGGAAAGGAGTCAGAAGAACGAATGGAAGAAAACCATAGCTACTGTCCAAAGAGGGCAACAAGAGTTTTTATAGATAGAGTGGTGACAGAAGGAAATGCAATAATGGGATTGTAAGACCGAAAGGTGAAGAAGGGGAATATGTAAAGGCTGGCAAGGAGATCACGGGATTGCTTAACAGATTTATCTGTTCAGTATGCAATGAGGAAGGACAACAGACACCTGCCACAGATAGAAATGGAAGTGAGGCAGACCTCAAATCAGTTTTCAGAAGACTATTCACGAGGAGCAAGCAAAACTAAAAGCAGATAAAGCAATGGAGCCAGGTGGGAATCATCTGAAGATATTAAGGCAACATTGGGAGTTTATGTGATTCATATTCCACTTTGCTGAACACATCTTATTACAACTGGCCCTCAGAAAGGAAGTAAAACAGAAAGAACGCCTGACTAGGATACTGTAGCAGTTATGCTTTCTACAGCTTTAATGGAGATTTCACGCAATATTATACAGAAAAGCGGACATATAAATTAGAGGGTGGCCTGGGGCTTTACTGCCACTGCCTGAGTGTCCCAAGCTTGCAAAATAACTGTGAAATAACTACAGAAAATGGGAATACTTCATGGGCAACTGCAGGGCCGGCTCTAAGGCAAACAGCTCCCTGGGGGGAAATTGTTGATGACATCCCTCCCCCATACATTCTCTCCCTCTTCTCCCTCCTCCCTTCAGACATTATCTTCCCATTCTCTCCCCCATCCCATCTAGTCTCTTCCTTTTCTCCTCATTCCCTCTAGGCAATCTCTCCTCCATCCAGGCGTTCTCTTTCTCCTCAAATTATTCTGTTCCCCTCCCTCTTCCAGATATTTTC
Source organism: Rhinatrema bivittatum (assembly GCF_901001135.1). Classification (NCBI taxonomy): domain Eukaryota; kingdom Metazoa; phylum Chordata; class Amphibia; order Gymnophiona; family Rhinatrematidae; genus Rhinatrema; species Rhinatrema bivittatum. The sequence goes on from NC_042616.1 coordinate 483,486,731, forward strand.
TCCCCACTTTCCCTCCTTCCAGGGACTTTCTCCCTCTGCCCCACCTCCCTCCCACCAGGGATTCTCTTCCCCTCCTCCAGGCATTATTTCAATGTACATAATATACCAATTCTAGAGTTTTCTCAGTGATAGTGTAATCCTTATGTCGTGGGGTTTAGGTCCCAAGGGCCCACAAACATTTATTCTTTGAGGTTGCTCTGACTAGCACTTCCACCATCGCTTTACTCTCTCTCTCTCTCTCTCTCTCTCTCTCTCTCTCTCTCTCTCTCATGGAATATATTTTTTTTTTTTGGGGGGGAGGGAGGAATCTCTCAGTTATGGCCCAGGCAGTGGTGTGTTTCTCCCAGCATGGTGTTAGATGCTGCATCTCAAGGGGTGAGATCCTAAGCCAAACCAGGCAGGACAAGGCACTAGGTGTTAAATGTTTACTGATTTTTTTACAATTAAAATAAAGTTCATTTTAACATGAAAGGGAAGTTACTGCTGACTGATGTACAACGATGTTTTTTCTCTTCTGGGTAGGTGTCCTTTATCTCAGGTAGCTGGGTATAGCTTCCCATGGTGATTTTACAGAGCGGCCAAATGTGAATCCTATTGAAGGCTTCCCCTCAAACACAAAAAGTCCTGCCTGAGACCAGTTTATTCACAGTCATCCATTGGGAAACTCCATAGATCTTTGTCCGTTCTTCTTGGTCTTAGTGCTTGTGACTTCTCATGCAGGAAAAGTCTCTAGTAAGTGGGAACCAGGCTATCCCAGCCCTGGAGCCCCGTGGAGAGGGATGAGTCAAAAAAAAACCTCCCCACGAACAAAATACAAATACTTGCTTTTTGTAAGAATCTCTTGATGACGTCTGTTTCGCTGTCACTGGAAATTGTCCCATCTAGGGAGTAGATTAGAGCTCACAGGCCTTCAGCCTTTGTCTTTTGTGTCCAGGGGGAGCTTTCTCCAAAGTGTGCAAGATTTAAGCACTTGTGCCTTCTGAAATATCAGGATACATCTTAGCCATTAAAAACCTCACACTGCTGATACTGCCACTGGTGCTTGCCTCGCCTAAGTAGTAAAATGAGTCCCGCAGGTCTTCAGCCTCTTCACAGGAGTCCCAAAATGGGTTCTGGCAAAAATCTACCTTATGGCACATAATTACAGGACAGTCCTCTGGCAGAGTTTGCACAGACAGGAACCTCTTCAAAAATAAAGATTATGATGAGGCTGGGAGACCTCACCAGGGAGTAGGAAAACTGCATCCTCACTGCTCTGAAATTAAATCAAAATGAGCACCCTGAACAGTAAAATGGCATCACTAAAGAGGATCAGACAGGCAATCCCAGCCCTCCAGTTTGGGAGGGGCTGAAAAGGATGGAAGGCTCACAGGGATGTTGTTTCTAAGCAGGGACCTAGGGCTATCTGGTGGGCTGACCCAAGGGGCTGCCGCACTCTCCCCCTCCACGAAAAAATTGTATGAGAGGGAAGGACCCTCACTCACTTTCCACATTTAAACACAAAACAATATACAATAATAAGAAGTTGTAATATTAAATCTGGCCACCAGCATGCGCTATCCCAATGTAGACCATGTCCAGCATGGCCTGAAGACTCAGGGTCTTACTTTATACTAGGACATGTAGAAGTAACTACATTACAATATATGCACAACCTGTGGGCCCATTCTCCTCGAAGATGAATGATAAATAGTCTGAACCATAAGCCAGCACTGCCACTGCTGGTGAGCAGAGGGCACTCCCACTACCCTTTGGATGAGGGGGATGCTCTCACCATCCAATGGAATACAACATTTTACACAGGTCGGTTCCTTGCAAAGAATAAGAGCCATTATTAGTTTGTTGCCTATTCACATCAGAGGGACATTAATTGCATTTAAACACATTGTTATTGAGTTGGAAATCATTCCCCTTAATGCTTCCTATCACATAGCCTGTGAAGGTAGAACTCTCATTGTTCAGAACCGATACATAGGAATTTATTGCATCGGCCAGGTAACTTTCCGCAATTAAATAAAGACTTAATGTGAAGGGTGTCAAATCCTGTGAGAGGATTCCACCTGTAAACGAAATCAAAGTAAATCATTGAAAAATTCAATAAATAAATCAGAACAACCTTTGCATTAAGTGTTTAAACTTTTATAAACTATGAGAAGTGAATTCAACATTAAAACATGCCATGTAAAACAATCACTGACAATTCTCGGCAGAATCAAAACAGTTAACCCTCCAGTAAGGGTGAGTTTAATTATAAACCCTAATAAGGGCGACAAATGTCCAGAAATTCTGCAAAAACCTTCTGGTCTTCTTGGCCTCTAGTCCAGGCCAGGTCATCGACTTGACAAAGGATTTCTTTCACCAACAACAGTCCGCTCTCACCCTCAGGGGATATCCAATTTTCACCCTCCCTAGGAGGGCAAGCAAGCAATCTCTTTAACTGGTACCTTACCAGGCAACGGGAGGCACCCTGTAACAAAGCTTATCTTCCTTGGGGATTATTCTAGCCTCATAGTGCTCAGGGCTGGGTTTCTTGATTGTTACTCCACACCCTACTTCCCCAGACTATAAATGTCAGGGAAGGATGGGATGCAGGTGGTAGGGTTCCTGGGAGTGTGACAGGATTGCCAGCGTCCTAGAAATATTAGAACTGAACCTCTCTCTGCCACTCCTCTAGGAATCCTGACCCTACCTCCCTCTTTCCCCAGCATTTCAAATCACCAAAAAGGCAAAACTCTTAGGGGGACCCCCTCTCCTTTTGACCTGTGTCACACCTTGGGGGGGGGGGGGGCGGGTGCCATTACATCCCTCGCCTTAGGCAGCAGATTTCCTTGAGCTGCCCCTGGTCAGAGTAGACAAATTTATCAGCAAGAAATACAGTAAGTTGGCTCAAAAAAAAAAAAACCCGTACATATTGGCATTATATTTAATACTGCATTTACAAGAAAATTTGAGAAAAAACTGTGCCCCTAATTGCAAGATCCTAGGTCTGAAAAGAAGAAACTGCTTCTTCATCTTCTGGATTGGTCTGGAAACATCAGGAAAAGTCAAAACTATACTGCGGAAAAAGTGAAGCCCGATGTCTGAAATATATTTTAAGAAGGCAATCTCTATCAGTGTCCAATACCAATGATACTATAAAAGCAGGAGGTTTGGCCAAGGATGATTCAGAGTTTTCCAAAATTGCTGATAAATCTAAGGAATTCTCTGATATAGCAGAAAGATTTGACAGTAGAGGTAGATAATAAATCCGTGCTATAGGTGGTAGAACAGATTCTGAAATTTTCAAAACCTCCAATCGATATCTTCTAAACATGTCCCGAGCAGAAACCAGTGGGAGTAGAGGAAAATTTATAAATTGCAGATTCTTGCTTCTTAATAAATTTTCTAAATTTTCCACCTTGTTGGATAATATAATATTGTCTTTCACCAAACTGTCCTGCAATAGGTTAGCATGGGATAAACCTTGCTGAAAATCTGTAACCCGCTGAACCAATGCAGCTTCAGAGTTTTCCACAGTATCTAGCTGTGATTCAGTATTCTTCTAGTTAACAGTTAAGGGCACAAGTTGACGAGATAGAGCTTTACCTAACCCCTCTATAGCAACCTAATAGATTACAGGGTAAACTCTGAATGTCTCACCAGCCTGAAGCTCCCAGCAGAAGTAGAATCAGCCATTCTAAGCAAATCATGTAAGAATGCAAACTCTTCCTGCATCATCGAGGTAGTGTCAGAGACCACTACGATGTTTGTCTCTGCTACTATTGCAGTTGCATCTGCAGTTACAACTCTAACCATGTTCCCTGCTTCCGGGATAGTCACAGCACATCATTGGCATGTGACTAAGCTGCAAAGTTGCGGCGGCTGCCCGCCGCGTTCTGCAGCCAGATCTACTCACCTCTCGCCAAGGCCATTTACCTCAACCTGCAGACGTGGCCTGTGGAAGCCGCAGCAACCCGACACTGGCACGCCTCCCCCCAGAGGGTTCCTTAGGCATGCGTGCGCAGCTCACCCTGACCTTTAAAGGGGCCACAGCGGGAAACTCACCTGCAGCCCCAGCTGATGACATCAGGAGGAAAGCTTATATAAGGGCAGCTCTGCCCTCCCAGAATCGCCTCAGCAATGGCTCAGCTCCACGTGGGTAGTGTGTTGCTCCAGTTCCTGATCCAGCTCCTGCTCCAGTTCCTGCTCCAGCCCCTGCTTCAGTTCCTGTTCCAGCTCCTGCCCAAATTCCTAATCCAGCCCCTGCTTCAATTCCTGATCCAGCTCCTGCTCCAGTTCCCTCTTCCGCTCCCCGGACTGCTCCTCTGGCTTTGACCCTGGTATGTCTCTTGGATTCCTCTGCTTGCTGCCTGCTCTGCTTAGAGTCTGCCCCGACTTCGGCTTGTCTCCTGGATTCCTCTGCTCGCTGCCTGCCCCGACTCTGGCCCGTCTGACTCTGCCTTCATCCAATGTCCACCTGGAGCCTTTGCACAGAGACCCACACCTAAGTCCAGCCGGCCTCTGCACCCAAGGGCTCAACCTGTGGGGAACGAGGGCTGGTAGTGGTGAAGGTCCAGTAGGGTCTCCGCACCACCCTGGGCTGCCTGCTAACAGCAGGGACCTACAGTGGGGTTCGCCCCCTGTAGGTAGCATCAACCCCGCCTTGGCCCAAGGGTCCACATTGCTGAAAGCGGGATCTGAAGGCATCGAAGTCACCAGGCTAAAGTGGCATATGATTCTGGGAAGATGGAGGCTAACCTTCCTTTCCAATACTTCCCAACAGGAGCTGCAGTGGCAAACAAACTCCCTGAGCAACATGAGTGTCCATCAGTCCTCGAAGAGAAGACATGGGAGGCAGGACAAGGACCAAATCGGGATTTCCTTTTACAACCCATAGTAATTTAAAAGATATAAAAAACTGAGGAGCAAGATGCCTACTAGCTGCTAGTCACCAGCTTGAATCTCCAAGTGCCACTATTTATCCATATAAGTTGAAATTTGTCCATCTAAGTAACGGGAAAGGCACTATATAATACTCCGTTGAGTAGGTTGGAAATTAGGCAGATGTGTGTGTGCAACTTATATACCTGTGCATTTGTACTTCCAGTTTTGCAAGGATCCGCATGTAGATTTTTATCACACTAATTTGACACTTTTACTCTCATGCATCGGCTTTTACATGCTTAAATCAAGATATTTTATAACATGTGCATGGTAATGAAATAACCAGTTTTACCATTTAGTCTACCAGATCACTGAGTCCATCTGCAGCTCAGGAAGACCTTCTGGCTCTGCAGCCTGAAGCTCCCCCATTTCACCCAGACCCTCTACCCAGTCATTTTTTCTCTTTAATGATGTTTACGATCACATACAGCAGATATTGAGCTGAAGTAAATATATGCAATTAAAAGATGTATATTTTGGCAGATTTTAAAATAGCAACTTATGCATGTAAATGTTGGCGCCACCCCAGAATCCCTTGGCACGCCTGTTTCTTACATTTGCAAAGTTACTCGTGGATCTCAATTTATACGTGAAAGTTGCAGCTTTGAAAATAGCATGTATTCGCGAATGTGCTATTTTATTTATTTATTTTATTTATTTTAAATTCTTATATACCGACATTCCTGTATGCTATACAGATCACACCGGTTTACAGGACAACAGAACAGTCATGGGTGGGCATTACATTAAAACATTAAGTCTAAGAGAAATACGAAACATAAGAACATTCAAAGGAAACAATTGGGAGAGCCATTAAACATTAGAGCATTAAACATTAGGGTATTAAGCATTGGAACATTAAAACTTTAGAGCATTAATCATTAAACCTTAAAAAACATTCGCTTAACGGCATAACAAACGTTAATGCATTTGGGAAGATCAAAGGAACCGTTTTGGATGACCAAAAGGACCATTGTAGACCAGTAGAAGCTTAAAGTAGGATAACTGTGAAAAGCAGAGCAGAGTAACTAAGGCAGAAGAAATACTGACTTCAGAAACGAAGTGTGTGCTATTACTAATTTTTATGTGTGCAGGTTTGAAAATTCATCTGTTTAAGTTTAGTTAGCTTCTAACAACAACACTTTTCTGAAAATCAATCAAGGTTTACCTCACTTCCAGTCTTGAGGTCATTTTATGTGGTTCTGCTCCCGGTCCTTCCACAGTGAACACAAAATTAATATTTGTTAAGCAATTTTACTTTTTTTCTAATCAGTGTTCCCTTCATCTTTGAGTCTCATAATGTCACTTTGGCACTTCCTTCTATCACTAATATATCACTGAATGTCCCCATAAAAACTTGTTCTCCATCTTACTTCACATCTCACACCCAATACTTAGGTATTAGGTATCAGAAGGAATCCCTCTTATTTCCTAGCTTTGGAGTTGCTTCTGTTAACAGACAGCAGGTTTTGCCTTAGCACAGATTTATTGTGCATTTGTTTTCTCACTGTACTTCAGAGGGTGACAGTCCATCTCTCAGAAATATAAAAGATTTACAGCAAGCAAGCAGCTTCAGCTAGTGGTTTACTTTAATTACAACAGCATTTGCTACCAGTTCTGGACATTCCCTGGTTAGGCTCTCCTGTGAGGAAATCTGGTGCTTCTTAGACAAGCTTGCTTTTTTGGGACTATATTTAGCTTGGCCTTGCCTCTTTTGATGCCTCATACTCAGGACTCCTGGGCTTCTTCCCATCTGCCCCATGCTGTCATACTTCCTGTTTTCGCCCAGTTTGTTTTAAACTTCAGAGCTTCCCCTGTGAGTCAGCAGGTTCCTGTTTAAGGTAGATCTGCCTAATTTCTGTTAAGGGTGTCTCTCTCTCTCTACACTTCTATCCCTTACAGTCTTTATTAACCCCTTTACTGTCAAGATGCTTGACATCTCTTTAGTCATCTTTGATCTCTATGAGAAGTTTATTTCAACACAGTAAGAATTTTCCATTGGTGGAAGGTTCATGTGGCCATGTGATCACATTCATTAATAGTATCTCTTTAATTGGAGACAAAATTGTGGAAATGAATTGTTCCATTGACCCAATTTAAAGGGAATTATAGGAAACAGGTTGTCAAAATAGGTGGATTATAAAATCTTATAATAAATAAATAATAGAAGATGTCCATGTCTCAATCTACCACAAAGGTTGTTTTTTTTCAAAGTTGATGGAAAAATGTTTCAAGAAAAACATTATTAAGAATATGTCAACTCCCTAAGTGTTAGGATTTGTGGGTTTGTGGGCCCTGGGCCGAGGTGAGAGATGGTACCGCCCACAGGGAGGAGCCACGTGAGCCTCACCGTCAGAAGGCGAGGTCTCAGCTGCTGGGTGTGCAGGACAGCAGGTACTGGAGAGAGAAAGAGAGGCACTGCCCGCGGAGCAGGGAGTGAAGCAAGAAAGTCACACAGACACATAGGTGCCACAGGGTCTGTGGAGTGAGGTATACTCAAGAGAGAAGATTCCTCTGTAGAGATAATACGGTAATGATCCGCACAGTGGGGTACATCGGTGATGGTCCTCAGTAGAGATGATAAAGCAATGATCTGTAGTGCGGGGTACACCGATGAGGGTTCCTCAGTAGAGATGATATGGTAATGGTCTGCAGAGCGGGGTACACCGATGAGGGTTCCTCAGTAGAGAGAATACGGTAATGGTCACAGTGGAAGTAGTACTCACAGTGAAAGTAGCGATGGTTCCACAGGAAGCCCCGGGAGCAGGGCAGGCAGCGGTCCTAGGCACAAGGCCCTCCGAGGAGCGGATAGCCAAAGACGAGGAAAGGGCCCCCGAGGAGTGGGTACCCAGGACGTCTCACGCCAAGGAAGCAGGAGCTGGAACGGAAGGTCCATTGTGAGCGAAGCGGATTCATCAATGAGAGAACTCGTTGTCAAGTCGTAGCAGTCAGGGCCAGCTGGCTTAAGAGTCCATGGAGCATGACATCATCCGGGGGGGGACGCCCCCGAGGTTCCCGCCATGACGTGCATAAGACTGGCCCGGAAGCACACGCGCGCGCCTAAGGAGCACCAAGGGCAAGATGGCAAACGGCAGCGTCCACGATGTCCAGGGAGGCCCGGGAACAGGGGCAGGCAGACCGACGATAGCTGGCAGAGGCTGCTAATCTTCCTAATGGAGTCAGTGAAGTGAGGCAAGAGGTGAGCAACAGCGGTTGCAGCCAACTGCGACCGATGTGCATAACACTAAGAATCCCTGGATATTTTTCTTTCATATGCATTCATAGAATAGCATGACTTCATCCTATGCTCTGTGGCTCTGTGTAACAGTCAGCACGTCACTTGACATTTGAGTATGGATTGATTAACGTACTCTCCAATTCATGACTGTTGCGACAATCGCTGCCCAACATCTCCACTCCGCCCTCCTCACCTCCTTGGCGACTCCCTCTTGCTCAAGTGGAAGGTTGGCTGCCGCGGCATCATTCTTCCATCTCCCTCCAGCATCTCCGGAGCGGCTCGACGCTGCAATCTGCCATGTTTCACAAGGGCCTAAGAACGCACGTGCGGCGCAGCCCCAACTGATGTACCACCAAGGGTGCGAACCTCAGGGGCATCGCCCTGAGATGACGTCATCAGTACTGGATATAAGGTCTTAAAAATTGCTAACTAATCGAGTTAGCAAGGACCAGTTTCGCACTCTCCTAGCTACTCTGCCTCCTCGGACTTACCAGGGGTACTCGCTCCTCGGGGGCCTCGCTCTCTCATTGTTTTTCAGATGTCAGTCAGGAACCGGCACTCGCTCCTCAAGGGCCCATGTTCCCAGTCTGGTTGCTGAATACTTACTCTGCCTGGAAGTCATTGCTGCCTACTACACCAGTGAGTTACCATCTCTCTCTCAGAGCTTTCCCTGGAACCAGGTACTCGCTCCTCGAGGGCCTAACTCATTCCAACACCTGGACTACTTCTAGAGACTATTGTCTCAGTTATCCAGGATCGCTGTTCCAGTACCTGAGGGACTACAGCCCTGCCGGGCACTTCCAGATCACTACTGCCACCTCTGGTATTACAATATACTGTTTAATAAAAGAACTAGTGTGTTTCTATCTCCATACTCTGAGCCTGACCGGTGGTCCCTCTCGGAATCTTCCCCGAGGGCATGGTCATCTGCCACTGGCCCAAGGATCCACCCACAACTACCTCAAACACCAACAGATTGCTAACTCCATGGATCCGGCACAACACAGTGCTTTGCATGCCATACCGGGCCTGGCCCAGCGCATTGTGGAGCAGCAAGACGCCTTGGAGAAACTTACTTCAGCGTTTCATCAGCTACACACACAGAAGATTCAAGGCACAGCTTCCAACCAAGAAGGTCAGTTACAGGAGCTAACTTTAAAAACTGCTGTACCACTGGCGGCTCCAATCCACTTTTCCAGTGCATGCACTTTGCCTTACAGCCATCTTTATTTCTAACGGCTCTTTCCAAGACCACCTACATCCTTTCATAACTGGATGGTAGTGCCTTGACTTGGGCTTCTACCTTGTGGGAGTACAAGGACCCCATTTTGCAGGACATAGAAGGATTTATGGACTTGTTTAAATCCGTTTTCAACAACTCTGCTTGTACTGCTGTAGCCGGTTCTGCTTTGGTAGAATTGAAGCAAGGCAGCAGATCATTGGCTGAATTTGCCATAGAGTTCAAAACTCTTGCGGCAGAACTTTGCTGGGACCCCAAATGTCTCAAGACACTCTTTTGCAGAGGCCTGGATACCTGTTTAAAAGACGAGCTGGCTGCTCGCGAAACACCTGACTCGCTGGATGAATTAGTAGCCTTGGCCACTCAGATTGATCATCGGTTGAAACAGGCTAGTGCCATATCTGCACCTCGGATGGTTCCAGTAATTCCTGCTGTAGATAAAGATGAACCGATGCAACTTGGTCGTGGACATTTAACTTCCAAAGAGAGAAGACTTCGGAAGAAGCGCGGCCTATGCATGTACTGCGGTCAGCCCGGCCATGATGTCTCTACATGCCCCATTTGTCCAGAAATCGGACAGGGCCGAAGTCCTGCAGAAGGACTGTTCTTAGGCCCTACTGCAAATTCTCCCTCGCTTTCTCTTCCAGTCTCCTTGACCTACGGACCAATCATGGTTCAGACCCCTGCCTTGGTGGACTCAGGAGCTGGGGGCAACTTTATTCTTAGATGACTAGTGGAATATTTAAGGATCCCCCTCATCGAGTTGAAAAATCCACTACTGTTATCCTCAATTCATGGAGAACCCTTACTGGGCGTCATGACTTGCCAAACCGTACCAGTTACTCTCCACACCGGAGCTCTCCATACGGAATCGCTCTCCTTCTTTGTACTGGAAAAGGCCATGCACACTATCGTCCTGGGGTTACCCTGGTTACAAGTGCACCAACCCCAATTTGACTGGGCATCCTTGGATCTCGCTCGCTGGGGCCCAGAATGTCATGGGAAGTGCCTTAAGGAGATCTCACCTATCATGTGCATGCCTACGACTCCAGTGATGCCAGGGCTGCCGCTCCAATACGTATCCTTCGGGGATGTATTCTCCAAAGAAGCAGCTGATATTCTTCCTCCACATAGGCCTTATGACTGTGCCATAAGACTGAAGCCCAACACTGAGCCACCGAAGGGAAGAGTGTACCCTCTTTCAGCTCTCGAGAATAAAGCAATGTCGGAATACATTGAAGAAAATCTCCAGAAGGGTTTTATCTGACCATCAAAGTTGTCGGCCGGTGCAGGCTTTTTCTTTGTGGGGAAGAAGGACGATACCTTACGTCCATGTATCGATTACCGAGGTCTAAACAAAATCACAATCAAAGATCGTTACCCCTTGCCATTAATCTCGAAGCTGTTTGACAGGCTGCAAGGGGCCAAGATATTTTCTTTTTTTTTTTAATTTATTCTTTATTCAATTTTCATTCAAAAACTTTTGAAACAAAAATATCACGTAGGTAACTGATACAATATATTAAAACAAAATAATTATTTATAGCCAATAAAGATCAATTTGTATCATAATTACGACCCATAAAATGGGGGAGAAAACATATTTGCATTTAAACACACAGAAATATAATAAGACACATAAGAGGAGAGAGGATTCGGAATTTTTTAACCATCTACAATATCTTCCACAATATTTTTATCTAGTAAAAATGTCTCCAAATGTAGTGGATCCAAAAAACTATATTTGTTTCCCTGGAAGGTAACATAACAAGTACTAGGATATTTTTTAAAAAAACTAGCACCAATTGCTAGCAATTTTCCTTTCAGGGATAGGAAATGTCTCCTCTTAGCCTGTGTGGCTCATGAGACATCAGGAAAAATGTATATTTTTTGACCACAGAAATTCAGATCTTTGTGTTTGAGAAAATCTCTAAACATCCTGTCTTTGTCAGATTCAAACTGTAAAGATACAAATAAAGTGGCTCTCTTCTGAATGATGTCTATAGATTCCTCTAGGAACGTTGAGACACCAATAGATGAAGTCTCAATATTCTCTCCTTTTTGTTCCACTAGTTTATCAGGAAAATAAAAGATTTTAGAAATTAATGGGAAGTCTTTTTCTTCATATTGCAGTATATCTCTCATATACTTTTTAATCATCTCTATTGGGGACAATAATCTTGTTTGTGGGAAATTATTTATACGTAAATTTCTAATTCTCATCATGTTTTCTAAGCTTGACCTGAAGGGGGCCTACAACCTCATTTGCATTCGGGGCAACGATGAATGGAAAACAGCCTTCAATACGCGAGACGGCCACTTCGAGTATCTTGTAATGCCGTTTGGATTGTGCAATGCACCCGCCATTTTCCAAAATATGATGAATGACATCTTGCGGGATCTGCTGTATAAGAACGTTGTGGTCAATGTACCTGGACGACATACTCATCTTCTCCCAAGATTTGGACACTCATATTGCAGACGTTAAGCAAGTACTCCACCGTCTCCGCGAACACCGGCTGTATGCAAAACTCTCTAAGTGTGAATTTCACAAAGACTCTGTGCCTTTTCTAGGTTACATAGTGTCAAAGGAAGGTTTCCAAATGGACCCTCACAAACTTGAAAGTATCAAGAATTGGTCTCAATCTACCAGCCTGAAGGCTTTAAGGAGATTCCTGTGGTTCACCAATTACTATCGAAGCTTTATAAAGAATTATTCTTCTTTAACTGTACCTTTGACTGTGATGGCTCGCAAGGGTGCCAACGCTTCAAAATGGTCAGCGGAGGCCATTTCCGCATTCGAGAAATTAAAGACTGCCTTCTCCACAGAACCGTGCTTGCGGCATCCAGACCCCAACAAGCCCTTCATAGTAGAAGTTGATGCTTCAGATGTGGGGGGAGGGGCTGTGTTGAGCCAACCTGGAGACTCGAAAGCCTTATGTCCCTGTTCATTCTTCTCACGAAGATTCTCTCCAGCCAAGAAAAACTATGGGATCGGCGATAAAGAGCTCTTAGCAATAAAGCTTGCATTCGAGGAATGGCGGTCCTGGCTCAAAGGTGCTCAACATCAAATAACCATATTCATGGATCATAAAAATCTAGAGTATCTCCGCCACGCTCAACGCCTGAATTACAGACAGGCCAGATGGTCCCTATTTTTTAATAGGTTCGACTTCGTGCTCAAGTTTCGTCCTGGAGATAGAAACACCAGAGCAGATGCTCTGTCACGTTCCTTTCACTCAAAGGATGTGCCCGATGAGCCACAGCACATTATTGATCCGAAGAAAATCCTATTGGCATCTACCCAGTCTGTGCCCACTGGTAAAACCATCATTCCTAAAAAACTCAGGAAGAAGGTGTTGGCGATCTTCTCCCCAGAGGGGAGGAGTTAGCAATCTGATGTAGATCTGCTCCTCCAGAGGGGAGGAGTTGGCAATCACTTTTTATTCTGCTGCTTGGAGTTAGCAAACTGTTATCGAGCTCCTCCAGTAGGGGGAGGAGTAGCAGTCTGTTATGGATCTCCTCCTGGAGAGGGAGGAGTTAACAATCTGTTATCAATCCCTGCTACTAAGAGTGGCAATCTGTTATAAGTCCACCAGAGGGTTAGCAATCTGTTATGAATCCCCCCTGCCAAGGGGAAGAGCTAACAATTGTAATACTCCATAGGCGGAGTTAATGATCTGTGGTGGATTGGCTTCCCACAGAGTGGCAGTTGTATAATACCACTCTAGTAGTGTAAAGGATGACACTGAGCTGAATTGTGAATCCCTGGGCTGATGGCAGATGACAGCACCCTCAGGAGGATATCCTGAGAGGGACCACCGGCTAGGCTGGAGTATGGAGACAAACACAGATAGTTCTTTATTAGAGAGGAAGTAGAACCACCAGAGGTGGCAGTAGTAAGCTGTTGTGCCCAGCAGGGCTGAAGTCCTTTTGATACTGGAATTGTGGTCTCTGGGTTGCTGAGCTGTAGAGAGAGACTATAGGTAGTGAGTAGACATGGTATGCTGGATACATAACCAGTAGAAGATGATACACTCACATTTGTCTACTAACTTTCAAAAAGAAACTTAAGACATGGCTATTCTGCTGAGCCTTCCCCGCCACTAGCCCAACAGCCTGATTTAGAACTATCATATCGCTTATGTAAATAAACAAACGCTAATCATGCTCACAAGTCATCATGAGGTCGGCTCCTTGCCTCCCTCCCATATTCCATTGTATATAGTAATTTATCTTCGTTCTCCCCCTCTTTTTTTTTTTCCTTCTCCCAGTTAAGGCATCCTTGTTATAATGTAACTTTATGCTCCTTTAAATTGTCACTTGTTTTATTGGTTGGTTATAGTTCTGCTTAGTTCGATGTAAACCGAGTTGATTTGATTTGTATCAAGAAAGTCGGTATATAAAAGCCTTAAATAAATAAAATAAATACATTTGTAGATATCTGTAATGGCTTCTATGCAACGGAGTCTTCAGTATATTCAGGAATAGGAGCCCTAGGCGAGTGCTAGTTCCTATATGCAGTCTGAAATGAGAACTCATATTATCTGTGTAGGAGATGGCTTGTAGAATAGAAGAGAGTATTTGGAGGGTTTTAGGAACATAGGCCCTCGTGAAGCGAGTACCGGTTCCTATCTGCAATCTAATAGCACTGCACTAGATAAAGGTATAATAACTTCTGATATAGAAGAGAGTTGAGAAGGGATTTAGGAACATGGGCCCTCGTGGAGCGAGTACCAGTTCCTATCTGCAATTTACAATAATGACTCACGATCTCTGTACCTGCGATAATGTCTTAGACAGAAGGGAGTCTTCGGAAATTAGGAACATAGGCCCTCGTGGAGCGAGTACCGGTTCCAATCTGTAATAGAACTCACTGTGTTCACGTCTGCGATCGCTTCCAGGTAGTCAGGAGTCTTCTGAGCATTCAGGGACATAGGCCCTCATAGAGCGAGTACCGGATTCCGTCCTAACAATCTGAAATCAAGAAGAGAGAGAGCGGGGCCCCCGAGGAGCAGGTACCCCTTGGTAAGGTGATGGAGGCAGAGCAGCGGAGAAAAATTCCCCCTTGCTAACACGATTCGAAGTAGCAAGCAAAGACCTTGCTGCCTACTACACCAGTGAGTTACCATCTCTCTCTCAGAGCTTTCCCTGGAACCAGGTACTCGCTCCTCGAGGGCCTAACTCATTCCAACACCTGGACTACTTCTAGAGACTAGTGGAATACATATGGACTGCGCCTCTAGGATTGTAATTTTAAATAATGTCCATGCCTGTTGAACACTTTTAACCTTTGCAGCTGCACCTTTCAGTTTTTTCTAACTATTTTCCTCATTTTATCAAAGTTTCCCTTTTGAAAGTTTAGTGTTAGAGCTGCAGATTTACTTATTGTCCCCCTTCCAGTTATTAGTTTAAATTTGATCATGTTATGATCACTGTTGCCAAGTGGCCCACCACCATTACCTCTCTCACCAAATCCTGTGTTCCACTAAGAATTAAATCTAAAATAGCTCCCTCTCTTGTTGGTTCCTGAACCAATTGCTCCATGAAGCAGTCATTTATTACATCCAGGAACTTTATGTCTCTAGCAAGTCCTGATGTTACATTTACCCAGTCAATATTGGGGTAATTGAAATCTCCCATTATTATTGCACTGCCAAATTGGTTAGCTTCCCTGATTTCTCTTAGCATTTCATCATCTGTCTGACCATTTTGTCCAGGTGGATGGTAATATAATCCTATCACCATATTCTTACCCAACACACATGGGATTTCTACCCAAATAGATTCTACTGAGCAATTAGTCTCTTGTATGATCTTTATCCTGTTGGACTCTATACCCTCCCGGACATAAAGTGCCACACCCCCACCAAGTTCATCCTCCCTATCATTGCGATATAATTTGTACCCTGATATAGTACTGTCCCATTGGTTATACTCCTTCCACCAGGTCTCTATGATGCCAATTATGTCAATCTCATCATTTGCTGCTATACACTCTAACTCTCCCATCTTACTTCTTAGACTCCTGGCATTGGCATACAAATATTTCAAAGTGTGTTTTTTGTTTGTATTAACAACCTACTTTTCAGCTGTTAGGGATAATTTGGAAATCATTAGCTTCGGTGATTTTTTACATATAAGCACATGGACTATGTTTGCTTTTAATGGAACCTCTCTGTTGGGATGCCCTAACTCTCCAATTTGATTAGTATCCTTCAAGGATACATTTCTCCGAACCATGCACTGCTGAGTGACTGTTCCCCCTTGTTCTAGTTTAAAAGCTGCTCTATCTCCTTTTTGAAAGTTAGTTCCAGCAGCTTGGTTCCACTCTGGTTAAGGTGGAGCCCATCCTTTCAGAAAAGTCTCCCCTTTCCCAAAATGTTTCCCCAGTTCCTTACAAAGCTGAATCCCTCTTCCCTGCACCATCGTCTCATCCACACATTGAAACTCTGGAGCTCTGCCTGCCTCTGGGGTCCTGCTCGTAGAACAGGAAGCATTTCAGAGAATGCCACCCTGGAGGTTCTGGATTTCAGCTTCCTACCTAAAATCCTAAATTTGGCTTCCAGAATCTCTCTCCCACATTTTCCTATGTCATTGGTGCCCACATGTACCACGACAGCCGGCTCCTCCCCAGCACTGTCTATAATCCTATCTAAGTGATGCGTGAGGTCTGCCACCTTTGCACCAGGCAGGCAAGTTACCAGGCGGTCCTCACGTCCACCAGCCACCCTGCTATCTACATTTCTAATAATCGAATCACCAACTATGATGGCCGGCCTAATCCTTCCCTCCTGGGCAGTAGCCCTGGGAGACTTGTCCTCAGTGAGAGAGGACAGTGCATCACCTGGAGAGCAGGTCCTTGCTACAGGATCACTTCCTGCTACACCAGGGTGATGTTCTCCTACTGGGAGACCTTTCTGATCCAAGGCAGCACTGGGGCTGCCAGAATGGATTTGGGACTTGGCTACTATGTCCCTGAAGGTCTCATCAATGTACCTCTCTGTCTCCCTCAGCTCCTCCAAGTCTGCTACTCTAGCCTCCAGAGATCGGACTTGTTCCCTGAGAGCCAGGAGCTCTTTGCACCGAGTGCACACATACAATCTCTCACCCGCGGGTAAGAAATCATACATGTGACACTCAATGCAAAAGACTGGAAAGCCCCCTCTTGCTGCTGGACTGCTGCCTTCATCTTAGTTTTATTGAGTTCCTAGTTACGTGTAGGATACTAAGGGAGTTGGAATGAGAGTCCTTTAAATTTACAGGTGAATTTAGTAATTAATCTGCTAGTGTCCTACAAGGGGATGATTAAACTTTCAATAAGGGCTGGTACAGTAGTATGACTTAGATAAGACCCTGATTGATTTTTAATGAGAAAGTGTCTCATGCCTAAAAATCAAGGGTTGAGTGGGTGGGAAAGACAGACACTAGAATTAACTATCTCTGGTTTGCTTATTACCTCAGACACACACAAACTCTAAAGAATATATCCCTTAATTTCACCTTTCACCAAACTTTTATAAGCCCCAAAATTTCTGAAAGCTATACTTACCAATCCTCTTTAACCACCACTAAATTAATCTTCACTCAGTTAATGGAAATGTTTGAGATTTGCGCACCCATATTCCTTTAATCAGATTAAACTTCTTTGGAGAATTGTTCCGGGCTGTGGTATATTCTAGAGCACATAGATTGATCATTTTGGTAAACCATAATTCAGCACTGGGCTCCTTATCATCAAGCCATTGGGTCAGAATGACTTTTCTCCCCAACAGGCTCGCCCTTTGGAGGTAGAGCAGCATCTGTTTGGTGGGTTCCCAGACTAGTGGGTTGGGCGAGCCAAACAGCCACAAATCTGGATTTTCTGGGAGGGGATATTCCATAATCTGGGAACATTTGTGGGCAATTTTGCCCCAAAATGAAAGAATTGCCGGACATTCCCAGAAGCAATGGACATACAAGCTATCACTTGCTTGGCATTTCACACATTGTGCTGAAGTAGTTAGTATGAATTTGTATGCTTTAGAGAGGGGGGATATATAAGCGCCAAAGGAACTTATAATGAGATTCCCTTAAAAGTACATTATCTGAGATCTCTGGGAGGGTGGTGAAAAGGTGTTTAAATTTCTCGAACGTTAATTGAAATAGTGGCCACAACGTCCAGAGCTTGTATACCCACTAAATATATGTTCTAATGTACCATTCGTCAAAAGCACCCTGTAATACAGAGTGACAATGAGTTTCTGAGTTGTTGGAGATTGAAATATGGCTCTTACTTTGGCTGTGGATGAATTTTCTAGAAAATGTGGTCTTTTGCTAAGTAGATAGTGCTGGACTTTTAAGAAAGCAAATTAGTCCGTTGATGGGAGGTCAAATTGAGCCTGTGGGGATGAGAAGTCATATGACCTTTTAGATTGTATGTCATATAGTTTGTATATATACTGGAGGCCTTGTCGATTCCAGTTTTGAAATACCAAATTGTGGAAGCCCGGTATGAAATCTGGATTAAAAGCTATGGTGATTAGAGGGGTGAATCTATGTGCAGTAGCAGTCATTTTGCCAAGTTGCAGTCATGTCTTGTGGCATGTCTGTAGTAGGATATGAGATTTGAGGTTTGTGGGGATCTTGGTGTATGCCACTTGCAGAAGGGGATTTAATGCGGGAACTTTGTACCATGCTAACAAGCTCTGATAAGGTATATAAGTGGACGTAGAGAGAAGCCAGTCCCTCACCAATCATAAATTGCAAGTCATATTGTACCATAGTAAGTTCTAGCAACCCAGTCCTCCCTCGGCGACTGATTTACAGAGAATATCCATGGATAATCTAGCCCGCTTCTTCCTCCAGAAGAAGGCACATAGTGCTTTGGTGATACTCTTAGAATCTTGTCGAGATAGCCAAAGAGGAACAATTTGAAATATATATAGCCACTTTGGAAGTATAATAATTTTAAAAATCTGTATTCTACCCCCTAGGGAGAGCGGCAGGGCATGCCATCGCTCCAAAGTGTTGAACGTCTGAGTTAGTAAGGGTTTGATATTTGCTGCATACAAGTCATCCATATGTATAGGGATTTTAATACCTAAATACTTTAATTCTGAGTTTACCCAACTCAACGGGAAATGTCCCTGCCAGTTTAGTTGTATTTTCCCCTGACATCAATCGCCTCTGAATTATCTTGGTTAATTTTCAGTCCTGCGAAAGTGCCAAATAATTCCTGTAAGCGTAAAACTTCCGGTAGGGATATTAATGGGTTGAGGAGAAAAACCAAAATGCCGTGACCTTGAAGGGGTGATCAGGGCCTCCAAAAGCAGTGATGTTGGGGTTTTCAGCTATTTTCCATAAAAGCGGATCAATAGAGAGTATGTATAACAGTGGGGATAAAGGGCAGCCTTGTTGGACTCCACGGGATATCCCCAGAAATAGCTCTATTGGCTACTATTCTAGAGATGGGGTTTCTGTACAGAAGTGATAAGTAGTTTAAGAATGCACCTTCAAAACCCAAAATACGAAGGGTGGAGAACATATATGTCCACGAGACGCGGTCAAAAGCCTTTTCGGAATCAAAGCCGATGGCTATTGCAGGAATATGATTGGAGCTACAAATTTTCAAGGCTGTGAGTAATTTAAGGATGTTGGAGTTTGCTTTGCGTCTTTTAACAAATCCCACCTGATAAGGGGATATTAATTGGGGTAAAAGTCTGCCATGACTTTTGCAAGGATTTTGAGGTCACAGTTTAAAAGGGATATCGGGCAATAGGATCCTGGGAGCAGTTGATCTTTACCCGGTTTCAGCAATACTGTGAAGTGGGCTAAATTAAAATCTTTGGGAAATTTGTCACTGGTTAAACCCTCTTGGTAGAATTTAACCATGGGGTTTACTTGTTGTGTGCGAAGAATTTTATAAAAGTCATAGGAAAATCCATCAGGACCAGGGGATTTGCCAGATTGAACCGCGGCAATGGCATTGAGGACTTCTATGGCTTGGACAGGTCTATTTAGGAAATCCAGTTGGGTTGTTGTTAATTTAGGAAGTGATAGATTTTGGAGGAAGTTTGTCTCATTCTGTCTGTTTTCAGTTTCGGTTGTGTATAATTTCTCATAAAATTACCGGAATACTTCACATATATCTGCTTTTTGTGAAACTAAGTTCCCCTTAGAATCTCGCATATGTGGTATAAACATATTCGGTCTGGCTGCTGCACCAGGTTAGCCATTAATTTCCTTACTTTATTCCCAAACCTAAATAGATTTTGTTCCCCTCTGTATAGTTGTTGTTGCGCCCGAATATGCAGTAGCGTGGTTAGGCGGTTTAACACACTATAGTATTCTGCTTTGGACTTATGGGGTGTTGCTATCAAGGCTTTTTTGTGAGAGTGTAATGTTGTCCCAGGTGTACAATGTCCTTATTCAAGTTTTTTTGAAGTGCCTGTGTATAAGTGATTTCCCCTCGGAGGACGGCTTTAGCTGTTTCCCAGAACAATTGGGGGGCACTGGCATGTTGTTTGTTATGTAATGCGAAGTCATTCTATTGCCCTTGTAAATAGGTTTGAATTTTACATTGTGTTTGAAATGAGTGGGAAATCTCCAGACTCGAACACCATCTCCCCCACAGGTCGAACATAATTGCAAGGTTATCGGTGAATGGTCCAAAAGTATTTGTGTTTCAATAGTAGCGTTTACCATAGTAGAAAAATGGTTTTGAGAAACTAGGATGTAATCAATTCAGGATAGGGAAGCGTGTGCTTTAG
Organism: Rhinatrema bivittatum; assembly: GCF_901001135.1. Classification (NCBI taxonomy): domain Eukaryota; kingdom Metazoa; phylum Chordata; class Amphibia; order Gymnophiona; family Rhinatrematidae; genus Rhinatrema; species Rhinatrema bivittatum. Next base: position 483,506,883 of record NC_042616.1, read on the forward strand.
ATATATGGGTATAATCCCTCTCATCTGGATGCAGTACCCTCCAAATATCCAAAAGACCCAGTTGATGGCATAGGTACTCTATACCTTTCAATTTGGTACTTTGTCCCTTTATTATGGGAGGGCTGCGATCAATACCATGGTCATGAACACAGTTGAAATCCCCCATAAGAAGAAGTATCCCTTGTGATTTGGCAAGGAGAATATTACTCAGATTTACAAAAAAAAAACTGTGAGAATACTCATTGGGCGCATAAGGGAGGAGGAATAGCCTTAGCCTAGTGGTTAGAGCAGTGGGCTACAAACCAGAAGACCAGTGTTTGAGTCCCACTGTTGCTCCTTGTGACCTTGGGCAAATCACTTTACCCTCCATTGTCTGAAGTACAAACTTCAATTGTAAGTCCTCTGGGGATAGGGAAATACCTACAGTACCTAAATGTAAACCAATGTGATATCTCAGATTGAATGTTGGTATATATATATATGTTGCAAATAGTGATTTGTACATTGTTCCATGTACCTATAATAACTACATAAATACTCCTTTCATCAATAATATGGCTAGTGATGTGGAAATCTATATTTTTATGGATTAATACTGTTACGTGCCCCACGTGCTGCCGTCCCGCGCGCAGGCCTGCTCACCTTCATGGTTCCACAGCGGGTCCCAGGACGACCTCCTTCGCGGTAATTGCCAGTCCTTTCAGATCCCGGTGTCCCGCAGCAGCGGTCGCCAGGCCTTCCACTGCGTGCTGGGCCTCATACTGAGGTTCGGCGTCCTCGGCCATGTTGGCCACGCCCATATGCGTGCGCGCACGGACTGCCTGAACTCATGTAGGACCAAGGGCGGGTCCTATCTCCGCGGCATGCCCTGATTGATCCCTCAATATAAGGAAGTTCCTGTCTCTGCTTCCTTGCCTTGGTAATCGGGTCGGTTTGTTCTGAGATTGCCTCTGAACTTGTACTTGTTCCTGCTTGTTCCTAGTCTCGTTCCAGGATCCTTCTGTTCCATTTCTTTCCTGACTCATTCCTGCATCCTAGTTCCTGTGCCCTGCTTGTACCTATGTTCATCTGTCTGTCTACCCATGTAGTACCCTCGGACTGTCTTACTGGAACTGACCTCAGCTTGTTCCTGACCTACCTGCCTGCCTGCCTGCCGCCTGCCTCAAAGACTACAGCCTGTTCCTGACCTGCCTGCCTGTCTGCCGTCTGCCTCAAGACTTCAGCCTGCCTTTGATCTCGTCTGACCTCCGGTACCTGACCTCTGCTTTGCTGACCACTCCTTGGACTGACCTCTGGACATTGACCTTTGCCTGCCTGACCTCATCTCCAGATTCTGGCTCTGTTTCTCGCCTTGTCATCACCAACTCTGTTCTGGTTCTCCCTGTTCCAACCAGCAGCCACCTTTGAACACGATCGCCGCTCCCCCTGTCTCCGTGGGCATGCCGGACTTTCACTCTCTTAGAAAACCCTGCGAGGACCACCGAAGTCCAAGCGGCCCGGGTCCCTACGGGCTCCTTCCGGGGGCACCTCAGGCTTCCAGTGGTGAAGCTCTTCCTAGCCTTTGTCTCCTGCAGTGCTCTGCCCCCTGGGGGCAGTTACCTCCTGTTCCCTTTCAGGAGGCGTTCCATCTCTGCCCCAGGTCAAGGGTCCACCCCCGAGCGCAACAAATGCAGCAACTCCCGCTTTTTTCCCTTGTGCAGCAGAGTAAACGCAAGTGCCCACCCACGCTACGTAGTTTTTCGCTTTCTACTGTATTAAGGTGGGTTTCTTGTAAACATCCTATATCAGCATGCATATGTTTAAGATGTGAGAGAATTTGTTTTTTGCTTAATGGGGATCCCAGCCCATTAACATTCCACAATATCACCTTATCCATGATCAATAGTGACACTCTTGAATGAAGGCCGAAGCCCAGTGCTGTTCTGCCATCCGGGGAGCAATGGGGCCCCCAGCTTAGCCCCTTCACTCCACTGCATTCGAAAGGTGTAGACCATATCTAATGGCTGGTAGGACCGAATCTGCTTAGTAGGCATTTATCCCATCAGTAGGTTCCCTCCTCTTCCCTCCCCCCTACCCAAACCCCCCCCCCCCCACCCTCTTCCCTCCAGCTACATCATCCCACCACTGTGGTGGTTTAGAGGTCATATGTCTATATGTGTACGGGTGCCACACCCCCACAATTGGATGGTTTTGAACATGTAGTGATCCAAGTCTAGCTGCCTCTCGGTTGTGTCTGATGCACTCCGAAAATCCCAGATCCCACTTTCCCAATATAGATGAACTCCTGAACCCCCTAGGCATGCCATCAATCACATACCTTGGGTGTTGTTGGATCTTACGCAGTTGAATGGCAGGTAACGGTCCGTATTGTCTCCAAAGAATTATACAGTGTAAGCTTAAGTCTCGAAGGGAGGGCCCAGCTTCTTGGTAAGGCCATGCTATCTAAATTGCGCTGACTCCACGGGGTCCAGTGAGGTCGGATTTCTGGTATTTGCTGCCAGAGTGTTGAAAAAACTGTGCTCTCCAACCTGCTGATCCCAGACAATTCATTCTGCCTCTCCTGCGGTGGTCTGTACAGCAGATAGCGAGGAGCAATCCTTTCCCTCCAGGATGTAATAGGAAGTGAAGAAAAATACCATGCCATTAAGAGGCATGCTGTTGGAGGTCCTGACTGCGGCTATGCCCCGGTTACCAGCGAGAGGGTTGTGCCCTTGCTTGGAAAGCGCTGATGCATAACTGAAATAAAAAGTAATCCATCTTCAGTAAATCCTCTTTTTATATGTAGTGGCAATGGGTTATTCGATTCGCCCAGATAAGCTGAGGTGTGCTTGTGTGTAGGACCCGGTTTGAGACTCTGCAAAGCACCACATGTGCGTTCCTTGAATGTTCAGCTGTTTTTCTGGAGAAATTGTTGTGCCTTCTCTGGGGTACCAAAAACATGAATTTTGTCATTTCGCCACACTTTCAATTTGGCGGGATAAAGCAGCGAGATCCTAGTTGACAGGAGAGAAAGATTTCCTTAGTTCTGAAACGCGGGCGGAGTAATCTTGAAACACGCGGATCTTAAGGCCACTATAAGTCACTTTCTGCCGTTTGCGATAAGCCTGCCAAATATCTTGCTTATGTCAGAAGTTTAGTAGTTTAGCTATAAAGACGCGGGGTCTGGTCTGCACGGCTGTTTTCGCCTCTAAGCGGTGAGCCCGCTCCACCATGAGCTTTCTTTGCAGCTTGGGGAGTCCAAATTCTTCCGGCAGCCATTTTTCTAACAGTGAGCAGAGCTCACCATCTGCCACATTTTCAGGGAAGCCTAAAAATTTAAGATTCGCCCGACAGTTGCAATTCTCAAGATCGTCCAACTTGGACTCCAGGGAAGTAATTTTTAGCTCCTGCGCTGTGAGTTCAGTGGCGGAGGCAGTAGAATCATCTTCCAGAATTGCGATTCTGCTTTCTGCCTGGTCTAAGCGTGGGGTAATTTTCTGTAAGGGCTGAGCACACTTCGGTAAGTCGCTCTTCAATACCCGCTAACTTTTTTCCCCATTTTTCATCTAGAGCCGCCCTTACAGTTTCTCTGATATCGGTAAGGGTATTGCCAGCGTTAGGGCCTTCTCCTGAGGCATCAGGTCCGTGCACCATTTTAAGTTCGGCACCGCGTGGCTTTTCTTTTTCCTTTTTATTGCCTTTTGCTGCCATTCCCAGCGGCGATTTTTGCATGTATCAAACTATGGACATATGTTCTTACCAGGGCTGGTGAGAAGCGGCTTGATAATTGCGTTTTTGGGTCAGATGGTAAGCAATTGTTGGAGCGGGCATCCGGAGCCTCAAGAAAAGCCTCCTTCCAGCTCACCACATCACGTGACCACCTAAAACCACTATTTGCACAGGAAAACTACCTGATGACCAGTGTTGCTAGGATTACTAGAGAAATATGATGAAACACAGAATGAAAAATACCCATATAATTCCTGTTAGAATAACCATCTCTAATGATGTATTTATTTTGGAAGTTCATTTAGTTGGACTTTTTTGTTATGTTTTGTTTTTTTTATCCATGGTTTGAATGTTTCGCTTGGTGGATTTATTGGGTTTTTCGTTTTTGTTTTTCATTTTTATACTTATTATACATATATTCACACAATGAACATTGCCATATCCATGTGCAAATGAAATGCTCATGCATTTCCTTGTTTTTATCTGCTCATACTTTTTCTTGTGTAGTTAAATGATTAGTAATGAGCTGCATAAGAAATTGGTTACAGTAATTCATCTTTGTAGGGCTACCTGCATGTAAAATGATTGGGAAATAGCCTGCATGGAAGGAATGGCAAGTATGTCTGTAAAAGGGCCAATCTACTGATTGTAGGTGCTAGGTTTCTCACGACAGGTCTCAAAGAGAAAAATATCCACAACAATGTTGGAAATGCCCATTAACGTCACCAGGAGAACATGCTATAGAAAGAGGACAAAGGATGCCCAGCCAAGAAACATGAAACCCTCATGTCCACAACAACAATGTTGCCCAAATAGCATAAGGGTGAGACAAGAGATTTCCTTAAATGGTTCTACAGGTATACAATGCAGTGTTTCATCAAGGGAAGCTCAACTATTTGTTTGCATCAAGTGCCTTATTTACTTCAGAGTCCATTTTAACAAAACCACCCGAACCAGTAAATCTGTTGGAAACCTTCTGAGTAACTGTCCTGGCAAAACTACCAGTGTCTAATTCAGTCTGAAATGCTTGATTATATTCCATGTGAACAAAAGAAAGTAACTCAGGTCCCCATTGCTGTGGTCTTTTCTTACCTCGCCTCGGTAATTCTGTTTTCTAGTTAAAAAAAAAAAAAACAAACAAAAAACAAAGCAGTACTCCAAGAGCATGTACAAGGCCAGCAAGCCTAAACAAGAGAGAAATCAAAAAACACTTCCAATGGAAGCTAGACCTATGGAGAACTTCATTCAAAATGCTACAAGCTCATGGAAGCAGGGTTAGGAATCACTTCAGGAAGGGCCCTCCCTCCCCCCCCCCCCCCCATGTGTATTTTACACAATGCTTTTATCGGGTGTTTCTTGATAAGGGTTTGTTTTTTACCCTATTTACATGCATTTGTTACATACATTAACTCTGGGTGGTCAGTATTCAGAGAGCCGGTGAGCAGGTTAGTTATCTAATTAAAGTTATTTGTCTAAATTTAGCCAGATCTTAAGTAGGACTTACACGTATAAGTGTGCCCACTGAATATACCCAGAGAAAGTTACAGGCATAACTTTGCACAGATAACAGTGAGACGGCTATTTCTCCAACCAGGCTTACATGTGGAAACTTTAGCTAGAGAGCGCTCGATGCTTGTGCGCACCAGGTAAAGTTCAGCCCTGCCCCCAAAACATCTCCTAAAGCTCTCTGGATAAAGCCTTTGATTATCGACTTCTTGATGAGTTCTGGAAACATTTTCTTGTAGATCTGTGGGATTTCATATTGGTCTTGATTCTGTCTTTAAGTGCTCCCACTCCTGTTTTACCTAGATAACTAGAAAAAGGGTTATTGTATAGCAGGTTTTTCATCTTTGTCTTACAATTTTCTTGTTTCTTCCCGATCGTAATATTAAATTTCTGGTAGGTTTCAGTGATTTACAGGATCCTGTGGAGTTGACAATATCTTTTATTGAACCATGAAAAATGTTTTTAAACATATTTGCTATAGTACAGTAGTTTTTTGAAACTCATAGATCCTTTCCTGATCTCTGAGGCCCCATAACCTAATAACCAATCACATCAAACATTTTTGTTGACCATAGAATGTTTATATTCATGATGTCATTTGTGATGTGTAAAGAGGTACCAAGTAATGATTAAGGGGTGCATAAGGATATTTTTTATTTTGTTTTATTTCCAAATTTTTCCTTTTCTTTTGTGTCTAGTGAGTTTTATTTTCATTTAATTTACTTTCATTTTTAACATACCATAGCTTGCTTGCCTAATGTCACCCACCGTCATACTACATTGACTACATGAGCAGTGAGCAATCTTGTGGCCTGAATGGCTCTGGCTGAGGCAGGAAGCAATGGCAAACAGCAGAAGTAACAGCAGATGAGGCCTTTACAGGCGACCTATATCATCTTCAAGGCAATTTTGGGATGAGGAAAACTTTGCCATGGTATGTTCTGGAGCCAAAGTCTATCATTATGGTGCATGCTTAACTCATTCCATTGTGTTGTTACATATTCAGTAGGTGTGTTCCATAGCTATTGCAATGCTAATATATTTTTACTTTTTTTAACCTGGAAAGCGAGATGAGTGCATTTTGTATGCACTGTGGCCATTCACTACTGTACAATTTTGCAAATTATTCCTGTAGCAAATGCACATGATTGTTCTTACTTATGGTAAGGAACCAGAGCTACACCTTTCCCCATAGGCGCTAGATGATAACAAGTACTGAAGAGCAAATAAGGATCAATAACAGGGCGCCAGAGTAATCCAAATAACAAAATAAAATCTATAAGGCAATTTAACTGATTTTTTGGTTTCTTGGGGACCTCATAAAACAATGATACCACCACCCTAAGTAAACTCTTTCAACCTGGATTGTAAAATATTAACACTGTGAACACTGAAAAGCGGATTATAGCAAATATAAAATTAGACAAATTAATACAATCACTAGTCTTTCTCCTGCAAAAGTCCAAGGTGGAACCTTCCCTTTCTATAAATCAGTACCAAGCTTTTAATAAAATACAGTCAGACACTATTTGTAGCTCTAAATCTACTTTTCACTTTTAATAATTAAAACTAACTGCAAGCCATACCATTACAATTCATTTCGTTTAAGTAATGAGGAATTGAGGAATTTTTAGATATTAGAATTTGGCAAAAGCTGTTATTACTAGAAGCATCAAAAAGGTTGTGCTGTTGATGGCAAAAAAATATATGTATGAGTATTTTTATATAAATGTACATGCAAATAAGTAAATCCTCCTTTACAGTCTTTTTTTTTTAATACAATGAAAGCAAATATTATACTTTTGTAACTACATTGAAACTACAGCCATCTCTCTTTGTATTGTGGACTTTGGAATCCTCTTTGAAAGGTTTGTGACAAATGTATTAAGTGCTTACAGTGTTATATCATACAGACTCATGTGCACTCTGTCTCTCATTTTGGCATAGTTTTTGCAAGTGACCTGCAGACATACAAGAACCTCCAAATGAGTCTAGATAAACCCTTTTGTTTCATAATCAAGATTTTCTTTCTAAATATAGTGTTGACATAATGGGATCAATTTTCAGAGTTCCGCTGGGGTTGTGCATGTAGGATGTGCATGTAGGCATGTAATTAGCCATTAAACACACAGCTAATTTTAAGATCGATGCATGTGTGTACTGGTGCTGTCACATAAGCAGGCTTGTACAAAAAGAGCATGTTCAGGGCGCGCCAGGGGGTGGTTTGGAAGTACATGCACAGCTCAGTGTTTTGTAAATGGAATGCACATGGATGATTAAAACCTGATATTATTATTTAAGGTGCCCCATTCAAACGTCATTTGTCCTTTGGGACCCAGTGTGGGTGTAATGGTGATCAGTGCTGTTACTGGAGATTGGTGGAAGTTTTAGGAAAGTGTTTGGCATGCTTGTGTGGTGAACAACTGGATATTTTTTTATCGATCTGCTGTTTCTGTGAACAGCCTTTTAATTGTTCTGTGTTTGTCAGTGTGTTTCTCTTTTCTGTTTTTCAATCAATGTGCCTCAGTCTTTGGGGGGGGGGTTTCTGTGTTTGTGTGCCTTAGAGCATGCGTGGCTGTATTTGGAGATTGTGTGAGGCTGAGGGTGCTACTGGTGGTGGGCCTGGTGTGCTAGTGGTGGGTCTGGGTGTTACTAGTGATGCTGGAATGTGCAGCAATGTGGATGATGTAGAATCAGCCTCAGCAGGAGAGATAACAGAAGATGCGGAGGTAGCCTGTGGAGAGGATATAGACACAGAATACAGTTTTGGGATCTATCTGAGGAGCAAGTCATGTGCAGGTTCAGATTTAATAAGAAAAGCATTGCATATCTCTACCAGCAGTTGGAGGGGACTCTGAGCCCTTCCACACAGAGAGGTCATGCCTTGCAAATCGACCTCAAAGTTACCAAATTTAAAAGCAGCTTAAAAAGCAGATTTATTGGCAGAATTGGAATATGGCCAGAGAGGAAAGATGATGGACCAACACTGGAAGACTATTCCAAGCATATGGTGCCACAACATGGCCCTGATCACCCTAACGTCTAATCTTTTAGGCTCCTGACCTGAGGCTCTAGTCTCAGCCTCCTTTTCTTCACCTCCTGGGACTGCCATCTTTAGCTATCCACTGCTTCTTGCATCTGCCTTACTTCCATTACTTCCTGGGCTATGTTGCTTCTGGAGCTCTCAACCTCCTCATATTCCTAGCTGGGACTTCACTACTACCTTCCCCTTGCTGCCTCACATTCTCATCTTTTTTAGGCCCTACTGGACATGACTGACCTAGGTGGGGGTCTGTTCCCTTTTTCCCTGAGCTCTGCTCCAGGAACATCCATCCTTGTATGTTCTTCCTCTTTTATTCCTTTTACACGTTTATTTGTAACTTTCCTTTCTTCAGCCCCTGTGCCTTTATTTTCTGCTTTGCTTTACTTAGTTTGATGATCCATACCTATTCTGGAGTATGTACATATATGCCATCACAGTACCAAAAAGCATATCCCATCTCTTTTCATCACGATTGACTCACAATGTTTCTCTAATAGCATTTATTTTCATAGTACTGTCAGCAGACACAGCCTTCACATGATTGCATAGGCCCCTTCCTAGAAGAATTTATCAACTGAGTTTGAACATTGAGATATTAAGTGCTGAAAGTCATACCTGGCCCTCCAGGTTTCATAGCTCTGTGATATGCCCAAAGACTTATACTGACATCCCTGTATCCTTCTTGTTGGAAACGTGGACCCTTGAGCCAGCTTGAGAGCAGATGGAACCACTGAGGGAAGGCCCTCTAGCAGCTCTCATAGCCGGGAGGCGGTGCAGGGCCAGGAGACCAGACTGGAGCTTCACCTTTACCAGCCCTCATTCCCCGCAGGTTGAGCCCTTGGGTGCCGGGGCCGGCAGGACTTAGGCGAAGGACTCCTGGCAAGAAGAGTCCAATAAACGATCCGGGTCAAGGCTGGTGGAGATCCAGAAGAACAGAGATGGTCCAGGAGTCGAGGCAGGCAGCAGCGGTGCAAGTCGGTAAACCAGGCCAGAAGTCGGGGCAGGCAGAAGACAAGCAGGAACCAGAGAACATGCCAGAGGTCAGGACGGGCAGAAGACAGGAGAATCAGGATACCAAGCCGAGGTCAGAGCCGAGGAGACAACGAGGACAGGAACTGGACGAGGAGCGAAACCACAGGAGCAGGAACACAGGAACTCGGGAAAAGGCATAGGAACAAGCTGGAACACAGGAACGTAGGCAGGAACAAGCAGGAGCACAGGAACGGAGACTGGAACGCAGGAATAAGCAACTAGCTACTCTCTCGAGCTGACGTGTTGCCAAGGCAAGGAAGGGAAGTAGGAAGTGGGCTTATATAGCCCTAGCCAGTGATGTCATCGTTAGAGGCTGGGCCAAGGTTTCCAGCTGTGGCCCATTTAAATCTGCAGCTAGGCCGCATGCGCACGCCTAAGGGAGAGGAGCCCTGGAAGCAGCCAGCGGCGTCTCTCTCGTGGGGAGAATGCCGCAGCAGAGGCCTGGCGCGGCCTGCCCGGCAGGACCACGGGAGCGGACAGAGACCGGCATCCCGTCGCGACCGGGATTCCCGACATTCTTTCTGTTTAATATGGGGGGAAAAAAATCACATAATCTGATATACATGTAATGGCAGGAGAGCAAAGTCATTGACAATTTTTGACTTATATAGTCAGGAAAAGAAGTTATAACATCTTCCCTAACTGCAAGCTACATGAAGTACTAGTAATTATATAAAGCTACTGAGGCTGAGAGGCTGAGACTGTGAAGCAATGAAGGAAGCTCTGCTAGACTCTAAACACAATAGAACTCAACCAGAGCTTTCATTATCCACCTCCAAAGGTATATTATGTAAACTATGCAAGGCATTGCACAAGCCTTTTCATAGCATAATAATTAGTCATTGGAAAGCAGAACAAGAGACTATTATGACCAAAGGTGGCAAACGTTTTTTTTTTTATTATTATTTTGTTTTACTTGGCAGAATAATTTCTAAGTTCTTTGTGGTAGAACAGAGTGCATGTGAGGTTCATGTGGCAATGCAGTTGCATTGTTCCAAGGAAGGCATGCAGCTGAACACTGGTGCAGCATATTATTGAGCTGCGGTGTCACATGTCCAAGGAGGATGTACAAAATCTCACCCAAGCCCTCTTTGTCCCTACCTTGGTAGTATTGCCTGACCTCTTTCTACTGCACTGACTGAAAAGTTATTCATTTTCAATTTTTACTATGCTGAAATGCAGAATATGCTCCTAGTAGGTACAGCGATAAAAAATAGCATCATAAACAGCAAGCATTGATAACTACAACTGCTACTTATCACTTCTCTAACGCTATTTGAGTATGCAGCACTCAACCAAAACACGTAAGAAACAGTCTCTCCTTAGTAGAACTTACAGTCTAATCAAGACAAATATACAAGGCAAGAAAACAGATGACGTCAGAAGGTCATGAGTGGGATAATCAGGGGTTAAAATTTAAAAGTAGCTTCAAACAGGTGGGTTTTCAGACTTGCTGTGAATATATAAAACATGCCCAAACAACCAAGTCTAACCTCCCCCCACCCCTCCGGGGTGTATTCGTAGTGACCCTCTCGCTGCAGTGGCAGAGGCAGCGTTGGAACAGTAATGGGGTTTCAGGTGGTATCAGAGGAGTCACAAATTGTAATTGACCAGAGGGGGAAAGGATAGAAAAGGAATTCTCCTTCTTATTGGGTCTCCCAAGATTAGGAATAGGAGTCTGGAATCCACCCAGCAAGCCTCCCAGGGGAAGAGAGAGAAGGCAGAACCCAAACAGAAAAAAAAACTTGAATGTAAGCAGATAAAAACTTTACAAATTCTGAGCTGTGACTCAGATATATTACCACAGGTTTAAACAGTGAGAAACAAATAATGAAAATATTATAAAGGTACCCTAAGTTTTCCACAGGTAACACAACTTGGTTTTCTCTTAATTCCCAGTTAACAAGTATGTTAACTGAAGAGAACCGATTCTCCGAACTTTACCATAAAACAATCAGATAAGTATGGTTTGAGTATTAACTGCTTTACTTTCTATATCAAGAATTTAGTAATTAATGCTACTATGAAGAAAGTAAAACTTTATGTCCCAATCTGTCTTGCAGGTGCAGCAAGACAAAATCAATGCTCTAATTGCAGGTAAGTAGATAACAAGTGTTTTGTGTTCTCTGACTCTGTATGTCTATTTAACCCTTTTTCTTCTTTCTCTCTCTCTCTTTCCAGTGAACTCTCGTCCCTGGGAATTTTAAGGCTTTTGTACTATGCGTTCTTCACGTATGTCTCTGGCACAATTACTTATGACAGCTGCTGCAATGATTCTGTACTCTCTGTCTTTGTGGTGTTAAAAAGTTTCAGTCTAGCCAGACTTTGGAGCCGATGCAAAAAAAGTTGTGCTGAAAGTGGGTGCTGTGTGTTCAGCGCCCGCTTTCCTAATGCACCCCCAGGCACCTCTCCTGGGGGGCGTGATGCAATATGTAAATTAGGGCTCGTGCTGTTGAGGAGGTGATAGGGGCGATTGTACGCCCCTAGCTCCTCCTTGACAGAAAGCGCCAGAGAGAAGTCCGCTGTCGGTGGCTGTCCCCCGGTTAAGAAAACGGACGCTGAATTTATCAGCGTCCCATTTTCCTAACCAGCACACATGCAGGGATTAGGAAAATGGACGCTGATAAATTCAGCATCCATTCTCCCAACCTGACTTCCGGCACCAGAAAGAGTGTATAAATCAATATTAAAGTGTCAGGCACTTAATATTAACTTATTCACTCCTTCATTTATTGCCGATTGGTCCCTTTACTGTCACATGTCAGTGAAAGGACCAATCACCTTTCAGAAGGCTGTCCTGAAAGGGGATCGGTCCTTTCAGGACAAATGTCAGTGATTAGGACCAATAGGCAATAAGTGAAGGAGTGAATAAATTAATACTAAGTGCCTGACACTTTAATATTGATTTATACACTCTTTCTGGTGCTGGTAGTCAGATTCGGAGAATGGACGCAAAATTTATCAGCACCCATTTTCCTAATCCCTGCATGTGCCAGGGGTTCAGGAAATGGACGCTTGTCAACTGAGGGTCTGCTTCCTGCATCCCCCCTGCCAGCACTTTGTTAAACGTTTTTTGGTTTGGTTTTTTTTTAAAGAGTTGTTCCTCCTACTTAATATCCCAATGATATTAAGTAGGAGGCAGTACAGAAAAGCAGTTTTTTCTGCTTTTCTGTACTAGCTTTAGTAGCACTCAGCAATTAACACCTGCTCCAGGCAAGTGTTAACTTCTGATCGCTAAAATGTGCGTCCTAGACGCACATTTTTTTTTTTTTTTTTTTGCATTGGGAGTGAATAGCTAATAGCCTCATTCACATGCATTTGCTATGTTATTTATTTATTTATTTAAGGTTTTTTTATACCGGCATTCAAGAACTCGTTCTCATCATGTCGGTTTACAGAAAACAGGGGTGCAAAAATATAACCAAAAACATAGATAAACATGGAGAAGAGAAGCAGTTACAATTAACAAGGGTTCATGAACTGGGACTATAAGAAATAAAAGAGATAGATGAGGATAATTATATACAAGTGTACAATGTAAATAAGGAGTCCTCTATAAATACAAGAGAACAAAATAAATATGGAGTCCACTATATACAGCTACTTAGCATAGGAGTCATTGATGGGTCTTGTTAGGTGGAGTTCGGGAAGGCTTGCCTGAAAAGCCATGTCTTCAGTCTTTTCCTAAACGTTAAGAGGCACGGTTCGTTTCTTAGATCTGGTGGGATAGAGTTCCATAGCGGAGGGCCTGCTGTTGAAAGGGCTCGGTCTCTCAAGGTTCTGTGATTAGTAGTTTTTACGGGTGGAACAAGGAGGCATCCTGTGTAGGCTTCCCTAGTCGGTCTTGTTGATTTGTGAACACGGGGAGGAATTTGTAGGTCGATTATGGTGTGTTGGTGAATGATTTTGTATAATAATGTGATGGATTTGTAAATTACTCTGAAGTGGATTGGTAACCAGTGGAGGGCTTGAAGGACTGGAGAGATGTGGTCTCTTTTTCTGGTGTTTGTTAGTAAACGTGCTGCTGCGTTTTGGACCATTTGGAGTGGTTTTGTATATGAGGAGGGGAGGCCAAGAAGAGTTGCGTTGCAGTAGTCTAATTTGGAGAAGATGAGGGCTTGGAGAATGGTTCTGAAATCTTTGGCGTGGAAGAGTGGTCTTATCCTTTTTAAGACTTGCAGTTTATAGAAGCAGTCTTTGGTTGTTTTGTTGATGTGGGCTTTGAAGTTCAATTTATTGTCGATTAGGACACCTAGATCCCTTACATGAGTGGTTTGTAGGTTGGTTGGAAGACAGACTGTGGGTTTGTTATCGGGAGTTATGAGTAGGACTTCAGTTTTAGATGAGTTTAGTACCAGATTGAGGCTGTTGAGGAGGCTTTTAATTTCTAGGTGGCAGGATTCCCAGAATTCGAGGGTTTTTGAGTATGATTCTTTGATAGGGATCAGGATCTGGATGTCGTCCGCATAGAGAAAGTCTATTAAGTTGAGGTTGGTGAGGAGTTGGCATAGTGGGAGGAGGTAAATATTAAAGAGTGTAGGGGATAAGGAGGAACCTTGTGGGACTCCGACGGTCGAGTCGTGGCGTGCTGATTCTTTGTTCTGTATTTTTACCTTGTAGCCTCTGTTGGTTAGAAATGATTTGAACCAGGAGAGCGCTAAGCCAGAGATTCCTATAGCAGCTAACTGTTTAATGAGGATCGCGTGGTTTACGGTATCGAAAGCTGCTGAAAGGTCTAGAAGGACCAGCAGAAATGATTGTCCTTTGTCTGTACCTAGGATGAGGAGGTCTGTTAGGGATGTAAGAAGGGATTCTGTGCCGCGATTTTTGCGGAATCCATGTTGTGAGGCGGAAAGCAGTTTGTTATCTTCAATGAAGTCCGATAGTTGGGAGTTAACAAGCTTTTCCATGATCTTGGATATTGCATGTTATTGCATAAGGGGTTTAGTTAGCGCCTATACAATTCACGTCCAACTGCAGGTTATGCAGTGCGCTCGGCTGAACGCACTGTATTGCCTCGGCCTCTTTGTGCAAGTATACACTTAGCTGACTTTATTTAGGATGAATCTTTGTACCCTCTGGCGCTGATAGGGGTCTTTGGCTTGCTGCAACGCTGCTCGTGGGTGTGGCTTGAGTGCAAGAGGGTCCCGGATGTCGCTCCCCGACTGTGATCCTCGTGCTGTATGGATACATTGTGTCTGCAGCAGTCAAAAAGCTATCTATAGTCTTTAAATAACAAAATAGCGTGTTCCTCCACTACACTAACTATGCTTATCTTCCGGAATTTACTAGGAGTACTCCCTCAATGTTTATTCATGGCAACTAACAGGAAATGGACTAGGTGATTGTGGAAAACAAAAGATAATTAAATATCCTTATTCTAGCTAGCACAGAGGAATTAAATTCAGATGCTCACTCGTGTATGGTGAGGATTATTTTCACACTTTCTTTTAGTCACCTCTAAAACTATTACCACAGTGCACTGAGCAAATGTTAAGGTGCTCATCAATAGGTAGTCACCACCAGCGCCTGTATATTTATGTATGTAATCTGAGCAGGTGCCACCAAGTATTTTCATATTGGAGATGTTATAAGTATTAAAGCACTATTATCTCTATTCCTGTGTACTCTGCTTATATTCTCAACCTGGTGTAGAGTGATAACTCATAGTGTCAGACTGTTTCCACAAGATAAATAACAAAATGGTTCCTCTTGCAGCTCTGCTGTTTGACACCCCTTTCTCTTCTTTTAGCTTTCTCAGTAGGTTCTGTTATCAGCTTTGCTATAAGCAAGCTTTCAGTTTCATATATCCAGTCTGTCTCTCACCTCAGCACACCACTACAGTAAACTAGACCTTCTTCTGAGTCCGACTCTGGTTCTCCTAGATCAGTTCAATTGGAGAGAACATACTTCTTTGGAAGATATATGTATTCTCCTATATTA
This sequence comes from Rhinatrema bivittatum, assembly GCF_901001135.1. Lineage (NCBI taxonomy): Eukaryota > Metazoa > Chordata > Amphibia > Gymnophiona > Rhinatrematidae > Rhinatrema > Rhinatrema bivittatum. The sequence goes on from NC_042616.1 coordinate 483,522,115, forward strand.
TGAGAGCTGTAGCCCTCTCCTTGTTAGAGAAAGCCAAGATCACTTATTATTATATATTTCTTAAAAGCAAGCCATAACAGTGGCATATACAGCATGTGTAGGTATAGTGATTGGAAAATCACTCACTTTATACACATTATTGTAAATAAAATTAAAAAAAATAAAAATGTACCTCGTGGGGGGGGGGTGAGCACTGTAAACGCTGGCGATTTGTTGGGTTTTTTTTGTTTTTGTTGTTGCTGCAGCTGCCAGCATTGCTGCGGTCGGTGGGGCTGAGTCAGGCCTGGTGCCGCCGCTGGAGACAAAGGGGCAGGATGAGAGTTGTGGGAGGGCCGCGAGTTCAGGGCAGGTTGTGTTTGGAGGTGGGAAACGCTGAGAACACTGGTGATCTCATTTTTTTTTAAGTCGTTTTTTTTTTTTTTTTGCCACTGCCTCAGGCCCAATGCGCTCGGAGGCAGGGCGCTGAGTCGGGCCTAGAGTTGGTGCCGCAGTTGGGAGGCAGACCACAATTGGGAGGCGGGCAGCAATTTGGAGGCGGGCCATAAGTAGTGGGCAGGACAGGATTTGGGGGAGGAGCTGCGATCGGGACGACTGAGGAGAGAGAGAGGGATTGTGGGCAGTGCAGGAGAGCTGTGCTACGTCGGGCAGCACTGCTGAAAGAGGAGGGAGGCCCGGTGATGACGGAGATACAGGGAGGCCTCCTGGACGATGATAGCAAGAAACTGGTGCAGGAGGGATCAGCTGACAAAAAAGCGGTCAGCTGAGCTGAATATCGCGACCGCTGCCAGCGGCCTTCCCCTTCCGCGCACAGGACCTCGGAGGTGGTGTCGGAAGGATTGGAGAACTGCTGGGTGAGTGTTGGCTGGAAAAGTGATTGGGAGAAAGGGGAATGGAGAGTGGTTAGAGAGAAAAGGGGAAGAAATGTAATTTAAAAAAATAAAGGGAATGTGACTGACATCGGAGGACTGGGGATCCGGTGCAGGTGGTGGTGGTGATGGCAGTTTAGATAACATCATCAATGATGTCAGCAGGAGCCAGTGTTTAAGTGTGTGGGGGGGCTACCAATCTTTAATAAAATAAAATAAATACTTTTAAAATGAAATGACAATGGTGTTTAAGAAAAGTGACCCTGACCTCCTGACTGGGACCAACTCCACAGTCCCAGGAACTGTTTTAAACATGCAATTGCCCCGTTGGAAGCACTAATCATTTGGGAATAAAATAACCTGTGAAACTCGGGGAAAAGTTTTTTTTAAATATAGGAAAAGGGTTATTGAGATTTCAGGGCTTAAGTTTAATTATTAAGAATAATTTTGAATTTGTAGTTTAACTGAGGGAGAAAAATGTAGGAAAAGTGAAAAATAAATATAAGAAATATTTTTAGTGGGTTTAGAGAGAATTTAAAAGTGTTGCACGCCCCATCCACGCCCGGCCCGCGCACGGGCCTGCTCACCTCACTAGCTCCTCTGCAGGACACAGGTCGGCCTCCCCAGTGGCAGCCGTGAGCTCCTCCAGGCCTCAGTGTCCCACGGCGGTCGCCGAGCCTTCCCCTGCGCATCAGGCCTCATGCCAGTGTTCGGCGTCCCCAGTGGTGTTGGCCACGCCCCTACGTTCGCGCGCGGACCGCCCGGCCTCTTGTAGGGCCAGGGGCGGGTCCCAGCTCCGCGGCGCGCCCTGATTCAATGTACGATATAAGGAAGTCCCTCCCTGCACTTCCTTGCCTTGGCAATCGGGTCGGCACTGTAAGTGTACTAGTTTGCCTCTGCGTTCACAGTCTTGTTCCAGCCTTGTTCCAGCCTTGTTCCAGCATCTTACTGTTCCAGCGCCCTTCTGTTCCAGTCTCTGTCTGTCCTGTCTCCCAGGTAGTACCCTCGGACTATCTCTCTGATACTGACCTCGGCCTGCTCCTTGACTCGTCTGTTCACTGCCTGGATCCTGACCTCTGCCTGCCTTGTGACCTCGACTGACCTCTGGAACCTGACCCCTGCTTCTTTGACTACTCCTCGGACTGATCCTCGCATTCAGATCTCGGCTGCCATTGATCACGTCTCCTGATTCTGGCTTTGTCACTTGCCTTGTCATCGCCTACGCTGTACTGGCCTTCCTTGCTCCTCCAGACCTACAGCCTAGAGTCTGACCGTGCTCCCTTGCTGCTCGTGGGCATGCCTCACTACCACCTCTCCCGGAGACCCTGTGAGGCCCACCAAAGTGCAAGTGGCCCAGGTCCCTATGGGCTCCACCCGGGGTGACCGCGGGCTTCCAGTGGTGAAGCTCATCCTAGCCTCTATCTTCTCCTGTGCTCTGCTCCCTGGGGGCAGGTGCTTCCTGATCCCTACCAGGGAGCCGTTCTCCATGCTCCAGGACAAGGGTCCACCTCCAAGCACAACAAAACGTTTGTAAATGGTAAAGAAATTAATTAAAAAGGCTATTGGTATGGTCCGTACATCCCTAATTGGGATGGTAAATTCCACAACGCCTAAAAAAATAAAGGAGGTAACTATGAAGCCTTGACAACGGCTTCCCTAGAAACCATAAGAACATAAGAACATGCCATACTGGGTCAGACCAAGGGTCCATCAAGCCCAGCATCCTGTTTCCAACAGTGGCAAATCCAGGACATAAGAACCTGGCAAGTACCCAAAAACTAAGTCTATTCCATGTTACCATTGCTAATGGCAGTGGCTATTTTCTAAGTGAACTTAATAGCAGGTAATGGACTTCTCCTCCAAGAACTTATCCAATCCTCTTTTAAACACAGCTATACTAACTGCACTAACCACATCCTCTGGCAACAAATTCCAGAGTTTAATTGTGCGTTGAGTAAAAAAGAACTTTCTCCGATTAGTTTTAAATGTGCCCCATGCTAATTTCATGGAGTGCCCCCTAGTCTTTCTACTATCTGAAAGAGTAAATAACCGATTCACATCTACCCGTTCTAGACCTCTCATGATGTTAAACACCTCTATCATATCCTATACACGGTATACACGGTTAAGCCGCAGCACAGGATTAAAAGGAGAAATAAAAGACAATTTGATTAATAAAAGATGTAGCAACATTTTCTAAGGATGAAAATAATAAACCCAGATAAAAAATTCTCTTTATAATACAAAATAGAAATAGTTAGTATATAACGTATAGTACTATTTAATAGGGTGACATCAGCAAAAGTAGGTATCTGCTGAGCTCAGAAAAAGGAAAAGCAGTTATTGAATACAACAGTTGTGAGCCTGAAGTCTAACTGTGCAGAGGTGCTGTCAAGGTCCTCTGACTTCAAGGCCTATATAAAGTATAATAAACCCATTTAAGTAATGAAAGAACACTCACACTGATAGGGAAGAATGAGTGAAGAAATTAATGAGTGATTGTGGGTTCCTGCTAAAGGTAAGATGGAAGTTAGGGAAGTTTAAATATAAAGTTTGTTGGTGTACCGCGTGTTAGCACAGCAATTAGTAGAATCACTACTAGAGTGTGAGTGATCGTGATCCTTATTATTGATGAACACTGAAAAATTGAGAATTCAGAGCGGTTCATCAAAGGAAGTGGAGGTCACGTGGGAGAGACATCCTCTATGCTGAAAAGTTGTTAAACATACTGTCGAATGACAGAGTAACTGTTAGTAGTAACAGTAATAACAATACTTGTTAAAGCAAGTATTGATATTGAATACGCTGTCCGTAAGAAAATGTTCTAGGTTCCATCTTGCTATATATATATAGAAGCCAAAGTCCATTCCTGATATTAGGAACATTTGAGTGTAATATGGCAGGAAAAGAAGAATGGATGACTGAATGACAAAAGTTGTTTTATTGTTTTGTGAGTTCTTTCATATAAAAAGAGAAATAGGGTTATTTCAATTATTTTTTTATTTATCTTAGCTAGATAGTCAGTAACAATAAGCTGTCAAAGACACTTACATTGAGGGAACACACTGACTAGCTTACTGAAGATCTGGAGCGGTTTTAGGGAGGAAGTTTCTATTGTTGATTTTGTTAAAGAATGTTAGTAGGAAAAAGAAGAAAAAGGAGAAGAAGAAGAAAAGAAAACTGGCCAGCACCAACAGATGAAGAAACAGATACGTTTTCAAACTTAAAAACATTTAACGCTTGAGCCAGGCCTGAGCACATATGAACATCAATCGTGAGTTACTAAAGATAAAACACAAGAAAATACAGCGAAAGAATAGAAGCTAAGACAAGGTGAAAAAAGAAAAGACTATACTGAAAGAGTAACATTTACCTGAATACCAAGGAAAGAGGTAGGAATACTGGACCTAAAACAAAAAGAGAGAAAAGGAAACACAAAGAATCAATTCTTTTTCTTTAAAGAAATAATATATGGAACATTAACTTTAATACAGAGATAAAAGGGGGAACTAAAGAGTAACACTTATCTGATAAGTAGCTGAAGTAGAAGCAACTCGAGTTTTGGTTTTTTTTGTAATTTCTTGCTTGGTTATAGGTTATAATTTCTTTAGGAAAAAGAAGAGAAATATATGTTAAAGTTTATTGGGATAATTGTTGTTTAATATATTGTTTAAATATGCAAACTTCTCCTTCGGGAAGAGTGTGTTTCATGCGGGTCTTTGGGTACATCCCACTTTTCTGGACTGATCTGGGTATGTTCAGGTATGTTCAGGAAATGAAAATTGGTTCTTACCTACTAATTTTCGTTCCTGTAATACACAGATCAGTCCAGAGGCCCACCCGTTTTTTCAGTTACCAAAAGACTGTCTTGTGAGGTAAAAAAAAGAAGAAAAAAGACTTCATCACCACAGGAAAAGGTTTAAATACATGCCTTATCCAGGTTTTAAGTTCTGCGCCTGTGGCAAAATCATGTCAGTGACTGATGGCCATCAGTCATGCTACCTCTGCCTAGGACTTGATCATGATCAGACAAGTTGTGGGGACTGCGGCCGTATGTCCCCTAGAGCACAGCAGCTTGAATTCAGCAATTTAAGGCAGCACCATGGGGCTCTTTTGCCCCTTCAAAGGCCTCTACCAGATCTTCTCCAGGCCCAAAACGCAAGAAGAAGTCCCCCTCTCATAGAAGGGCCTCTTCTGCAGACCCCCCCAGGGAAAAACACCCACCGCCGATGCCCTTTACAAAATCAGCGCACGGCACGGGGGATACGTCAAAAACATCTCGGCTGCATGCCATTTCGACGCCATCAGCTCACCGAAGCAGGGAAAGACTTCCATCTGACTCGCGTCCAAAGCACCAACGTATCTCCAGCGCATCAACGCATCGGAGCACCTGCAGTACATCAATGCACCAACACACTGAGGAGAGTGCGTCGCAACTGCGACGCACTCTCCTCAGTGTGGGGGGTCTGCAGAACAGAATGCACCTGCGTTTTGGACGCAGGTGCATTCTGTTCTGTTTTGGTTTCTGAGAGCCTGCATCAATGTGCGTCGCATTCGACGCACATTGATGCAGGCTCTCAGAAACCAAAACAGCTGATACAGCTGAAGCAAAAGAAACATATATCTGGCCATAAGAGACCTAGGGAGCCATCTCCACTCCTAGTGGTCGATTCTAACCGAGACGAATCTCCACCACATTTCTCGGATCCATCGCCTGGCTGACAATTTCATAGGATTGTGTCACCTTCACCAATCCCGGTACAGCCAAAGAGCCCATTGATCACCTCAACTCCTACTGCTCCACCACCGGTAGAGACCTTGCCTTCCATACCCTCTACCTCTGGATTAGCCTCTCAAGCTATTACCCAGATAACAAACATCCTATCAAAGGTTTTACAGTCGATAGAACAACAACATCTGGCCCCACCGCTTAGACCAGTGGAGACTCCACCTATTCCGGAAGACCCCTCTATCCCCGGACCATCACCGAAGGTCCAGCCACAGAGGCCATCAACACCTTTGGAAGAGTTTATACTTACATCTTCCTCAGATAATTCATCTACAGGTTATCCCTCAGACCCAGCTGAGATCCCACCCGAACCTGCATCTCTGCCTGAAGACCTAATGTATTCACAATTTTTAGAAAAAGTAGGTCTACTCCTTAATGTAGAGACAAGGAAACTTCACGATCAGGAGATGATGGGCATCTTAAAAATATTTGATACTCCCAGCGAACCCATAGCACTGCCTCAACCCCAAGTGCTGAATTCACTGTTGGAGAAAACTTGGCATACCCCTCTCACTACTCCATCAACTTCACGTAAAATAGACATCAAGTATCGCATGTGGGACTCCCCCTTTTATTCTACAATTCAGCTACCACATTAATTGGTGGTCATAGAATCCCAATGTAAAAGGCAAAAAAAGTCTAGGTTGCACTTGAACACACCACTATCTCAAGATGCAAAATTCCTCAATGATTTCGTGAAGCGGTCCTACCAATCTAGCATGCTTAACGCAAAAATTCAAAACCATCAGTTTTTTATCACGCAGTACCTATTTGAGAACTTGCAGGCTCTGAAACCTTACCTGACACAAGGATCCTCAGACTCCACCCTGCCTACGGAATACCACAACGTGGAAGAAGGTCTCAGACACCTTCTGCATTCCATATATGAGGGCTTTAAGGTTTTCTCCAAAACTTCAGCAAATTCAATAGCAGCAAGGCAATTGGCATGACTCTGGTCAAGTGCCATCAGGGACGATGTCCATGACAAGCTGGCCAACCTTCTATGCCAACCGGATAACCTATTTGGTGACAAGTTCACCGAAACAGTTACGAAGCTCAAGAAACAAAAAATAGATATGTTGTCCCTGACATCTCCACATCAGCCTTTATCATTCAGGCGACAATACCCATCTTACAAGAAGCCCAGTTACCAAAGGACCTATAGGCCATACTCCTATTATAGGCCTCAACCTTACCAGCCAGCTCGTCAACAATAGTACCAACTACAAGGTTCGTGACCAAGGACGAGAGCCCCTCATCAGCCCCGTCCACCAGCAGACACCCAGCAGGGTTCTTGAAGATAATTCTGCCACCGGCTCAGACATCGACAGTGGGAGGAAGGTTATCCAGATTCCTCACAGCATGGTCCAATATCACATCCAATCAATGGGTACTCACAATAATAAAAGAAGGTTACTCTCTCTACTTTACGTCCTTCCCAATCATACCACACTTAGTTCCCCAGAAACATCGAACAGCACACCGGAGGCCTCGCCTTCGGGAAATCAAGATGCTCCTCCAGCAAAACTGCATTCGGGAACTACCCTCCTCGACACTTCATCCCGGTTTCTATTCACATACTTCCTTATTACCAAGAAATCAGGGGGCCTACGTCCAATCCTGGACCTATGTGCGCTCAGCAAATACATCCACAAGGAAAAATTCAAGATGACTTCTCTCAAGTCCATTCTTCCCTTCCTTCAGCTCGATTGAATGTGTTCACTTGACTTGAAGGATGCATATGCTCACATACCAATGCATCCGAATTCTGGGTGTTACCTCTGTTTCCAGATGGACAACAGGCATTTCCAATACAAAGTACTTCCATTTAGCCTCTCCTCTGCCCCCAGAGTCTTCACCAAATTTCCTTACCTTTACGACTGGCTTCTAGTAGCACCCAACCAGTCTCTCCTGCAAAACAATCTACTTCACACCATTTCTTGCCTCGACAATCTAGGTCTCCTGATCAACTATGAGAAGTCAAACCTTACAGTTCATCGGGGCCTATATAGACACCATTCAAGACAAGGCATTCCTACCACATCCGCGAGCACGGGCTATTCGCACACTGTCATCAGTCCTTCTGCACACCACGACTGTCCCTGCTCACCAAATCATGACCATTCTAGGTCACATGGCAGCATCTATCTATGTGATCCCGCTACACGTGTGTTGCCTCCAATGTGGCCTCAAACATCAATGGACTCAGTTCCTATATCCACTGTCGACCCCCATCCACATAACGGTCAGCATGAAAAAAGACCTACAATGGTGGCTACTCCTATCCATAGCAATTGTACACAATAGATAGACCCAAACTGAATTCATAGTGAACCGATAATCGCCGCACTGTGATGCTCCCTCCCTCACCCGCCAACACAGTCCAATTTTTAATCAGAAACCAGCGATGAGCATTCTGGTCATTTCCTGCATTCCTGCCTTTATGACCATCTCCTTTGGATCAGCATTCCTGCCACAATAAAGGTTTTTTTTTACCTCAGCTGCACTCACCATGCTGCTGCCCATGCCGGGTGTGGAGGGCCTGGAGCCACTCCCTTTCCTCTCTCATCAGCTTCCAGGCCCTCTTCTTCAATGCCTCCACCTGGCAGGTACAATAAAAAAAAAATTACTAAGCAAACAAATGATGCTTGGCCTGCAGCTCCCACTACCCTGCCCATAGAAATTGAAAAGTCCCTACTCATTTTCAAATCTAGACACATCTGCATATTATTAGCTAGCTGTATCTGGAGTGAAAAGAATTGTACAAAGGTGCTAACAGTTGTCATTGCTAACAATCTTGTTTTTAACACCCTTTTTAATGATTCCCCCAACTTACCTCCTGCAAAAAGGCCTAGGCATAAAAGTCACCCTAAGCACCAGCCAAGCTGCATCGGCCCTGTCTTGGTTCCACTGGAACCCAGGGCAAAACAAAAGATGGCACTCATCTGCTATTAAGAAGTCCGCCAGAAAAGGGACATCCCCATCAGAAAAATTTAGCATCAGCCCTCATGGCATTTTGCCGAGCTATAAGGCCCCACACAAAATGGACATCTTGGGTGTGGCCATGCAGGATGGGCATGCAAGACCACGTGCACAAAAGAACACCCAACTCTTGGCTACTTGGAAGTCCATATGATGTGCGTCAAGGACTAAATAGACCTCCAATATTTATGCATCTGTCACAAGCACCTCGATTGGACGCAGGACTGGGTGTTCTTTTAAAGGCACCGGCCTTGGGCATCCATTAGGTGTGTCACAAGGGCCCTTAATGGACACACAACTCCAAGATGTCTTTGAAAGGGACCAGACTTAGTCATCCGTTAGGTGCATTTCAAGGACCTTTAACAGACGCACAACTCTGGGACGTGTTTGAAAGGCATCCCACCCAACACACACCAGTGATAGGAGTTGGCAAGGGGACACACTCCAGTGATGGGAGTTGGTGGGAGCTTGTGTGAAGGATTCCCACGTCTATGAGTATGTTAAGGACATAGGGATGAAATCCAACATACGCCAGTGATGGGAGTTGTTGAGAGGGCGAGGGGATGCACAGCAGTGATGGAAGTTGGTGAGAGGGAGAGGAGGCGCATGCCAGTGATGACAGTTGGTGAGAGGTTGAGGGGGTGCATGCCAGCACTGCCAATTGGTGAGAGGAGAGAAGATATACATTCCAGTGTTAGGAGTTGGCGAGAGGGCAATGGGAAGCACACCTGCAATGGGAGTTGGTGGGAGCTAGTGCAAGGGATGCCCAAGCCTGCGAGGATGTTAAGGACATAGGGATCACAGATACATTAATGCACAGGACAGACTCCGTTAAAGAAATAATAGTATTTTATTAATAAAATAAGAAAAAAAAGGCAAGAAAACAAAAAAAATAAATTTGGGGTGCCAGGTCCATCCCTCCATTGGCCACCCATTGAAACTCTTGAAATAAAATAGAAAACAATTCGATTTTCACACAATAGCAGTTTGTTTTTTCCATACAACATCAATATCTGCCAGAAAAAAAGAGGGGTTATTGGTATCATTGTTAAGAACTTACACAAGATATAATCAGCAATGACCCTTCGGTGAACCTCGGAGCCTCATACTGTGGTATCTACCTCTGCTGTTGGTTGTAGCAGTGGATCTGGCGGCAAGTCATTGGCTACCTCTTCTTCCAGTTTGAAGTGCAGTACAATGTTATGTAGCATGCAGCAGGCCATAACAATGCATGCGACTGTACTCAAGGCACCACCAGACTGGTCGAAGCATCTGAATCAGCTTTTTAGCATGCCAAATGTCCATTCAATAACAGACCTCGTGCTGGTATGTGTCTCATTATACCATCTTTTGGCCGCAGTGCGTGGGGCTAGGAGTGAAGTAAGCAACTATGGCTTATAGCCATAGCTTCTGTCACCTATAAAAGGGGTAACCAATAATAGCATCAACAACAATGGCATGACACCAGTAAACACATACACTACTCCAGTTGGTTTATACATATGCATAGCCGGTTCATTTTAAACCCCACCCCATAACAATTCAGTAATACCAAAATACTTTCAGAAATCATCAGTATGCAATGACATACATCATTTTGTAGGTGAGACAATGATCTTGTACTGGGCCCTGCATTCCTCCATCCCACCTAACTGTCTATTACCCCTTCCCAGCCCATAGCAACTGTTACTTACAAAGCAGCCAGCCATCATCGTATTTCCCCTCGGGGAAATCGGTTCCAAGTGACAAACTGGCAAGGATGAAGGAATCATGGCAGCTCCCAGGAAATGTTGACACAACTTTCAGGATTCAAAGATGTGCATCACACACAACCTGCACATTCATGGAATGGAAGTGCTTGTGGTTGCAGAATGCACTCTCCTGTTCTGACTTCAGGGTCAATGCAATATGGGTGCAGTCTATCATGCCCAACACATTGGGCATCCCAGCTATTTCATAGAACCCATGCTGGATCTCCTGGATTTGCACAGGGTCCTGTGGATAGTAGATATACTACCTCATGCGCTGCACCATTGCCCTCAAGATTTGTCCCAAGTGCCACGAGAATGAGGACTGATCCATCCCACCGAGACCAACTGTATTCTGGAAACTTCCTGTTGCAAAAAAATGCAAAGCACACAGAAGTTTCGCCAACCCAGGGATTACATGATTGCGAGAGGCAACGGGTCAATGTCATTTTGCAGGGTTAAAATTGCTTCAGAGTTGAGACGATATCTTCACACCACTTCTTCACACCACTTCTGTCTCAGGCAATCCAAGGAGGATTATCCATGCCTGAAGGGTCTATGGATGGCTCTGGACTGTACATAGGAACATTATTTATTTATTTATTTAAGATCTTTTAATATACCGATGCTCAAGACCAAGTCTTATCGTACCGGGTTACATGGAACTGGGGTAAAAGGAACAACAAAAAACAACTGTATGAAAGATAAAGTTACATTAAACAGGGAGAAAAAAAACATGAGCTTTGGAAGACAGGAAAGAATATAAGCTAAAACGACTGGAGTGTACTAAAAGTAGTCCTCAAAACATAATTAAGTAACGAGACATATAAATCTTGCTGAATTCCGCTGGTGATTTATCATAGGCAATTGAATAGGAGTGGCGTTTCCAGTGGTAACATAAGACATGGCACATGGGGTTATACCAAGGGTTCACCACACTCGCCATCCTGTGTCCAACAGTGGCCTATCCAAGTCACAAGTACCTGGCAAGTACATGAACATTAAATAGATCACAAGCTACTATTCCATATTGATTAATAGCAGTTTATGGGCTTCTCCTCTAGGAACTTATCCAAATCTTTGGGAAACCCTGTTACACTAAGCACTTATGCTCTGGGAATGAATTCCAGAGGTTATTTATGCATTGAGTGAAAAAAAATATTTCTCCGATTTGTTTTGCTAACCTGTGCTTGTGTAGTTGCATGGTCAGCATGGCCCGCTTCAATCATTATTGTTTGCATGAACAATCGCCCTCCATTTTCTGGCAGTCCTTAATCTGATTTGCACACACAAGAGAAAAGGCAGCAGTACAAAGTGCAGGGATTCCATGGTTCAAATGGCAGCAAAGCCTTCACAAACCATCAGCTATCGCTAGCCCTAGCCCTAATAAATTTCAAATGTAAAAAACTCATTATGGATGCACATGTTTTGGATGTACCTTACTGTTTCAGGGGGGGGGGGTAATAGCTAATGAAGTAATTTAAATGGAATTTAAATACGATCGGTGCTATTTGGGACCCGCTGGTTTGCACGCACGTTATGGAAGCGCTAATACCTTTTATTGCATGGGGTGTTCATTTCGCACATCCAAAACACATGTCTAAGCGTGGGTTAACTGGTGCACTAGCCTGAGCATATGATATCGCATCGGCCTGCAAGTGCTCAATCTATGCAGATATATTTTTCCATGGCAAATGCTTCCTTCTAATACTATATTAAACCTGGCAAATATTTAAACATTTCTATCGTATCTCCCCCTTTTGCCTCATTTTAACAGAAAGTATGTCTTAAGTTCCTTAAGCCTGTGTAGGCATTGCGTTGCAGGCCATATGCTATTTTAGTAGCCTTCCTCTGAACTACTTCCATTCTTTCAATGTTCTATTGAGGAAATGGCCTCCAAAACAGAATACAGTCCCAAAGTGGGTTTTCACTAGTATCCTATCCAAGGGCAATAGTACCTCCCTTCACTTACTGGTGATACCTCTGTATGCATACATCACACCATCAGATTTCCCTGCTGCTTTATTTCATGGATGGGAAGCCTTTAGGTCAAATGAGCTAATTACTGCTGTGTGGTAGTTGCCAGTTCTCAATCTCCAAAGTAGATAATGTGCTTTTGGATCTGAACAAGAAGTCTGTTGAGATTTTGAAAGTTCACGTAGTACAACATCTTTCTTCATGGGCCTTTCAAAGGTATCAGAAGCTTAAGAAGACTGCATTTCAAATATAACAAATAAGAAGCAAGAAATTCTCGACTAGTAGCCCAAGTCAACCCTTTTTCTTTTTATATCCCCATGCAGACACACTGGATGAAACCTAAATCATAACTGAATAATTTTTATACTGAAAAAAGACTGAGTCTGTTATTTTTCTGAATGTTCTAGACTCTGTTGTTCATGGTTCTGTTATTGCTTCATCTCATTGGCTGCTAAGAATATGTTCAGTATATCTTTATTTATCTCTATATATTCTGTTAATTATTGCATGCAATGAAATATTCCAGAGTCTTCACACCCAGACCATAAAAATGTATTCCTTGATTTTAAACTGAATTTAACTTCAGTCAGTTTAACATTATGTCTCATGTTTTACCATTTTTGTATCAAATGGAACCTTACAAAATATATTTAGAAAAGGCCTTCTTCAACAATTGAGAATCTGCTCCTTTAGCCTCAACTTTTCTGTGTTGAGCATCTCTGGCCTTCTAGTCTTTCCAGATATATGTTTCTGATGTGATGAGATTCATTCTGTGCTGGTATACCAAAGCCTCTGTGGAAGGGATATGTAGATCCGGGAAGGCTTGACTCTTACCTCAAATGAGATAGTGAAGGAGAGTGCTAGATTTCATGCTGGTCTGGGAAAACAAATGGATTCTTTGCAGCCTGTAATACCTTTGATTAAACTGATGTGAGAATTATCCAAAGATGATGCAACATGTGAGAATGTGGCACCACCAAATGTCACATCTCAAGAAGGGACCCATGTGAGCTTGAGAGTTCCTGCACTACACCGCTTTTGGATTATTCTTGGGACAGCCCAATAAAAGACTTGTTTGATTAGCCTACAAAAGTCAAATAGAAGACCCAAGTCTAGGAAAAAAGTCATTGCAGACCCTGCTTACCCCCTTTTCCTTCCACATTTGGGGACATGCCAAAAAGCTCAGAAATCTCTATCTATACAAGGAAATAAAACTGGAGGTGTTTCATAAATACAGTCTTGTGAGGGGTACCTTCAAATTAACATGGATTTACATATTGTAGCCGAGCTTAGCAGCATCTATGCACAAATAAGCTAAGTATCTTAGAGGCCTATTTACTCAAGGGCTTCTTCCATTTTGTCTCTATGGAAAAAATGCTTAGTACATAAAGCCCTTGGATAAAGAGGAAAAGGATGTCTACAAAGTCTACACTCAGAGATTTAAGAGACCCATTTACTAAGTTTGGTTTTGGTTTTTTCCCCATAGTCAAAGAATCGGAGAAAAGACTAAGGTTATAAAGCAGAATATGCAAAGGTAAGTGTTAAGCCTTTGGTATCTCAGGTTTCCCAATGCTGAACTCCAAGAGCAGCTCCTGCCATGCCACCATCAGCTCAACATGTCCCAGCAGTGCTTTAAAGATATGTAGAATAACGTTGTGCCAACTCTTCGTAAATCTGCCAATCTGTTTTATTTTTTTTTCTATCAAACAATGATTTGAAAAATGAGAAATTCTCAATGAATGTAAGGCCATTATATCATTGATTCTATCCTCTTTTGTTTTGATTCTATTCTGAAGTTGTAGAAATGCAAAACCCAGAAAAGACTCGAGAAAGCAGAAGCAGAACACTTGAAATTGCACAATGTAGGACCATTTTTCTCTCTAGCCGTCAATTTTATTGCAAAGCTTTAACATAATTTCTTTATTGACATTGCAAATCCAGCAATCCTGTTACAACTCTTCTATACAACACTGCAGCCTGCAGGTGACTACTAAGATAACAGCATGAACCTGGATACGCACCTACACAGTGCTGCATCCTTATTCCAGACCCTGACTCAAATGAGAAAAAGGAAAAATCCTCACTTGGGCTTTGAAAAAGGCCTGCTAAATATGATAGACATGCAGAATCTTGTACACAAGTGTGATTGTTTTGTTGTACTTTTAACTTTGGGTCTGTAAGGGACTGAAAAAGCAAACGAAAAAATAACATCTGAAATTATTATTTTATAGCAGGACAGATTTGCAATTTGGAAACCAGTCAGTGGTCACCTAACTATAAAATGAATGTCTTTGGGGGGATTGTGCATGCAGAAGCCACTGTAATTCTGCATGCTATGATATTGAACACATGGGAAATGGAAGATTGGTGCTAGGTTCACAATACCTCAAAAACTGAAAATGGGGAGGTTTTCATTACTATGGCTGATCGTTGCTTCTGCTCTCTCTCTGTGACTATTTGAATTGTGACAGATACAGTAATAGATCAAGACCGTGACAGAGTTGCCCATGCACTTGACATCCCTTAGATGGGCAGGAGCTCAGGCAATAAAGGCGATCAGAAAGTGTCATAAAGGCAAGATTAGCCAGTCCTGATTTTTTTCCCCATTGTATCTACAAATTGTAATTACAATACCTCTAAGAACAGCAAGACTACTAGCTCATAGATGCAGTGAAGTAAAAGCCAGGACTGGCTCTGCCTACCCCTTATGACATGGAGTTCTATGATCAGCCTAATTTAGATTGCTATCATGAAATGCAAGTGTACCCTGGTTGTCAGGAAGGCAATGGACACACACAAGTTTACATCTAGGTAATCAAAATCCAGTCTTGCAAACCCTAATGGCAGAGGCAGATTTAGATGTTGTTGCCATTACAGAGATGTGGCTTAATAAATCCCATGACCGGGATGAAGCCTTACTGCACTAGAATATTTTCAGCAGGGTCAGATTTAGAGCAAATGGTGCCCTGGGTGAAAAGCACAACCCCTCCCCCTACTGATGGTCTCCTTTATCCCCATTCTCTCTTCGGCTAAGGTGGGATGGGATCAGCAACAGGCAGTCTAGGCCTCTCTTTGGCTGCGGTGGGATGGGATCTGCCGCAGCCAGGCTGGGCTTCTCTTCTATCGCCATGGTGCTCAGGATACCTCTCAGCTGGCGACCTCCCAGCTTGCTCATCCCAAAAACCAGCCCTGATTTTTAGGAAGGTCACTGTGGGTAGAAGCACAGGAAATTAATATTATCCTCCTCTTGAACGTTCATCTCTTGGGTTTAGTTCTGTTGCAGGACAATGAAGTGAATTTGTTCTTCCTTCGAATGCTGATGTCTAAATATGCATCAAAAAAAGGGGCAGTCCAGGGTAATGCCAACATTTTCGCATGTAAATTTCTATTTTACAACCTGCCAAATTGATGTGTATAAGTCTCTTACTTTTGTATGTTTACATCTGGTCCTTATCTGGCGTAATTGAGAATAAAAGTCTTTTTAGCCAAATACCGACTGGGTAAGGGGGCAGGGTAAACTGGAGGGAGTACAGGCTGAAGAACCAGAAGGGTCTCAATGACCTAGAGATGGACTGGGCAAATTGATGGCTGAATTGGTAAAGCTGGTAATTTCCTTCATGCGCTAATGATTTAAAATTTGTGGACTTGCGTGTTTAAAAGCCAACAAATGCTAAGAAAAATCCACATGTGAAATCTTCATGCATAAATGTTTCAAATTAGAAGTAAAAATAGACACGTATAGCAGAAGTACACAACTTATCCAGATTAGTTTTGATTTATCTGGCTAAGTAAGCTAGCCATATAAGTCTTCAATCGCTACTTATCTGGCTGTCTTACTTATCCGGCTAAGTAGGGCTTTGTTTTTACATATCTGGCTAGCTTACTTAGGCAGATAAGTCAAAACCGGCAATGTTGAAAATGCATTCCGCATATCTCTTAAATACACGTGAATGTTGTAGGGTAGATTTATGCGTATGTTACATTGTTCATGCACATTTGAGTGCACGATATAAAATACGTGAGCATGAGCATCTGCACCATTATACATGCATATAACGGCATGCATGTGTGCATTTTAAAATTATCCTCTCAGCTTGCAAGTCTATTTGCTTGCACTATGTTGAAATAGCATATCTTTTTCCTAAATATTTAATTTCATGCAGTTTCTGGAAAGGAAAAAAATTCAAAGAAAAAATCATATCAGCAAAAAATAATTTCTGCAAAAATTAAGTACTTTTTGGTCAAAATGTCCTCTAGCACTTTCTGCAGACATTTTTATTTGCACAATTTTTCCTATGGATATTATCCTTCTCTAGCAGTTTCAGGAAATTAAATTATTGGACAAAATATGCACTATTCTAAAGTTAAACAAGTAAACTAGCTTGCAGAATTTTTACTTCTTTTTCAATACTTAAATTTGGCCCTAAAACCTAAAATACTAGGGGGTCAATATTCAAAATATATCCAGATATCTGTTAGCCGGATAGACTTATCTGGTTAACTTAGATGGGATATTCAGCTGCACGGCTATGCAGCTAAATATCTCCGGATAAATCTCTAGTTAGATGGATATGTCTTATCCATCTTAGACCTGCTATTGGGCAGGCTTATCCAGCTAAGTCTGAATATCGCTACTTAGTCAGAAAACGTATCTGGCTAAGTAGTACTGCCCTGTTACGCTCATTGCCTGCCCACAAGTTATCCAGCTAGGCTGCTGAATATCCCTGTATTTGGTGCTACTTAACCAGATAAGTCTTATCCGGCTACGTGTAGACCTGCTATGGAGTAAGTCTAACTTATCCAGTTAACTAAGTCTGAATAACACTACTTCTTTGGTTAAGTTATCTGAATAAGTAGTAGCACCCAGTTACGCCCATTGCCTGCCCACTGACTACCTGGCTAGCTACTTAGCCAGATAAGTGGCTTATCTGGCTAAGTAGCATTCAGCACTGTTTAAATACCGGGGCTTAGAGATAGATATTCAAAGGCCCACTAAGCAGCAAAGTTAGGGGGTCATTTATCAAAATGTGTTAGACCATTATCACGGACATCAGGGTCCTAACACCCGCAATAATGTCCTAATGCATGCAATAAATACCGCTTCATGAAATACGAATGCAAATTTGAAAATGTTATTCAAGTGGGAGGAGTAAATGGAAATGAAGGCTGGTTAACATAACACACACTATCATGGGATTTAACTACACCTTTTTCCTCAGCATTATGCCTGCAATAGCTGTGCGTGTTACTGCTGTGGTTTGTGGACCCTGGGCCGGCCGTGCGGATGATGAAGAGACGTTGAATAGGACTCGAAGAGATGAGATGGCTGGGAGGCAGAACGGAGCCAGGAGACCAGACAGGAGCTTCGCCACTGGAAGCCCGAGGTCCCCCCGGGAGGAGCCCGTGAGGACCCGGACCGCTGGGACTTAGGAGAGATCTCCCGGAGTGGACGGCGAGCAGGAAGAGTGGACGGTCTGAAGGTCAGGGCTGGCAGCAGACAGGGATATCAGAAGACATACTGGAATCAGAAACCAGGAATTCAGTCCGAAGGGTCAAGGCAAGTCTGGAACAGAAACAAAGGCTGGATCAGGAACAAAGGCTGGATCAGGAACTGCAACTAGACGACTACCAGGAGTGAACCTCGTTGCAAGGCAAAGTCTTCAGGCAGACGCCGGGTTTAAATATCCTGCCGGCGTCTGACGTCATCTCGGGGGCCGGCCACAGTTTCCCGCCACTGTGCCTTTAAAGTCCTCCCCCTTGCGCACGCACATGCCTAAGGGGGCGAAGTCAAGAGAAGAGCTTGGCGGCATCTCCCTTATGAAGATGCCGCCACGGAGAAGGCTCAGGTAGGCCCGAAAGCGCCGGGCATCACAGCGGCAACTCGGGGCAGACTTGAGGGAGGTAAGGGCCAGGTCGCGGATCCCGCAACCGGGATCGCAACAGTGCATTATGGCAGAGAGAGAGAGAGAGCCTTTGTAGTGGCCCACTGATGTTTGAACTTTTTATACCACTGTAAGAGGGGGCACTATGAACTCAGGCTGAGTATTGTTCCGGTAAGTTGGGTTTTAGGGAGCAGTTTAACATGCACAGTCATATGTACAAACAGCACAGTTACCATCAGTGAAGATTTAATGTGATTTGGAGGGATGAAAGGTACCTAGCTGCAATCAAACTAAGTAGAGAGAACTAGAGATGTGGTCGCTCCCAGACCCCCCTCCTGCACTCGGACCGTCGGCTGCCAGTAATCAAAATGGCACCGATTGCCTTTGTAAACAACAATATAATCCCAACCAATGTACTGGTATATGCTATAAAGCACCCTATCACCGACAAAACTTTTGTTAGACCCTCTAGTCACGAGTAGGCATTGATAAATCCGACTCGATTATGATAAGGGGTCTCATTACTTTAATTTTAAATCACATATATATTTTGTTTTTTGTTTTTGTTTTCAAATTTTCAAATCTTCCTTAAAAACAGTCTCGGCACAAAATTGATGGGACAAATCTCCCAACCAGTAGAACAGATGGCTAATATTTTGCAATTGAGAATACTTATCAACGATGAAAAGGTCCCATTATCTTGGGATTTTTCCTGGACTATTTCACAAAGCATAGCAAAAACGCCCATGCACTATTGACCCATGATTATACTAAATGGCGCATTATCTACATGCTATCTAGCATTACACTACACGCCTATTGATATGAGGTCAGTTATATGAGTAAAAAAATTCTGTTTTCACCAATGGGTGCTGATGTTACTGGATAATTAATGTGGATATACAGTTCTTTTTATAGTGATCATTGTTCACTGTTTTCCACTTGAGATTTTTCTGAGAGTCTATCTTTGATTGTCTTACTCATTGTTTAAAAATACCATCTTAGAAGTATTGTCTAGATGTATTCCACACATTAAGAAAGGTGGTAGGAAGGCCAAACAATTACCGACATGGTTAAAAGGTGAGGTGAAAGAGGCTATTTTAGCTAAAAAAAAAAATCCTTCAAAAATTGGAAGAAGGTTCCATCTGAAGAAAGTAGGAAAGAGCATAAGCATTGTCAACTTAAATGTAAAACATTGATAAGACAGGCTAAGAGAGAATTTGAAATGAAGTTGGCTGTAGAGGCAAAAACTCATAATAAAGACTTTTTAAAATATATCTGAAGCAGAAAATCTGCAAGAGAGTCAGTTGGATTGTTAGATAATCGAGGGGTTAAAGGGGCTTTTAGGGAAGATAAAGCCATTACGGAAAGACTACATGAATTCTTTGCTTCCAAGTTTACTAATGAGGATGTTGGGGAAATACCAGTTCTGGAGACGGTTTTCAAGGGTGATGATTCAGATGAACTGACCCAAATCCCAGTGAACCTGGAAATGTAGTAAGCCAGACTGACAAACTAATGGGTAGCAAATCACCTGGACCAGATGATATACAGCCTGGGTTCTGAAAGAATTCAAAAATGAAATTTCATATCTATTAGTAAAAATTTGTAACTTATCATTAAACTCGTTCATTGTACCTGAAGACTGGAGGGTGGCCATTGCCAATGTAACCCTGATATTTAAAAAGGGCTCCGGGAAACTATAGACCAATGAGCCTGACTTCAGTGCCAGGAAAAATAGTGGAAACTATTCTAAAGAACAAAATCACAGAACATATAAAAAGTCATGGTTTAATGGAACACAGCCAGCATGTATTTATCCAAAGGAAGTCTTGCCTCACAAATCTGCTTCATTTTTTTGAAAGGGTTAATAAACATGTGGATAAAGGTGAATCTGTAGATGTAGTGTATTTGGATTTTTGACAAAGTCCCACATGAAAAGCTTCTAAGAAAACTAGAAAGTCATGGGGTAGGGAACAATGTCCTTTTGATTGCAAACTAGTTAAAAGACAGGAAACAGATTAGGATTAAATGGTTAGTTTTCTCAATGGAAAAAGGTAAATGGTGAAGTGCCTCAGGGATCTTTACTTGGGACAGTGCTTTTCAATATATTTACAAATGATCTGGAAAGGGAAATGATGAGCGACATGATCAAATTTGCAGATGACAAAATTATTCAGAGTAGTCAAATCACATGCAGATTGTGATAAATTGCAAAAGAACTTTGCAAAACTGGAAGATTGGGTGTCCAAATGGCAGATAAAATTTAATGTGGACAAGTGCAAGTTGATGCACATAGGGAAAAATAACCCATGCTGCAGTTACACGATGCTAGGTTCCATCTTAGGAGCTATCACCCAGGAAAAAGATCTGGTGGACAATACATTGAAATCTTGTCTCAGTGTGCTGCAGTGGTCAAAAAAGCAAACAGAATTTTAGGAATTATAAGGAAGGGAATGGTGAATAAAACAGAGAATGTCATAATGCCTCTATATCGCCCCATGGTGAGACCACACCTAGAGATTAATTTTAAAAGCCCTGTGTATGCCAAAGCTGGGAGATATGCGAATATGTCAGGTGGGGGTGTGCCAAGCAGATTTTAAAAGCCGCGTGTGAATGTGTGTATCTCTCATTAGGCGCACAAGTGAAAAAGCCAAAAAAAAAAGGGGCAGGGCAGGGCCATGTTCTGGGCAGGACATGAACATTATGGGACTTTAACATGAAATGTGTAAGTAAGTATTTACACATACAAGTGCACCAGGATACCCTGATGCGTAACTTTACCACCACTATGGATGGCATGTAAGTAATAAAACAAAACCACTAGGCTAGTCAGTGGGGAATTCGGGCTAACAGGCTAATAACCTAGGGGGAATTGGAAGTCCTATCACTTAACTGGGCAAACTGGGAATGAACTGGGAAAACTAGTAATGGCGTTGAAGTGCATCGCTTATAAAATTTCCCCTAATTATGTGGTAGAGGCGGCATTTGCACGCACATGTGAGCATCCATATAAAATTGTGCACACATTCATGCACGTTCAGCCTATTTTATACCATGCGCGGATATATGCGTGTATGTTAAAAAATGGCCACGTCTCCTGATGCAAGCCAACATTCGCACATATATATGCACTTGTGCAACTGTTTAATTCTTTATTTATAATTTTCAAATTTACAAAATAAAAGAGAATTTATATAAGTAAAGACTTATGAGAAAAAAAAAGAGAAAAGTATATCGCAAATACATATTAGATAACAATGTCAGTAGTTAATTACTATAAACTTGCCTCATATTATCTTAATTGAAATTCCAAAATGTACAAACTAATCAAAGTACTTTACTTTTATATAATTGTATATAATCATCCCTCAGCAATAATACAGAGGAGGGCAAGTGAAATCAAACTGAGAGACTCTATAGAAATTCCTTATCTTAACAGTGGCATATAACATAGACTAAAGTGGAACCTGATACAATTAACCCTCAATATTGACCGGGGAAGAAGTGGTTGGTCTTCTGGCCTCTATAAATTGGCGAAGTTGTTCTGATTGAAAAAAAATAAAACAGTCATCCCCTTTCTTGATTAAACATTTGCATGGATATCTAAGCGTGAAAGCAAAACCAAGGGATACAACATCTTGTCTCAAAATTAGAAATTCTCTGCGTCTTATTTGAGTGACTGGAGCTAAATCTGGGTATATTCTTATTGTTTGACCATAGAAATTCAAGGGAAATTTTCTAAAGAAATTACGCATAACATTATTTAGATCATACACAGAAATAAATGCTACCAGTAATATTTTCCTTTCCAATACATCTGTTTCAGAGTTTTCCAGGAAACTAGTTAAATTTAAGGGAATAGCAGGTGTTGGCAAAGGCCCTGCAGCAGCAGGTCTATTACTACTATTTAAAAACCTACAAAAATTTATAGACGGCATATTCTCTTCCGTAAATTCCAGTCCTTCTCTAAAAAGTTTTTCAGATTGGTAAAAGGGATTTCCCCAGCAATTTTTGGAAAATTCATAATACGTAGGTTTAAATGTCGGATGTTGTTTTCCAAATTTTCCAAACGTTTAGAACAGGCCATTTGTTCTTTTATTACTGCTACATTGACAGCTTGTAGAGAGTGAATTTTATTTTCATTCTCTGCCATTTTATTTAATGTCTCATTTGCCTGTTCTTGTACTCCAGTGATTTTTTGTTGGACATTGTAATTCAGGGAGTCCATTTTTTTTTTCAAGCCGTTTTATAGCTTGGCCTTGACCAGCTACCAAATCCCAGAGTGACTCGAGTGTCACTACCCCCGGCTTAGATGTCGAAGTCGAAGGAATGTCTCCCACACCATTAGTTGTTAAAGACTGACCTCGGTCCACCGAAGCTCCCTCGATATCCTCTGCGAGGTTTGCCTCCGGAATCGAGGCCCCTGAGGCTCCAGCTCCCGCTGATGCCTCCGTTTCAAGGCAGGGAGCCCTCTCCAGCGTTTGCCCGCTTCCTGGATCGACCTCCACCTCCCCGGTCGCTTCTGCCGCGTCATCGACATGCGACCAGGAAGTCTCTCCATCCGGGTCTCGCTGTGCCGGGGGTGGTCTAAAGTCCGGGCTGAGAGAAGCCTCGTCCGCAGGAGCTCCCCGTTCTCCCCCACGGGTGCTCACACCGGGTTCACCGGCGCTCTCTACTTGTTCCAATTGGCTAAGAAAGCGGATGATGTCCAGTTGCCCGGTGGAAGGTAAGGTCTCCGGTGGGAAGATTCTTACCTTCCCCTTTCTTTTCGAAGGCATATTGAAGAAAGGGAAAAAAATCTTTCAAGAGGAATAACCGAGCACCGCCGTTCAGAGCCGCGTCTATGCCGCCATCTTGCCAGAGCACCTCCAGCTGCTTTCGTTGTGCAACTGTTTTAAAAGTTATTGTCCTAGAATAATGTGTGCAATTCTGGTTGCCGCATCTAAAAAAAGATATAGTTATACTGGAAAAGGTACAGAGAAGGGCCACCAAAATGATAAATGGTACGAAACGACTCCCCTATGAGGAAAGGCTAAGGAGGTTAGGACTGTTCAGCTTGGAGAAGAGTCAGTTGATGGGGGATATGATAGAGGGCTATAAAATTATGAGAAGACTAGAACGGGTAAATGTGAATCGGTTATTTACTCTTTTGGATAATAGAAGGACTAGGGGGCGCTCCATGAAGTTATCAAGTAGCACATTTAAAACTAAATTGGAGAAAATTCTTTTTCACCTAAAGCACAATTAAGCTCTGGAATTCGTTGTCGGAGGATATGGTTAGTGCAGTTAGCATAGCTGGGTTTAAAAAAGGTTTGGATAAGTTCCTGGAGGAGAAGTTCATAAACTGCTATTAATCAAGTTGACTTAGGGAATTGCTTCTGCTATTACTAGCATTAGTAGCATGGGATCTAATTAATATTTGGGTACTTGCCAGGTTCTTGTGGCCTGGATTGGCCACTGCTAGACACAGGTTGCTGGGCTTGATGGACCCTCAGTCTGACCCAGTATGGCAACTTCTTATATTCTTATTATTGGATAATTTAATTGAAAAAAGACAGTTATGTACCAAGTTCAACCTTTTTCATGCACAAGAAAGTAGAAGCAGTAAGCTAAGGGATTTCAAATTTAATTCTCTGTTGCTCAGGAAAAACAAACATGTTACTAAATGGACTATGCTCCACTTGCATTATGTGTACATGGAAAAAAAAACACTTTGGAAAATAGGACCCTCAGTGTGTAAGTTTTTGTTGAAATAAAAATATCCTTTTTTACTCAGCCAGTGATCAAAAAGTGTGCCATGCTTTCAAACACTTCAAAATCATCTGTGTCCTTAAGAAGCTCGCTAAATTTCACACTGTTCTAAAATACACCTTATCCAGAATAAAGGAGGAAGCAAAAATAGCCGCAGCTTTGTTTAACCTTCAGCCAGTGGTTCAGGTTCACAGAACAGTCTGTGAACAATTGTCTTAGCCACATTAGGGAGAAGTACAATTTTAGGAAATCAAAACAACCAGTTAGCCCACTGACCTGCAGATAACCCAGTTAAGAACAATGACACTAGCAATACACAGAACAAAGTGAGTTCCAGAAGATGCTGCTGCTCCTCAGGAATTAAGCCAATTCAGATTCAGATTTTCTTTTGATGGCACGAATGCAAGAAAACATCATCTATATGAGCTCCCACGGGTTTGTTATTCATTTGTTAGTCTGACCACTTTGCACATGGATGCAGCTATCTGAAATATAATCAAATCCTAAGGAGAGCATGATACTACCACCACATGATCAGTGTTTGATCTTTTCTAATTCTGCAGGCTGCAAAAGTGCTGTTTATGCCATCACTAAAACTGATAGCAACATACTACCTCCCTCTTGAGAAGATGCTCTGAGCTTGAGATGAATGCCCAGCACACCTGGGTGCATTCCTCTATGACAGGGATGGCTAAAGCCAGTCCTCGAGAGCCACAAACAGGCCAGGTTTCCAGAATGTCCACAATAAATATACATGAGATAGATTTGCATGCATTGCTTCCATTGTATGCAAATCTTTCTCATGCAAATTCATTGTGGATATCCTGAAAATCTGATTGATTAGGTGTACCCCAAGCACTGAGTTGAAAAGCACCAGACAAGGCACAAAGACTCATATTATGAAATGTCTTATCTAAGGATATGCATTAGTTTTGATCTGAATGGAAAAAAACGATGAATGAGTCAATTTTCAGTTTGGTTTGATGCAACCAAACTGAATGAGCACAGTCTCCCAAAAATTGAAAACATTTCTGTCAGGTCCTATTAGAGTCTATGGGGGAAGCATAGCAATGGAATTTTTGTACTCCTAGGCAGACATAGCAGAGCCAAATGGAGATAGGAAAAGGAAGTAGGACCAATCCTATTGAAGCACTTTTTCAGCCAGCCTATCCCACAGGTCTATCCAGTAAAGTGCAGCCGCGTTTACCCCGCTCCTAACCCGCGTTCTACTCACTTTCCGGCCGCGTTAGCCCTTCCTGCAATCCACAACCCCCTTTAACCTACCCTTACCGCGTCCTAAAATCCCCGGGCAACCCCTTCTGCACGCGGCATGTATATTGCATGCAAACGAGCGAATTAGCTATTCCCTAGCATCCAGTAACCCGCGCCCCGACTATCGCTATTTTACCCTGCCGTTTTGCCGCGCGTTTAACCTGCTAACTTACCGCCTACCCTTACCCCTGCGTTAGAGGCAGGGGTAAGGGTAGGTGGCAAGCTTTCCCCCAGCCCCCGCTCACCTGCCCTGGCCGCGTCCATGGATGCTGGTCTCCAGGGCAGCCCCAGTCCTCTCCCCTCCTCCCGAAGCAAAAAAAAAGCGAAAAAAAAAGTTGCAAGAGAGAGAGGGGAGAGGACGGGCAATCCTACGCTTGGCGACTTACTTTTGCAGCTCCCCTCCGGACATCGTGGCTTCCCCCGTGCCAGTCCCCCTCTCCCCTCCTCCCAAAGCAGGGTGTGAAAAGCAGCCTTGCTCCGGGAGGAGGGAAGAAGGGACCGGCAGTGTAAAGCGGCGAAGCGACTTACTTTTTGCAGCCCCTCCGGACATCGGACGACCTCTCCTGACTCCAGCTGCTCGCGAAGATGGACGCCTGCACGGCCGCTGAAGATGTGACATCACATGCCGTGACGCCAAACGTCGTGACGTCACGTCTTCAGCGGCCGTGCAGGCGTCCATCTTTGCGAGCAGCTGGAGTCAGGAGAGGTCGTCCGATGTCCGGAGGGGCTGCAAAAAGTAAGTCGCTTTGCCGCTTTACACTGCCGGTCCCTTCTTCCCTCCTCCCGGAGCAAGGCTGCTTTTCGCGCCCTGCTTCGGGAGGAGGGAAGAAGGGACCGGCAGAGTAAACCGACCTCTCCTGCCTCCAGCTGCTCGCGAAGATGGACGCCTGCACGGCCGCTGAAGACGTGGCATCACGGCATGTGACGCCACGTCTTCAGCGGCCGTGCAGGCCGCTAAAGACGTGACGTATGGAAAAACGATTCGCGGCAGGAGATCGCTCCCGGACCCCCGCTGGACTCCCAGGGACTTTCGGCCAGCTTGGGGGGCCTCCCGACCCCCACAAGACTTGCCAAAAGTCCAGCGGGGGTCCGGAACGACCTCCTCCGTCGAATCGTTTTTGTCTATGGTCGCCGCCATTTTGCGGCGGCCATTTTGAAAAATGGCGCCGGCTGAAGACAACACGATTCTATTGAGGGGGCCGTTCCGGACCGCCGCCGTTCTGGACCACCGCCGGATCCCCAGGTAATTTAAAGCATTGGGGGGGGGGTTCGGGAGGGTGGGGGATTTAATTTAAAGGGTCGGGGGTGGGTTTTAGGGGGTTTTAGTGTGCCGGTTTTCCTGCCCTCCCCCTTCCCCCGATTTACAATTTTTTAACGATAAATCGAGGGAATTAGTATTGTATCGTGGCCCTAACGATTTTTTGATGATTTAAAATATATCGGACGATATTTTAAATCGTCAAAAAACGATTCACATCCCTAGTTACTACCCCAAACCAAATGTGCCTGATACTTCACTTCACTTTCAATGCATATCCAGCACAGCTCTCTGCTTCAACGACAGGGGAGAAAAAAACTGATACTTCACGCATATCCAGCATAGCTTCAACGGCAGGGGAGAAGAAAAAACAACCAACAAGGGCTGTACAACATAGTCTAGGTAAAACAAATAAGCATGGGTGTAGCTTGCTTATTGCGGCGGTTACTACCCCTACTACCCCTAACTAATCAAGCTTGATATTTCACTTGGATGCAGCTCCATCACTGCTCTCTACATTAATGGTGGGGGTGGAAGGGAAATAGAACAAAGAGCTAAGAGAAACAGATAAGTATGAGAGAAAAAATGTGAAGCTTGCTGGGCAGACTGGATGGGCCATTCGGTCTTCTTCTGCCGTCATTTCTATGTTTCTATGTTTCTATAAGAAGCGGCCATGCCGCTTAGGCAGAAGGGGCAGGACCTTGGACAGCACCATGCTGTTGCTGACGCTGAGGAGCAGGGCTGGGCAAAGGAACAGGCCCTGACGAGGGAGGCGGCATCCGAGCCGCAAAGAGGAAGCTGCAGGTGGCTCCATGCCGCAAGGGAGACCAAGGACTGCGGCCTCCAGCCACGCAATGGAGATGGCGGTGGTGGTGCCTCCAGCCGTAAGGGAGAACCCCGGTGCAGCTCCTGCCGTGCCAGCACGACGGCGGCCTCTAGGCCTTGGGCGAATGTCGGGGATGGCTCCTTCCGCTCTGGGAGGTCCAGGGATGGCAGCAGCCTTCAGGCCTCAAGGTAAGCAGCTGCTCACCGCTGGGCCCGCAAGCAGGAGTGCAACAATCCTGAATCCCCAAAGACCTATCCAGTACCTCAAAATGTATTTCAGAAGCCAAGCAGAGGAAGAAGCAGATTCATTTATTTATTTATTTTCCATATTTGTATCCCACCTGTAATGAGAGCATGCTAGATGGGGAACAAAATATATGGCCCTCAGCAATCCAAGCACATCCAGGGCTTCAGACTTGTCTAAATTTATTTACAAACCTGAGAATAGGCCAAATTGTCTTTGTACTTCCATCATTCTCTGAAATGACTGAACAGGGTGCATTGAAAAAAACAAAACAGGTCATCAACAGCAAATGCTGCTATTTTAAATCACTCTCTTCCCACCATGATGCCAGAAATTTCTGGACATTCATCTATTTTCAACTGTAGGGTACCCATGGTTAAAACATAGAGCAAAGTTGAAAGCCAGCATCCCTGCCTCATACCTCGCTGCAGCTCAAATTCCTTGGACATAAATCCATTCACCAAAATGATGGACCTAAGCTTCTGATATAGTAATGAGATATAGCGTACAATATCTCCCTCAAATCCATAACTGTTTAAAACTGAGAACAAGAATGACCATGTTACCTGATCAAAAGCCTTTTCAGCATCAAACCCCACCATCAATGCCTGTGTCTTTAAATATCTATTCTGCATCATGGCTGTCCATAGTCTCATTATATGCCTACCAGCTGTTCTTCCCTTGACAAATCCCACTTGGATATGAGATAATAAAGAAGGAAATACATAATTGAGTCTATTGGCTATAACTTTGGCAAATAACTTCAAATCGAAATTCAAGAGCAATATTGGTCTATACAAAGCTGGGTTGCATGGATCCTCCCCCCCCCCCCCCCCCCCCCCCATGGGAAGAACTGTAATGTATGCTCTCTTTGCCTCCCTAGGAAAATTATCCCTGCTCATTACTTCAGCAAAGAATTCTCTTTGAGGTTCCTCTATTTCCCCTCCCAAAATGTTATAATAATCTGCATTTTGACCATCTGGGCCTTGGGCTTTATGAGGTTGACTAGATTTTACACACTCCAAAATCTCCTGAAGATGAAACAACCTGCTCAAACAGAGTAGATTCTTTTCAGTTAACTTTGGCAATTCTAGGCCTTGGAAGAAATGTTCTTCCTCCTTACCCCTTCATCTACCATATCATTATGATATAATTTTTAGGGATGTGAATCGTTTTTTGAGGATTTAAAATATCGTCCGATATATTTTAAATCGTCAAAAATAGTTAGGGCCACGATACAATACCAATTCCCCCGATTATCGTAAAAAAATCGTAAATCGGGGGAAGGGGGAGGGCAGGAAAACCGGCACACTAAAACACCCTAAAACCCACCCCCGACCCTTTAAATTAAATCCCCCACCCTCCCGAACCCCCCCAAATGCCTTAAATTACCTGGGGGTCCAGCGGCAGTCCGGAACGGCCTCCTGCAATTGAATCGTGTTGTCTTCAGCCGGCGCCATTCTGCGCCGCCATTTTGGTCGCCCTTCTCTGTACCTTCTCCAGTGTAACTATATCTTTTTTGAGATGCAGAGAACAGAATTGTACACAGTATTCAAGGTGCGGTCTCACCATGGAGCGATACAGAGGCATTATGACATTTTCCGTTTTATTCACCATTCCCTTATAATTCCTAACATTCTGTTTGCTTTTTTGACTGCCGCAGCACACTGGGATGACAATATCAATGTATTATGCACTATGATGCCTAGATCTTTTTCCTGGGTGGTAACTCCTAATATGGAACCTAACATCATGTAACTACAACATGGGTTATTTTTCCCAATATGCAACACCTTGCACTTGTTCACTTTAAATTTCATCTACCATTTAGATGCCCAATCTTTCAGTCTCACAAGGTCCTCCTGCAATTTATCATAATCCGCTTGTGATTTAACTAATCTGAATAATTTTGTGTCATCTGCAAATTTGATTATCTCACTTGTCATATTCCTTTGCAGATTATTTATAAATATATTGAAAAGCACCGGTCCAAGAACAGATCCCTGAGGCACTCCACTGTTTACCCTTTTCCACTGAGAAAATTGATCATTTAATCCTATTCTCTCTTTCCTGTCTTTTAACCAGTTTGTAATCCATGAAAGGATATCGCCTCATATCCCATGACTTTTTAGTTTTCTTAGAAGCCTCTCATGAGGGACTTTGTCAAATGCCTTCCGAAAATCCAAATACTCTATATCTACTGGTTCACCTTTATCCACATGTTATTAACCCCTTCAAAAAAATTAAGCAGATTTGTAAGGCAAGGCTTCCCTTATGTAATTCCATGCTGACTGTGTTCTATTAAACGTGTCTTTCTATATGCTCTGTTATTTTTATCTTTAGAATACTTTCCACTATTTTTCCTGGCACTGAAATCAGGCTCATTGGTCTATAGTTTCCTGTATTGCCCCTGGAGCCTTTTTTAAATATTGGGGTTATATTGGCCGCACTCCAGTCTTCAGGTACAATGGACGATTTTACTGATAGGTTACAAATTTTAACTAATTCATCTGCAATTTCATTTTTGAGTTCCTTCAGAACCCTGGGATTCATACACCTAGTCCAGGTGATTTGCTACTCTTTAGTTTGTCAATCTGGCCTACTACATCTTCCAGGCTCACAGTGATTTCGTTCAGTTAATCTGATTCATCATCCTTGAAAACCATCTCCAGAACCAGAATCTCCCCAATATCCTCATTAGTAAACATAGAAGCAAAGAATTATTTAATCTTTCTGCAATGGCCTTATCTTCCTTAAGTGCCCCCTTAACCCCTCGGTCATCTAACGGTCCAACTGACTCCCTCACAGGTTTCTTGCTTACGACATATTTTTAAAAGGTTTTGCTATGAGTTTTTCCCTCTACAGCCAACTTCATTTCAAATTCTCTCTTAGCCTGCCTTATAATGTTTTACACATAACTTGATAATGCTTATGCTTTTTCCCATTTTCTTCAGATGGATCCTTCTTCAAATTTTTGAAGAATATTTAATTGCCTAAAATAGCCTCTTTCACCTCACCTTTAAACCATGCCGGTAATCGTTTTGCCTTCCTTCCATCTTTCTTATTGCGTGGAATTCATCTGGACTGCACCTCTAAGATTGTATTTTTAAATAATGACCATGCCTGTTGTACAGTTTTAACCTTTGCAGTGCACCTTTCAGTTTTTTCTAACTATTTTCCTCATTTTATCAAAGATTTCCTTTTGAAAATTTAGTGTTAGAACTATAGATTTACTTATTGTCCCCCTTTCAGTCATTAGTTCAAATTTGATCATGTTATGATTACTATTGCCAAGTGGCCCCACCACTGTTACCTCTCTCACCAAATCCTGTATTCCACTAAGAATTAAATCTAAAATAGCTCCCTCTCTCGGTACCTGAACCAATTGTTCCATGAAGCAGTTGTTTATTCCATCCAGGGACTTTATGCCTCTGGCAAGTCCTGATGTTACATTTACCCAGTCAGAATTGATGTAATTGAAATCTCCTGTTATTACTGCACTATCAAATTGGTTAGCTTCTCTGATTTCTCCTAGGATTTCATCATCATTTTGTCCAGGTGGATGGTAGTATACTCCTATCACTATACTCTTACCCAACATACATGGGATTTCTACCCATATAGATTCTACTGAGCATTTAGTCTCTTGTAAGATCTTTATCCTGTTGGATTCTATACCCTCCCAGACATAAAGTGCCTCAACCCCATCTTGTTGTTTTTTTTTTAATTCTGTATTTATCGAATTTTTCCAAATACATCATAGATGTAAACAAGACATAATTATTGTTAATAGAAACTCCAAAGAAATTATCTAAAGGAGAGAGAAAAATCTCTTTCCTAACTAAGTAGAACTGTCACATTCTGTTGAGCAATTATACTTATTATTTTTAGACAAATAGTCGAGCATTACTGAGACTAAAAGACAAAAGGAGAAAAAATTATTAGAAGTAATAGAAAAAATAAAGGAATAAACATTTACATAGCTCACAAAACTGTATACTCTTTTATACCCTAATCATTTGGAGCCATGGGGGATGATGAAGTTGGTACTTGTGCCTCCAAGAATTGTTGAAGCTGCTCTATTTGGGAAAAAATATACATTTGTTCACCTCTTTTTATCTGGCATTTACATGGGTAACGTAGAAGGAATGAGAAACCCAAAGACTGAACTTTCTGTCTCGTAGCTAGAAATTCTTTTCTCCTCATCCTAGTTATAGAAGCTAGGACTGGATAAAATTTCAATGGCTGGCCATAAAACTGTACAGGAAATTTCTGAAAATATCTACGCATAACTTTATTAACGTCTAATTGTGTTATAAATGAGACTATTAAAGTATTCCTTTCTATAACATCAGTACTAGAACTTTCTAGGAAACTAGTCAAGTTAGCAGGGACATTTTGAGGTATAGCTCCTTCTCTTTCTAAAGTATAACAGGTATTGATTGAAGGAAAATCAGTATCATTAAACAGTAAGACTTCTTTAAGAAGTCTTTTTAAAGTTACAAAGGGAATTTCTCCTGCTACTTTAGGAAAATTCAATATTCTGATGTTTAGGTGTCTAATCCTATTTTCAATTATTTCCAACCGTTTTGAACAATACAATTTATCTTTCTCTATCACTGCACTTATTTTCTGACAGGATTTTATGGCTTTATCATTTTCACTAACTTTAGTTACTATATCACTAATCTGTTGATGTATATTATTAGTCTTATGTTGAAAAGTAGAGGATACATTATCTATTTTGCTTTCAAGCCTATTTATGGAGGCACTTAAACATGATACAACATCCCAAATGGTTTCCAACATTACCTTTTCGGGTCTAATGGCAACAACTGGTAGTTGGTTTATCTGCTCTGGTGTTTTCTGTCCCTCCTCTTGCTCAGTTTCCCCAACAGATGGCTCACCAGATTTTGTAGATGCTATCACCACTTCTACAGAAAATTCCCCCCCAGATGCAGTCTCAGAAAGCGCTCCCACTGATCGACATACTTCCCCCCCCTTCTTGGGGAGATTTTTGGATCAGTTTCCCTCCTGAACCTCGTTGTGCTGGTGGTAAACATGCATTAGGGCTTAAGGAAGCCTCTTCCAGGGTGGAAACCCATTCTCCTCCACAGGTTCCTCCAATGGATTCACCGGCGGCCTCATCTTCCAGTTGCGTAAGAAAACGGTCTATATCCAGTTGGGTTAATGCGGGTAAGGGTTCCATAGGAAAAACCCTTATTTTCCCTTTTCGTTTGGGTGGCATAGTTGCAAAGAAAAATTATTCAACTGTAATATTCCGGCCTCTTAGTGTATGCCGTTCTTCGCTCAGTACCAGAGAAAAGAAAGTATAAGTATCTAATTTTTAAAAAATAAAATTAAAAGAGTTTCCTGCCACTCCTCGCTGCTCCGAGCTAAGCCGAGCAAAGCCGCGCGCACCCCTCAGGCACACAGAGCAGTCTCAGTTGTAGTGTACATCAAGGCACTGCATCTTGCATCTGTGGGCAATTTTGCAGACTCACATATATTGGGATAGTGGAGCTCTTTGAAGCCAAATCCCCAATAGGCTTCTTTTATAGTTACAAGTTTGGTGTGTGCACATACAGCGGTCCCAGTTGTAGTGTATATCAAGGCACTGCATCGTGCATCTTTGGGCAGCTTTGCAGACTCACATATATTGGAACAGCAGTGCTCTTTGAAGCCAAATCCCCAGTAGGCATCTTCTGGAGTTACAAGTTTGGTGTGTGCACATACAGCGGTCCCAGTTGCGGTGTACATCAAGGCACTGCATTGTGCGTCTGTGGGCAGTTTTGCAGACTCACATATATTGGAACAGCGGTGCTCTTTGAAGCCAAATCCCTATTAGGCCTCTTTTGGAAATAATTATTTTAATTGAAATCAAATCCCTAGTAGGCAGTGACATTAAATCCATGATGTCAGGGAAAGCTAGACGTGGTCGAGTGATTGGGACTGGCAGAGGAGGCACTGGCAGAGGAGGCACTTCAAAAGGCAGTGTCAATCCCCCATTAAAGTTAAAAAGGGAGCTGTTCCAATCTAAAATCTCTGGAGGGGCAGGCAGTTCCATCCGGAAAAAGCTGAAATTTAAAGATGATGCATCGCCACCACCTGTTTCTGACCCTGTAGTTTTGGAGGTGAGGGAAGGGGAGGCTGAGTCATGCAAGATAAACAGGCGAGACCCAAAAGCAGCAGTGCGATAGCAGACTCAACTTAGCGATGAAAATGTAAAGAAATATTTCCTTAGGTTACTCCTGTCTCTATCCCTTTCATCGTCAGCTCATAGCTCATCATTCCAGTGCCTCTTTTCCATTAAAAGAGGCCCACCTCCTGTGCATTGATACCTTGGAGTTATTTAAATATCTCTATCATATCTCGCTATCCTGCCTTTTCTCTATGGTGTACCTGTTTAAATCTTTAGATCTCTCCGCTTTATAATAAAGACCACTGACCATTTTAGTAGCCACCCTCTGGAATGACTACATCTGGTTTATATGTCCTTGAAGGTTTGGTCTTCATAATTGTACACAATATTCCAAATGAGGTCTCACGAGGGACTTATATAAGGACAATAACACCTCCTTTTTTCTGCTGACCATTCCTCTCCCTATACATTCAAGCATCTTAATGGCTTTTGCGTCATCATATCCACCTGTTTAGCCACCTTGAAATCATCATATATGATTTCCCCTAGATCCCTTTCTTATTTCATGCTTTGAAGTATTTCATCCCCTACACTGTATCTTTCCCTTGGGTTTTTGCAACTCAAATGTATGTGACTGCATACTTTTTAGCATTAAATCTTAGCAGTCAGACTCTAGTTAGATCATTCCTTGAGTTTTGCTAGGTCCCTCCTCATGTTTTCTGCACCTTCCAGAGCGTGTGCCCTGTTGCAGATTTTGGTATCATCCAAAAAAGACAAACCTTTCCTGATATTCTTTCCACAATATCACTTGTGAAAATGATGAAAAGAACCAATGCAACAATTATTCTCTGTGGCATACCACTAGTAACACCTTTCTCTTCAAAATAAACTGTTTACCACTACCTTTGTTTCCTCACACTCAACCAGTTTCTAATCCAGTCAGTCACTTTGGAACCTATATGTTGTGATCTAAGAGGTGGATCCTTAGTCCGAGGTAGAGTTGGCGCTACCTGAGAGAGAAGACCCTCACAGGTCCCTACCGTTGGAAGGCAAGGCTGTACTGAAGCGAGGACCGGCAGGAGTTTCACCACTGGAAGCCCGCGGTCCCCCCAGGAGGAGCCCGTAGGGACCCAGGCCACTTGGACTTAGGTGGACCTCCATGAAGGCAAGAACAAAGTCAATATACAATCTGAGGTCAAAAACCTGAGGGAGGTCGGAGGCCTGTCCAGGCGTCGGTGCCAGGAGAATCTTCGGTAGCCGGTCCAAGGGTCAAAGCCAGAAGAAATCCAAAGAGGCAGAGAGTGGAGCACAGGAACTCAGGCTCAGAAACTCGGAACCAGGAGCCAAGAAACCAAGGCAAGGTCTGAGGAGCAGACCTTGCCTTAAATAGCAAATAGGTGGGAGGAGTCCCCAGGAAGGAGCCATGACTATTTCCTGTCATGGCCCCTTTAAATAATTGAGCTCAGCCACGCGCGCAGCTCTAGGAAGGCCCTGCAAGGGAGGAGTCAGCAGCCGGGAAGGAGGCAGGCCAGGATGCGGCAGAATCAGCGGCAGCTGCAGCCGCAAAGAGAGCGTCGGGGACAGCTACACTCCCGCCGGCACCCCGGAGGCTGACCATCCATGTTGGTAGGTGGCCGGTCCTGGTTGCGGGCCCCTGCGGCCGGGGGCCATAACAGCACCTCCTCCTTTAGGCCTCCCCCTAGAAGGCTTGGGTTTTCCCAGGTGATCGGTATGGAAACTCTTGATAAGATCCTTATCTAGGATGTTAGTAGCAGGTTCCCAAGAGTTTTCTTCAGGCCTGAATCCCTCCCATGCTAGGAGGTATTCCCACTTGCAGCCTCGTCTCCGGACATCGAGGATCTCATGGACCTGGTATGTGGTTTCCTCCTCCGCCCTGGGTTGTGGAACATCAGGAGCCTTCCGAGTAGGCCAGGTGAGGACCAGGGGTTTCAAAAGGGACACGTGAAAAGAATTATAGATTCTCAGCATGGCGGGCAGACGAAGTTGATAGGTCACGGGATCAAGTTTCCGTATCACCGGGAAGGGACCAATGTAACGAGGTGCCAATCTCATCAATGGAACTCTCAGACAGATATGCTGGGTGCTGAGCCACACCTTTTCACCCAGACGGAACCGGGGAGCAGGTCGTCGATGCCTGTCGGCAAATTTCTTCGCGGTGCGAGCCGCCTTAAGGAACTTCTGCTGGGTATGAACCCAGAGTCTCTTCAGTTGAGTAGCAGTTAGCTGGGCTGCTGGCAAGGGAACAGGCAGTGGCAAAGGCAAGGGCAGCCTGGGTTGTCGCCCAAAAACAATTTGAAAGGGTGAGGCCCCGGTCGAGGTACAGGCATGAGAGTTGTGGGAGAAGTGCTGCCCAGTCGTCCTGACAAGAATTGACATACAAACGTATAAACTGTTTCAAGGTGCGATTCGTACCGTTGGCTTGAGGGTGAAATGTGGTGGTAAAGTCCAGGGCAATGCAAAACTTTTTACAGAGGTTGAACCAGTATCGGTCTGTGAATTGAGGGCCGTGATCAGAAGTGAAGTGCTGAGGTATTCCGTGGAGGTGGAAGATATGTAGCATGAACAGCTGGGCCAGACGGGGAGCCAACGGGAGGGAGGGTAGTGAAATGAAGTGGGCCATTTTGGAAAATCGATCCACTACTACCCATATCACTGTGTTGCCCGCAGAATGTGGAAGGTCTGCAATGAAATCCATGGAGATATGCATCCAAGGCTTCGTGGGTATTGGAAGAGGTTGTAATAACCCCCAAGTTTTCCCTGCTGGAATTTTGTGTTGAGTGCAGGTTGGGCATGAATCAACATATGCTCATATGTCTTTGCACATCTCGGGCCACCAATAATGCTGTTGGAGAAGGGTTTGGGTTCGAGCTCGTCCTGGATGTCCAGTTAAGTGGGTATTGTGAGCCCAGGCTAAAACCTTACTACGAAGCCTCTTCGACACCACAGTCTTACCAGGTGGAACGGTGAGTGTAGCAGAGAGGATGATGTGAGCCGGGTCTATGATGTGCTGAATAAGATCATCAGTGTCTTCCGTGGCAAAAAATCGGGATAAGGCATCCGCCTTAATGTTCTTGTTAGCTGGTCTATATCGGAGTTCAAAGTTGAAACGTGTGAAAAAGAGCACCCAGTGAGCTTGGCGCGGATTGAGACGCTGGGCTTGCTGGAGATACACCAAGTTCTTATGGTCAGTGTAGACTGTTATACGGTGTTGTGCTCCCTCCAGCCATTGCCACCACTCTTCGAACGCAAGCTTAATGGCTAGGAGCTCTTTATTGCGGATGGAATAGTTGCATTCTGCCAGAGATAATTTTTTTGAGAAATAGGAGCAGGGATGAGAGGTTCCCGATGCGTCATTCTGGCTCAAGATAGCTCCTACTCCTTCAGCGAAGGCGTCCACCTCCACCATAAACGGGCATCTAGGATCTGGATGTCGCAGGAACGGGCACTGTAGGAAGGACTTCTTGAGAACTGGAATGCTTCTTCAGACTCCAAAGGCCAGACTTTGATGTTTGCCCCCTTACGAGTAAGGGCAGTAAGAGGAGCGGCCAGTTTAGAAAAGTTCTGAATAAAACTACAATAGTATTTGGCAAATCCAAGGAAACGCTGAAGTGCATGTAACCCACTAGGTTGGGGCCATTCTTGGATGCATTTCAACTTGGAGGGGATCCATCTGGAAACCTTGATTAGAGATAATATACCCCAGAAAGGGTAGTAACTCCTTTTCAAAGATGCACTTTTCTATTTTGGCATAAAGTCGATTCTCTCTTAAGCATTGCAGAACCTGGATAACATGTTGTCAATGCGTTTGTTGGTCACGGGAAAAAATCAGGATGTCATCTAAGTAGACTACTATGCATACATAGAGCAGATCTCCCAATGTTTCATTAATAAAGTGCTGAAACACAGCAGGAGCGTTGGTTAATCCGAACGGCATGAGGAGGTATTCATAATGGCCGTCCCTGGTACTGAAAGCCGTCACCCTCTCGAATCCTGATCAGATTGTAGGCACCTCATAGGTCCAATTTCGAAAAAACCCTGGCTCCCTGTAACCGGTCGAAAAGCTTGGCTATCAGGGGCAACGGGTTCCGGTCCTTAATGGTAATAGTGTTCAGCCCATGGAAGTCAATACAAGAACACAAAGTCCCATCCTTTTTGCCGACGAAGAAGAAGCCGGCCCCGGTTGGAGACATGAATCGTCAGATAAATCCATTCTGGAGGTTATCCTGGATGTATTCGAACATGGCTTGGGTCTCCAGGGCGGATAGCGGATAGACTCGTCCACGAGGTGGAGTGGTTTCAGGAATGAGATTTATAGCGCAATCAAATTCCCGATGCGGGGACAAGATGTCAGCAGCCTTCTTGGAGAATACCTCCAGGAATTGATTGTACTGCGGGGGCAAACCTTCTAAGCAAGAGGAACAGAGGTAGCTAGAGGAGGGAGCAGCTCCCTTACGGCAGGTTTCCTGGCAAGATGGACCCCAGTGGGTCAGTTGTAATGACGTCCAGTCAAACTGTGGATTGTGGCGTTGCAACCACGGGATGCCAAGTACGACAGGGTGGATGGCTTTCTGGATAACATAGAGAGATGTGTTCTGTATGGCCCAGTGCGATGTGGCATTCCAGGGGGATCGTGTGGTGTGTTATTCTCTCTGGAAAGGATCTCCATGGATGGAGGAGAGAATCAAAGGCCTTGGGCACGGGCTAGTGGGAATACACAGCTGTTCCACAATGTCTCGCAGGATGAAGTTTCCTCCAGCCCCGGAATCTACTAGGGCAAGCGTGGAGAATTTGTGGCCTCCGAGGGAAAGGGTGATCGGCAGGGTAAGTGAGGGAACTGGAGAAGTACTGCCTAGGGTTACTCCCCCAGTGGAGCCTAGGCTGTGGAGTTTCCCAGTCGAATAGGGCAACGAGCAATAAGATGACCCTATCCCCCACAATAAAGGCAGAGACCTGCCTTATGGCGTCTTTGTCGCTCCTCCAGAGAGAGAAGGCCTTGTCCTAATTGCATCGGTTCTTGAACGGCTCCTACTCCCTCACGTCCCCTCGGACGTGAGGGAGTAGGAGCCGTCATGCGCCTTCTCGAACTCAGACATTCACGAGCCCTTTCCTGCAGGCGACGGTCAATCCTAGATGCCATTTCAATAAGGGAATCCAGCAAGTGTGGCAGCTCCCGGGCTGCCAGCTCATTCTTGATCCTGGCCGATAATCCCTGGAGGAATATGGTCCTGAGACAGTTCTCCTCCCAATGGAGTTCTGATGCTAGGGTTCTAAATTTGATCGTGTAGTCCACGAGCAGATGTCCTCCTTGGCGAATAAGCAGAAGTCTGGAACCGGCAGCTACTTGTTTTCCCGGATCCTCGAATACTGTTCGGAACAGCTCCAAGAAACTAGGGAGATTTTGCAGGACTGGATCTGAACGTTGCCATAATGGGGAAGCCCAGGCCATGGCCTTGCCCTCTAACAGAGATAGGATGTATGTAGTCTTTGTGAGGTCATCCGGAAAGAGGGAAGCCTGAAGATAAAAGTGCCTGCTGCATTGATCCAGGAACCCCTGACACAGGCGGGGTTTGCTGGAGTAACATGGAGGAGTTGGTAGTGGAATTCCTGGGTGATGATGTCCATGTAATACGGTCGGCGGTGGTGCTGGTAGAGAAATTGCATGTGCAGCAAACACAGAATCAAGACGGGCATTGAGCTGATCCAGGGAGGATGCCAGAGATTCTTAATACCCATTGTTGCTCCAGGATCTTCTAGGCCAGGCCTGGAATGGCCTGCAGAGCTGAGGCCTCTGCCGAATCTATGGCCTTGATTTACTGTTGTGATCTGAGAGGTGGATCCTTAGTCTGAGGTAGAGTTGGCGCTACCTGAGAGAGAAGACCTTCACAGGTCCCTACCGTCGGAAGGCAAGGCTGTACTGAAGTGAGGACCAGTGGGAGTTTCACCAGGGGAAGCCCGCGGTCCCCCCAAGAGGAGCCCGTATTGACCTGGGCCTCTTGAACTTAGGTGGACCTCCGTGAAGGCAAGAACAAAGTCAATATACAATCTGAGGTCGAAAACCTGAGGGAGGTCGGAGGCAGGTCCAGACATCGGTGCCAGGAGAATGGTCGGAAGCCGGTCCAGGGGTCGAAGCCAGGAGAATCGTCAGTAGTCAGTCCAAGGGTCAAAGCTAGGAGAATCGTCGGTAGCCGGTCCAAGGGTCAAAGCCAGAGGAAATCGTCAGTAGCCGGTCCAAGGGTCAAAAGCCAGAAGAAATCCAAAGAGGTAGAGAGCGGAGCACAGGAATTCAGGATCAGGAACTCGGAACCAGGAGCCAAGAAACCAAGGCAAAGTCTGAGTAGCAGACCTTGCCTTAAATAGCAAATACGTGGGAGGAGTCCCCAGGAAGGAGCCATGACTATTTCCTGTCATGGCCCCTTTAAATAATTGAGCTTAGCCATGCGCGCGACTCTAGGAAGGCCCTGCAGGGGAGGAGTCCACAGCCGGGAAGGAGGCAGGCCAGGATGCGGCAGAATCAGCAGCGGCTGCAGCCGCGAAGAGAGTGTCAGGGACAGCTACCCACTTCCACCGGCACCCCGGAGATTGCCCGTCCATGTCAGTAGGTGGCCGGTCCTGGTTGCAGGCCCCTGCGGCCGACGGCCATAACACTATACCAAGTACACTTGGTTTATATATGTCGCTTTTTACAGAATCATGTCAAAGGCCTTAATGAAATCTAAGTTCACTACATCTACCCTGTTTCCCTGAAAATAAGACCTCCCCCGAAAGTAAGACCTAGCAAAGTTTTTATTTGGGAGCATGCCTGTCGCACAGAACGCCAGAGCATGCAGCTGTGATTTTTTTACCCTGCAGGATTCACAGTTAGTTGTCATCACAAACCAGCATAACCAGACAACTATTCAGAATATAATAAATGTTCATTTTTTTGTTCAACAATATAATGTGAATTCTTCTTCATGGAAAAATAAGACATCTCCTGAAAATAAGGCCTAGTGCAACTTTGGTAGCAAAAATTAATATAAGACACTGTCTTATTTTCGGGGAAACAGGGTAGCACTTTCACCTTATCCAACTCTCTGGTCACCCAGTCAAAGAAATTCGTCTGATAAAACCTACCTCTGCTAAAAATCATAATGCCTCAGATCTTGTAATTCATTGGATTCCAGAAACTGCAATTCCATTAATTTTCTCACTACAGAGGTCAAACTAACTGATATGTGGTTTCCAGCCTCCACCTTACTTCTACTTTTGTAAAAAGGAATCACATCTACCTGTCTCCAGTCCTCCAAAACTACTCCCAACTTCAAAGGAGAATTGAAAAAGTTAGCCAGTAGAGCTGCCAGGACTCTTCTAAGTTCCCTTAATACTCTTGGCTGATTTCCATGTAGCCCCATCCTTTTATCTAGTTAATTTAGCTAGCTTCTTGCAAACACTCAGGCCGATTCAGAAAAATGCACGGGAGAATGGTCGAGCGCCCGCTCTCCCGGCACGCGCAAAGGCCACTCTTCTGGGCGCGCAATTCAGGAGGGTGGCCTATGCAAATTAGGGCCCACTGTAAAAGGAGGCGCTAGGGACACTAGCGTGTCCCTAGCGCCTCCTTTTTGACAGGAGCAGTGGCTGTCAGTGAGTTTGACAGCCGACACTCAATTTTGCAGGCATCAGTTCTCAAACCCGTTGACAGCCACGGGTTTGTAAAATGGATGCCGGCATAATTGAGCATCTGTCTTCTGACTCACCTTAGGATTTAGCAATATATGTTTTTATATATTTTTTATAATTAACATTTATTTAAAAAATACTTCTTAATTGGTGTTAGGATGCTGCTTGTGGGCCTAGCCACAAGCAGCCCCTCACCTTCTGCAGCCGGAGGCTGCCATCAACACCGTCCCTCACGCGGACTGGAGGCCACCGACCAAGTCTCTCTCCATGCAGCCCGGAGGCCGCTGCCACCACCATTGTCTGTCTTCACGGCAGGGAGCCGCCGCTGACCTGCTCTCTCCCACGGCATAGTGCTGCCGACACCAGGGCCTTGCTTCGCTGCCTAGCGCCACTCCTTTTCAATCCTTGCGGCATGGACGCTGCACCGCCGCTGTCCTAGGTCCTGACCTTCCTCTAGGCGCGCGGCTACACCTCTCTCCGACTTTAAAGGGCCCACGGCGGGAAAAGCCCCGTGGTCGCGCCTGATGACGTATACAGGGCGTCTTCTCTTCAGCCCTATAAAAGAGCCCTTCATCAGTCCCTGGATTCTCCGTTGTTCCAGCTCTTCAATCCAGGAGGCTTCTGAGCTCTATCACTTTCTGCACAGAAATATTGCATCGGCCCCTATATGTGCTGAAAATGTTAAAGTTTCTGAAGGTGAGATGGCCAGGTCTCTGTTGCCACGACAATCACTAAAGTAATTGTTCAGCAGTCCCTCCAGTGTCTCTGTATTTTATGAGAGTACAATTAGCAGAACCCCCAGTTTCCTGTGGCAGAATTTTCAAGATTCTGTGTCAAGACTTGGCAAATTCCATGGCATAT
Organism: Rhinatrema bivittatum; assembly: GCF_901001135.1. Taxonomy (NCBI): domain Eukaryota; kingdom Metazoa; phylum Chordata; class Amphibia; order Gymnophiona; family Rhinatrematidae; genus Rhinatrema; species Rhinatrema bivittatum. The sequence goes on from NC_042616.1 coordinate 483,564,392, forward strand.
TTTTTCAAAATTGTGTGGCAATTATGTGGCATATTTGCATAATTTGCATATATTTGCAAATTAAGTTCATTTTTTAACTTTATAAAAAATAAAATGTTTTTCTGACATTTCTATGTCCAGTTCATTTATTTGGTCCTTTATTAGGGAAAAAAGGGATTTTAATGATTGGGGCTGGGGAGGAAGGAGGCTAAGGGATCTGGGAATAGGAAGAGAGGAAATCTCAAAGGAGGGAAATGAAGTAATCTTTGGCAGGGGGTAGAGAGATAAGGGATGGAGGAAGAGAGGGAGGAAAGGATGGGGCAATCAGGCAGAATTAGGAAAGGGAATGAGAGGAAAGAAGGGAGGGGAGAGAAAAAGGGCAGGAGTGGGATGACGAAGAGGAAGAGAAATAGGGAAGACTGAGATAAGAGAGGACTACAAAAGGAAGTGGAGAAGTGAAGATTGGGACAGGGTGAAGGAAGGAAGCCACATCCCCCAATCACACCCCCACCCCCTCTTTCCCTTATCCCCCCTTCCAAAACCCCTTTTATCCCTCACTCTCCTTCAATCGCCCTCTTTCACCTCCTCCCCAAACCCCACCCAATCCCCTCGTGTAGCCTGGTTCCTTCCCCATCACAAACCCTGGTTCACTTTCTCTCCTCCCCCTATGAACCCCTCACTCATCTTGGTTCACTCCTGCCCCCCATTCTATTCCTCTCTTCCTTCCCAGCCTCTCCCCTCCCCCTGTTCTCCGTTCACTCCCTCGCTACTTCACCCTGCCCCCATTTCCAGATCACCCTGTCCCTTCCTTCCCCTCCCCCCATGCAATTGCCAAGTTACTCCCTTTGCATTCCCAACAACCCCCCCCCCTGCCTCCCAGATCCCCCCTCACTCAACCACTCATTAAGTTAAGTAGGAGGAAGAGATGGGCAGCCTTTCAGTGCTTCCTTCTCTCCTCCCCTGCTGGCCCCGATCATCACACTTTGAACCACGTGGTGCAAAGCACAATGCCCGTACCTGGGAGGGAGGATAAGAAGGAGGCATTGCAAGTCTGCCCATCTCCTCCTCCTGCTTAACTTAATGAGTGGGTGTGTGAGGGGACCCAAGGGATGGCAGGAGAGGCACACACGGCGCCAAGCGCTGTCCCACTGCCACCAAAGCGTTGTTTGAGATGCAATTTGGCTAGGCCTGGCCAAACCCATAGCAAAGGCCGAATTTTATGTTCCTCACCGCTGCCATGGAATCGCGGGAGCCCTGACAACAAGCAAGTCCTGCAAAGGCACAACTTTACCAAACACCTTCTTTCAAACTCCTCTTAAATTTCCCACGTTCTGTCTCAAAAACTGTTTTAGGAGGTGATTTACTAAGCTCTATTAACAAGTTAGTGGACATTAAATGCCAAATTCAGTGCTAAATGTTTATTAAAAATGCATTAATGCATATTATAGGTAACATTCACTATACTGGTGACATCACAGATATTTTGAGTTTAATGAACAGCAAATATTACTGAACGGCATCGCATGCAAAGCAGCTTATTAATCGCCTCCAAACGTTAAGTGCACCTCAAGAGCATTAATAAATTGCTCCCCAGCCTCATGGCGATCAATGAGTGAAGTAGTTAGAAGCATTTCCCAGCCCCACCCCTCCAAAGATAACAGCTGTCTCCACAAATACATCCATCCATCCTCTGTCTGGTAGCAAACCCTGCCCCCTGTAGTTAAATCCTGTCAGAGCTGAATATCCCAAAATACACACACACACACACACACCTACCTTTCAATAGTGAATGGCTGAATACTAATAATGGTGCAAACCAGTATTTTTCAATCCTCTCCACAAGCACACCTATCCAGTTGAGTTTTTAGCATTGCCACAATGAATATGCATGACCCAGATTTGCATGCACTGGGTCTTTAATATATGTAAATCTATCTCATGCATATTCAGTATGGGTATATTGAAAATCTGACTGATTGGGTGTGCATTCAGGAAAGGGCTTGGAAACTACCGTAAGCCACCTTGAGCCGTATTTGGAAAGTTCAGCTAAAAAATACAAATATCCAAAATACAGATGTGCTGTGTGCTGCTGTCATTATCACAAGTCTTGCGCCACCTAGTGGACAGGACAGGAAGTGTGGGAAGCATAGGCGAGTCAAGCTGCTGCATGGTTCCTTATTTTATAGAGTCCACAACGGGGAGAAAGCGAAAAATCCGGCTCCATAATCATACAAACACATGTGCATTTAATCATCTCCATCACGCCCTTTCTTCCAAAAAAAAAGTAGTATTTTTATTTGTACATAATCAAAATGCTTACGTTCAAATGCAGCTGTATAAGAAAATTAAGAAACTCTGTCTATTGTACCAGAAAATTAATTTTGAGAAAAAAAAAAAAAAGTATCTTTCTTCTTAGAGGCTGGCCGCCTTGTAGCTGTTTACACAAGGTGACTTTAGTACAGATCGTGCGGTTCTTCTCGTTTCCAGCCTGCTCTGCTCTCCCCGGCACGGCATGAGGGGGTTTCGATTTGAAAGGCAGGAAACAGATCCCTGAAGGCGATGTCCGGCCGGGATCGTTTTACCCCGTCCTCGGGAGCGAGTGCCGAGTCTCTCGGCCCACATCCCAGTAAGAAACCTGAAACAAGCTCCTGCCCGGGTACCGCTCCCGCCCCTCCCGGCTCCCTCTTGCATTTTGCATGGAAGAAATGCACGAATCCACGTTTCTGCCTGCGTGAGCAGGTGAGGGAGTAAAAAACAAAAAAAACAACAACTCTACTCAATGCGCCAAAAGACATCGTCCAGCCCCACCTGTGCCTTTACGCACAGATCCTCCTCTTCCACAATATCCCTAGCCTGCTTGATGGCCATCGCAGCCCAGCCACGCTCACCGCCAGCTTCCTAAAGAGGAATCGGGGCTGACAGGGCGCGCAAACAGTGGAGGGGGGGATCTTCACCGCTGCTGGTTTAACTCTAGGTGCTGCCAAGGTTATTACGTTTTTCCAAAATACAGGCTCCTAATCTGACGACCTTGCGCTCGCCTTCGTGGGGACCTCGGTGGTGTTTTGTTTTCAAAAACGCTGCCTTCAACATTAACGAAAACTTCAGGAAGGCGGAAAGAGTGCAAGGAAGGAAAATTAAATTGCGCTTTTTTTCTTTTTTTTTTAGTGCAGGCTAGAGAAAAAGAGTTATGTGCCCCGGAGGCCCTTCTGGACACCAAACACGCTCTTCTATGTATTTAACACATTAAAAGGCAGCTGAAATGCATTCAATTCGGTTTTTTCGGTTTGATACGATTTTCTAAGTGAACGTTTTTCACGACAATAAATATTAAAACGCGTTTTTCGATTAGGGCATGACCACCATTGCGGTATATTCGCTTGTTTGCGGTGGAATAGCAAACGCCGGATTTTTATTGAAACGCGCATTTGGGGCTGCCAAGCCAGTGATACACCAAGGTTAAAAGCAGCCAGGGATATTTTCGTTTTTCTCACCCCAAAATTCGAATCCTTTGACTTGCGAACTCAAATGGAGCAAGGACGGTGGAAACAAATGACCCCTCTAGCGGCTTCACCATACAGGGCAGAATTTAAAGAGCCTAATTGTGCAAGAAAAGTGCTGAAAGGGTATCCACTCCAGATGTGGCGGCGCATGTGTTTCTGCCGAGTGCAGTTGTGATGCTGGTGCCGTCTGGCCTTCGAACAAAAGACCCTATACATCATTATTACTTTTATAGGTCCCTTATAATGGTGATGAAGAAACTTGGTATTTTCTTATATTTATTTGATTGATTATATCTGATAGCGTCGGGAGGGGTGGAAGATATTGCCAGTGTCCATGCATTATTTTTGTACATTTTTCTTTGAGGTTCTGTATGATGCACCGCACAGGACAGATTGCTCCTGAAAAAAAAAAGCGGATATTAAAAATTAAAATCCAGTCATTTCTCTCTGCGAAGCTGGGCCCACAATGAAAATGCGGAGCAAGCTTCGACTCAGACACGACGAAACGTTTAACAGCGAGTCAGACGGGATCAGAATTTACACTTTATGTAACGCGTGAACTACATAGGATGACAACAAACTAATTAAAAAATGTGGAATAGCACAAGCACTGCAATATTTTTTGTTACTTTTGTTGTAGACAATCAGCTGTAAACTAAAAAAAAAAAACGAAATGTAAGGAAATTAATCAAGCCCCTGAATTTAAAAAGAAAAGACTTGCCTTCTATAATGTACACTCAAGGCTGAGCCTTGCAATAACTTTTGCTGGTGAGGTTGGGGATGTCGAGCATGGAAGATTCCTTGCTTTGGTTTAGCTGCGGGGGGGGGGGGGGGGTTAGGGACATTGATGGTGGTTAAATTTCTAGTAACTTTTAATCGGGGTTTCAGTTGTCCCTGTCAGGGGTTAGAGGGCCACAGCAGCTCAGTGAGAAACCCGAGCAACCCCTCTGGGATCAGGAAGCGATCCCGTCTCTGCTCTCCGAAGGGCCCGGGGGATGCTCGCTCTGCAGCGAGCCGTGACAGAGAACCAGAGGCGCTGTTCCTCTCGTATTGTACGAGCCCTGCCGTGTTTTATTTACACAGTCCGAGGGGGCTCCAAGACAAAGGGAGAATTTTACGTCACAGGTATGTTTTAGATTTTTACCAGGGGTCGTGTTTCCTTCAAACCACACAAGTTATATCCTGAACCCAGCGGGGAGTTTTATTTTGATGCTGCAGGAAGTTCATAGGGACAACAGGCTCCTCTCTGCAAAAAAAAAAAAAAAAAAAAACCAAACTCAACTTTTACACAAGAGTCTTGACAGCTAAGCAAGGAGAAGCCATAACAAAAAAAAAAATGCTTCGATGGATTTTTCCCGTGCCGTTTTCCACTCCCTATTCTCTGACAAAGGACAACATCTTTGGCAAATGGGCTCATGAGATAGTAACCGGGCCAAGGCTTTGAGAAGTGCAGCCCTGCTTAAATGGGGGCTTCAGATTTGTGTTTAATTATACAGGAGACGACACGACATGCCAGGTGTCCCGTCCTCTGCAGGCTTGCTACTGACCTTACTAAAAAGCAAGCAAAATGCTTCCAAGAAGAGACGGGAGCCGCGGAGACAGTCAGCGTTCATTTAAACAGAGCAATTTTCAGAAGCAGACTAAATAGATGCACTCAGCTCCCAGCCCTGCCTGGATCATACCCGGCTGTCTCCATGCCCCTCCATGCGTCTCCCACCCGAGAGATGCCCGTCCTGGCCATTTATTCTCAGGATTGTCTCAGAACGTTTTGTACTTTCGCTCTCTCGGTACTTCCGGTTCCTTGCAGTAGCCCGGGTAAAACATGTCCAGTCCACTCTCCCGCTGTGTATTTCATTCTGTGCAGGGAGCAATACCCTTATTTTCGGGAAACTTTATAACCACAAGGTACCCCCTTCTGTTGAGTTTATTATTCCTCCGCAAACCATATTTGCAGTCTGGTTGGAATTAGTGGCTAGCTGTAATTGTCCATTTCTGGAACTGCATGCCATAAGACCTGTCTGAAATTGACTTTATTCTTTATAGCGGTGAAAAATCCAACTTAAATAAATGCCCTGGGGTATCACCATCCGAAAGACCTGGGCTCACTTCTGGGGTTGCTGCAGAGGCAGCGCTCGCGGTCCCTGGTGTTGGGGGAGGGGAGGAGGTCTCAGTCATTGCTCAATGGCCATACCTACCGGTCAGTTCTAGGGTCCACCTTGCCGAGGTCTGGAGGGAGCTGGCGGTTTAAGGCCCCGAGCCAGGGACCCTCCCTGCAATAGCTGAGCTGAGTTGGGAGGGGGGCTTGGTAAAAGATAGGGGGAACACCCCAAGTAGTTTGTGATCAAAGCTCCATGGCGCCACAGTCCGACACAGGCAACTCGGACTGATCTGAGAGCCCAAAAGAACAGGAGGAAAATGCTAAGAAGAAAAAAAAAAAAAGACACACACACACACAAAAAGCAGTGCTCTGTATGAGCAGAAATTGACACAGCAGTCTGGAAGACTGTTTGTTTTCCATATTAGCACAAGAGAGCATCGTTGCTGAACCGAGCCTCAGAAGTCAGGCTTCCTGTCCTTTACTCTCAGGTGCTCTAACTTTCCTGGGGTCGCCCTGGTATCTGCATTCTCTGCCCTGCCGGACACTGCACAGATCAGTGAGACAGACCTGTCTAACGGAATCCTGTTTTCCCTGCAAACATCGTGGTTTTCTATTTCTGAACTGCAGCATGATGGCTCTTCCCCAGAGTTGTGTGTGTTTCCTGCACTCTCAGGCATTGTACGAAATTGTCAAAAATCCATCTTGTTCTGTTTATATCTGGGATCCCCGTATCCACTCGCATCCTGACAGGCTTCCCTTAAACAGAAGTTCTTTCAGGTTCCCGTACAAACTGAGATTCCAGAGAAGGACAGACATGAATTCCTTTTCCAGAAAAGATTAGTATGCGATGGTCCACCCCCCCCCCCCCGATCCTATAATGGAATGTTGTTCATTCCCATTGTCTCCCCACAAAAGAAAAAGCAATAGCTTTACATTTTTCTTTGGTACAGTTCTCAGATATCCTGGCTGTGCCTTAAGAATGTCGCACTGTATATACAGAAGTAGTGCAAGGGCTTGTCTAGAATGACAAGGTGCAAAGTGGCACATACATGCAGAAACGCACTGCCCCGACCTCCGGAAACACCCCAGGGCTGGACAATGCACATGGGAGCAGGGGGAGGATGAAAGTAGGCAGAGCGGGTGGATGTTTTACCCCCGGGGATGCCAGACAATGTTCAGAAGTGTGGGGGGGGGATGCATGCAAGGTGATGCACATTTTAATTGTATTTTGTCTTTTATCAGGATTCCTAAGGGACAGTTTTGGATGGAATAACCAAAATGCACCCTAGGGAAAATGAATCAGTCATTAAAATGGCCTGAAAAGGCAGCGTAAATAAAATATGGGGGGTAGCAGGGTCTGACAGAATGACCGATCCTAGTGAATTCGATATATAGCGAGAATATTCTATACTATAAATGATAGGGTAAGCGCTGAGGGATATGTATTCCCAAATATTATAGCGACTTTATCACCAGTCAGAACAATGCTGAATGCACAGAACCCTTTGAAGCTGAAGAAATATTTCAAGGAGGAATCGTTAGTGCCTTCTGTGGAGTTCTGTGTTTTGTAGGATGTGTTTTCGTTCCCATTGTCCACAATGATTACAAAAGGTGCTTAATGTCATCAGAACCTTTTCTTTTGAATGTTGGGAGGGGGGTTCTGCCAATTACAGCTTCTGGGACAGGGATTTCCCTTCAGGGGACTTGGAGCCAGACAGGATTACAAATTATTTTGTTCGTCTGTGAGTATCCGAATGCAGAGCTGGTGGCACTGACTGACGGCCCAGGAGGATCACCGTGGGGAGCTGCAGGACGTGTGTGGTCAGTGCTTTTAGTACAGAGAGCGTGCAGGGGGAAAAAAAAAAAACCAACAACAAACAACAAAACTAAGAAAGCTTAGCATGGCGTAGTGAGTGTCCCAAGACCAAGAAGTTAGGGGGGAATCCATGGGGGTTCTTGGCCAAAAAAAAAAAGAGCAAATCCAATGTCCTCCCGCACCCACCCACCCCCCGAGTGCTGCAAGCTCCCTTCCACGAGCTGCTGCTGGTGACTGGCTTTGCTCAGATTGTGCTCTTCAGATCTCTGGAAGCCTGGCCAGTCAGCAATCAACAAGCACCTCTGGCAAAATGGCATCACTCGGGCCTGTCGTGAGGAAAGAAAGCTGCCTCTGAACCGACAGGGGACCAGGGCAGGCCTTAAGGAAACAGATTCGTGTCTTAAAGATATGATGGGGGGGGGGGGGGGGTTGTTACCTGAAGTTTGAGTCCGGGCTCCAAACAAAACGCTGCTCCCGTGCAAGATCAGAGAGTTAAGCCCAAGCAATGAGAAGCAGAAGACGGGTAAACACGGAGACTGCCACAACGCTGAGGTAGGCATTTATAAGGGTGACTGGCTTCCCACGTACCTGTGTGTGTCGTGTATAGGGATATATCGTCTGTCTTGGTTGTGTTTCTGTGCACGTGATGAATGTGTTGTCAACCTTTGCGCGGATGTCTGCGATCGTATGCGCGCGCTGTTTACGCGTGTCGGTCTCTGCATGTGTGTGGCCCTAGGCATTCGTATAGTACATGCTGCAAGAGGGCGATCCGGTATCTGTGTGAGTGATGTGTGGTTCTCTTGTACGTGCCTGTCAAGGTCTGACAGTAATTACATCAGCCGCATCCCATCTTTCCAAAAGTGATTTACTAAATCATTTCTGGCTACAAGAAGTGGAGGTTTTGTGTGTGGGGGGGGGGAGGGGTGCTCTGCTAATGCAGAGGTTTCCTCTGGCAAAAGAAAAGAATTGCAGATCAGTAACCAAAGCTGAGAGGATCGGTTCTAAATTGTCCTCGAGTAGCTGTAAGGCTGCTCACCAGTTATTGGTGTCCCTACCCTCTGTTCTCTAACTACTGTAATATCTAGATCAGACTAACTTCAGCTGGATGCCAAAACATTCTTGTGGTTTAGTTATACATCTGTAATTCGGTTTCCTATAGGACCATGATGTCGATTCAAAATATTAATTATGCAAATATACTTCACTTTTCATGGCAGAGTGATTTTCTGTTTCAGAATTGGAGAGGGATGCCCCAGGGAGTGCCGATAGGGACAGGAAGGAGCTTTTCTCAGCCCATTTTCCCATCACCTCTATATAAACTAATTAAGGACGACTCTTGTGGGATCCATCTGGCTCTTGTCTTTTTCCAAATCAGTTATTTTTTTATTTTTTTATTTTTTTTTTTTAGGGGGGGGGGGACAGTTTTAGAGAAAGTATTTTATTTTCAATAGAGTTTTATGCTAAATCAGATTGCACATAGATTAAGTGCATTTTCTCTGGATTTTTGTTCTACGTTGTCTTTCCTATTACTCATGTTCACTAAAGTAGGGTTCCCTTTTATTCTCTAATATTTGAGGTCATTTATTTATTTAGATATGCTGCTTTTTGCACTTTTTTTTTCAGCATTTCAAAGTAGATTATATGCAGGTATTTCCCTATCCCCAGAGGGTTTATAATCTGTTTGTACCTGAGGCAATGGAGGGCAAAGGGACTTGCCCAAGGTCACAAGGAGCGACAGTGGGACTCAAACCGTGGTCTCCTGGGTCATAGCCCCCTGCTCTAACCACTAGGCTCCTCCTCTGTGAGGGCTCCCAGCTGGCTCAGGTGGTAAACTGTGCACTGCCATGCAGAGGATTCCCCAGCCTAATCACTGCAGGTGGGGATGCTGCAGAGACAGTGTTGGGGGGGGGGGGGATGGGAGAGGTTGCTCTGGCCATTGATTAAGGGTGACACCTAGTGGCCCGATCCTGTGCTCATAATTGCAGGCTTCTGGAGGGAGCCCTGGTGCATGACCCCAGCCCAGGTCCTTTCACTACAATGATTAGACTAAACGCAAGTTGGCAAGGGATAGGGAACTGGGTGGGGGGAAAAAAAATCCCCAGGCAACTGTGAAGGAAGGCTCATGGCTACAAATCCCGGCCCTTGTTCCCACTGTGCTGGAAGTACAGAGGAGCAGGAGAAAAACTGCCCTGTCCAAATAAACAAAAAGAGAAATACATCATTTTCTTTTCACAGTGGTAAGGCAGTAGGATAACATATTTTGAAACAACAACAACAACCTTTCCAATCCATAGCAAAAACGTGTAGGTCAGAAGGTAGGACAGCTAAGTGGCAGAGGACAGGACTCTGCGGTAAAACGTGGCCAGCGTCTCTTCTATCTCCAATGCATGTATGCGCCGCTCTCCCAGCTGAAGGGGACTGTTTTCTTAGCTGCCTCCCAGGTACAATGCAAGCATTTTCCGGCAGCTCCCTGTGCATGTAACATTTCTTCTCTGGAGGAAGCTGTCGACGCCTGCTCAGCTAATTTCGCTTTTCTTTGTCTAATTACTGGGAGCTTAGGGAAAAGGAGCCGGGCTCAGGGCAGTAAACTGACACTTGGACTCTGTGTGTGGCATCCCAGCAGAATTTAATGGAAAAAAAAGAAAAAGAAAAAAAGAAAGCCTGCTTGCCCTCAGCGGCAGGTCAGCTCTTGCATGCCCAGCAGCCCGAGGGCGGAGGGGTGAGGGGGCAGCCGGGGGCAGAGCGTGGTGCCAGGGGCCACCAAGCCTTATAGCCACGTCCTCCTCAATTCTCTGGGTTTTTGATCAAAGAAAATCGTTTATTAGGTATTAGCTTGGCTACCAAGGGTTCAATACTAACCCTAATTATTTTAGTAATTTGTCAACCAGTGCCAACTATTTACTTAGCTTCCCCCCTCCCCCTCCTAAACACAGCATGGGGGAGGGAGGGGGGCGAAACCTTAGGAAACGAGACTGAAAGTTAGAGCCCAGATTAGACCAGGATTTAACAAAGTCCAAGACTGCCTCGCTATGCTATTGCAGCTCTTTGCCCTTTCCCTTGATTTACATATTGAATTTAAGTCAGGCAATCAGCTATTAGTGTCTAATTATTTAAGGGGATGGACTTTGTCAAGAGAAATGCGTGTAGGAGCAGGCTAATTACTCCAGATATTTTAGGGGCAAACTGGCCGCCGGGTAATTTTGTTATATTCATCAGTGTTACACGAGACATAACGGATTAATAAAAGCATCCTGTATGTTAGTGTGCTTACAGTGTGTTAGCGCCGTCGCTCGTGAAGAGGCGCAATTTACCGGCAGGTACTAAAGTTAGCGCTGGGAGTAAAGGCGTGCAATTTTGTGACTTAGTAACATTTCTTTTCTTACCTGAGCACCAAACAAGGGGACTGTGTGATAGAGAAAGCTGCCAAAGAAGCTGCGCCTGCCAGCTAATAAGTTTGCCCACCGCTGAAATAAAGGAGGGATCCACTTGCTCGTCAAAGTTTTAAAATTGCCCTCGATTTACAAACAAAATTTTGTTTTAATTCTTCAGGTTTGCTCAACAAAACTATCTATGCTCTGTGTTAAACTCATTCTGGGAACCTGGTTTTCTCCTGCAAGGTATCGGGGCCCAGATCCTTGTATCATGCGCCGTCACTGCTTGGCGAGTGACCTCCGCATTAAACTTTGCGCCTTGGAGGCACACGCGCTCTGCGCTCCTTCCCTTTACCGGCAAGCTTTGAAAATCAGCTCCTCGAGATCGAACCTTCTACAATGAGCTCAGCCATACAGAAATAATCACAGAAGCTAGCTTTTCCTTAAAACTTCTACTGTCTTAGCGTAGATACTTACATATTCATAGTAAGTCAACGAATTCTTTATTTTACAAATTGTGTTTAAATTACAGTGAAAGAAAAAAATGAAGAAAGAGTTCCCTAAGGGGAAAAAAATGCCAAAAGGTACAGGGATTTTTTTTAGTCACGTCTCAACTAAACAAATAAGATCCAGTTTTAACTGTTGTGAAATCTCGCTGAGTAAGACAAAAAAAAAAAGAAAAAAAAGGGCAGTTCTGTCTAAGAATACAAGAAGTTCCATATACAATGTTAATTGCAGTTTAATGTATTAACTTCAAATGCATTAACTGCAGCATTGCTGTTCATTTAATTTTCAGACATGCTTCAGACATTAGAAAAATATTTGGCAAGTGCCCAGTGAGCCAGAGGATGGCGAGAAAAACGTAGAAAGATTAATGATTATGCTATTCATTTCTGTGAAACTATTTCTAATGTACTTTGCTGGTTGCATATGTAAAAGCATCGCAGGCTGTTTTCTGTAATCAGAAAAATGGCATTCCTTAGGGTGTTTAGGTCTGGATACATTTCTGGATAATTGTACTGTTTCGGGTTGTTCGTAATATCCTGCACATCATTTCTATAATCTAGTTTGCTTCTTTGTTTTGTTTTATTAAGAAAAACTATTCGAAAAAAGTAAATTGTTCGGAAGTTATGACATGTGCGTGCACATTCAGGGGCTGATCTATTAAAAGTTTGCGCCAGTTTTGCTCCTGTCCAAATTATCGCCAGTAATAATAATAATAATAATAATAATAAATCCCATTATTATCAATTGTAAAAAAAAAACAAACATTGAAAGAAAACTAGCCTCGATACTTAGTAAACGAACCCTGGAGTCTGGCAATGATACGAATCATTTTTACATGTTAACGAATGAAGCAAGGGTTCCCTCGGCCTCCTGCCTCCACAAACCTTCGTTCATCTGAGCTGGTGTGATGAGCACAAAATGAAATGCTGAGCAAATGTTAGTCAGCATTTAAAATACCTCCCTTCCCTTATATATATATATTTTTTTTTTAAATCGTAAAGCATCGCAAAGCACATGAAGCCAACTGGGCCCCTTCCACATATTTCTGGCCTCTGCGACGCTTAAACTATGCACTTTCCAACCACTTAAAACCATAACACTGCATTCCCATACATTGGATTTTATTCTGCGCTGGTATCGTCCTCTTCCTTGTAAGAGCCGCCTAGACATAACCCGAGGAAGTGCAACAAATGATTGGGGGAGTGTTCCTAGGTACATCCATGAGAAAATCGCTGACTGCCAAAGCTGAAAACATGCACTTCAAACCGCATTCGCACATTGCATGGCCTGTAGACGAAGCCTTTTTCCTCCTAGACTGAAAATTGTGGGGGAAGGGAGAATCCTTTAGTGCATTTGGGGAAATAAGGCAGAAATTGTTTTGTTGGGTTTTTTTTTTAATTTTACATAAGGCACTGATGCTAATTTTGTGTTTGCGTCTGAATGGTGCCTCCTCATTTTGGCCCCGGGTTGTAAATTCACCCGGCGCTAAAATACTCAGCCCGGTGCAGGCCAGCGCTGAATTGCCTGAACCGGGCCTGGCAACTGTGCTGGGAAGACCGGAGAGACCCTGACATTTCTCACCTGTGTGTGCACTGCACTGTAGTAAATGCCAGGCATCTAACTCGGCGCGCGGACATTATTTGCAAAAATGTTTTAAAGAAAACACAGAAGTCCGCACGCGAGCTGCAACAAGTACAACAACAAACGGAAGCAGAGAGAAAAAGCAGAAATACCTTCCATTAAGGCTCTAATTTCCTACAGCAGCATGGAGACCAGCAAATACAGGAACACATTGTATTTCATACTTATAAGGAGTCAAAATGCCTCTGCACTTCTTTCGATCCGCTACTGCAGTGGTTTTGCAGTGCTTCTGCCGCAGCGATTGTGTCTGTTCTCTGCATAAACGTTTTATAAATATTTAGTGGTTGACTTTCCACACACACACACACACGCACTCACACTCACACACAGGCTTACTGTGCAAATCATATTTGGTTCATTGGGGAATAAATTCACTTGATCATGCCATTTGATTCATGTAGTAAACTACATTGCACTAAATTAAAACTTAGCCTATGCAGCTGGCAAGACAATGTCTTGGGGAAATTTTACGTGAGACGCTCCATATTTTCAGCCAGTGCATGCATAACTTGATTATCATTCATCTTCTTTGGAGGGACATGTTTGAGCTCTGTGCAGCGGTGAATAAGTGGGTATGTCCCAAAGGCATTCTGTAGAACAGGAATAATTCATCACCCCTGAATTGTAATTTCTGTTTACAATAGCATTGATTCTTTTTTTTATGTTGAAGAAACGACTATAAATCAAATCTTTGTTTTTTCGAATTATAGGGCAGTATTGTAAAACGAAATTTCACTTCCTTTCATAGATACACTTTGGTCATTTCTCACATTTGGTGCCCTCCAGTAGTACAGTAAAGGGATACACACGGTTTTTTGGAGGATGTTTGTGTTCATTAATCTCTGACTGTATCCAAGAATCTGTAGTCAAGGTAAGTGAAAATGGATGGGCATCCGAAATGTCTACATTTCGCACTTTTCTTCCTTTTCCCTTCCAATTATTTTTTTTTCTTTTCTGCTGAAATGTTCTTTCTTGTGTGTAAAGCTTCCTACCGGTGTAATAGCCAGAGATGCTCAAACCGTTTCTTGCCATCCCCCCCCCCAGCCAGTCAGGTTTTCAGGATCTCTCTAATGAATATGCATGAGAAATATTTGCAAGTCCCGAAAACCTGGGTGGGTGGGTGGCGAGGGCCGGCTTGAGCACCCCTGACCACGCGTCTTCTCTGAGCCTCGATGATCTGGAACTGGGAAAGGCAGCTTAAGTTAAGCGCTTTGATTTTAAGTGAGTCTCAGAAGGAAAAAGAGACGAAATAAGGTGTTCTAAATCCGCTTTTCTCAAATGCAGACAACACCAATGGATTCTTTTTTTTTTTTTTTTGTATGTCTGAGGGGTTAAAGAGCTGGCTAAAGTTAACAGACCATTGTAGAAAAAAATTGTCAATGCAGCCTCCAATAAGACGTTTGTTATGAGAACTCCTGCTCGGGGGTCATATTGAAGACCGTCAGCAGAGATGAGTCTTTTAACCCACGGTAGAAAGCTTCTTCCATGTCAGAGACCAGGCCTCAACACCATCAGATACCAAAATCCCTCTGTAAGGAGTCAGAGGAGAGGAACGCCAGCCCTAAAATGTTTTCTTAAAAAAAAAAAAGACCAGAGAAATTCTGCAAGATATGAATTTCCATTACTATACACAATTGTTTGGAAATGTTTCACAATTTTACAATGGCCCTTTCAATAACCTAAAATTCAGTAAATAATAATAATTAAAAATAAAGAATTATTACTAAATGTACTGCAAGTCCCATATGTGAGGTACGCAGCCATGATGTAATCTTTTGGAAGGTTAGTGAAGGAGATGACTCAAACAATATGTATGCTTTACAGCTGGTTAATGGAAAAAAAGGAAGACAGAAAGTTTTACAGGAAGCCCATAGATTGTTACATTAGAAGTGGGCACATGGCAGGCCTGGATTTAGGCCATTGCCTGGGGCACCACATGTTGAAGGCTCCAAATATCCAGGTCAGAGAGAAGCCATCTTCTGCTTGCCTTAGTGCCATGTGCCAGCAGAGCTTCAAAGGGGCACCCAGCTCCATGGCACTACTTATGGGCACCACAATCCCAAATCCCAGCCCTGGCACACTGCACCTAGAAACTGACAGTATGAAATCTGTTGGCACAGGGATAGATCTCATGGATAGCTAGGCTTTCCTTGTACTAAAGGCTTATCTGCCTGTCTCTCACACCAGCAAAATATAAAGTAGAAAGGTATTACCAACTCAAAATTATAAACAGGTTTGGTTTGGCAATGTTATAGCTTATGAATGGCAAACTCACTTATACGGCTACATCCTTCATGAATGAGAGTTGTTTAATCCTCACAAAATATTAGATAGATTACAATGGATCTTCCATTGCAAAGCAAGTACATCTATCAGGGAGGGAATGGTGACCGACTAATATTGCCTCTCAAGATCAGTTTTTTTTCTGTTATAAATTGAAAGTGACAGCTTTTATTTGCCTTTTTGAAATAACTTGAAATTCACAGAAAAATGAAGTTTGATCTCATGATATTCACAAAGCTCTTTTGTTTGGCTTATTCTTTTGTAGAAAATATATTCAATTGAATTATAAGAAGGAAGCTACAAATTAGATAATTAGATTCTGTGCGTGTGTATATGTGTAAATGTATGTATATACATATATTATAATATGGGACTCATTTATCATCCCACTGCTACTCATACTGGAGTTAGCTTGTCCTGCACTGTGCCAAAATAAGTAATTCAGTACCAGCACTAAATTTAAAAAAACACGGAGCAATTATAGCTCCAGCATGAATCTCGGTTCTTAGAGATGCATTTTCCCATTGGAAGGACAGGCAGGCAGCAGGACCAGAAAACTGTCCTAATGTGCACAGTTTTGTAAAAGCTGCCTCTAGATTTGAATTAAAATTTAATTTAAAACTTTTGCAAGTCTTTGAAATCTATTATGAGCTCATTTGCTCCTGCCCTGCAGCCTCAGTAAATCAGAATCATTGACAGGGCTCCCCTACAGTGCTGAACATTTCACAAGCATTGTTTTGCAATTTTAAATGACAGGAGGTGAGTGGCACCTGATAGACTAACCATTTTATTGAGGCATGAGCTTTCAAGAACAGAGTCCACTTTATCAGATGTTTAGCACTTTTCCCTTACTGTTTTTACACATTTGTATTCCTCTCCTGCTTGTCCTGCCTCCATATACTAGTACTATTACTGCTGCTGCTACTACCACTATTAGACTAAAAACTTGGCTTTTTTAAAAAGCATTCCCAGAACTTGATTAAATTCTCCACCCATCAGCACAAACACAAAAGTTAGTGAACTGAAATAAAAATCCACTAACTTCCCACGCATTCACAGCAACATACTATTATCCTTCACAACTGTATCATATATGTCCATTTTTTGCTATACATCTATATTTATACAATATTATACATATTTATTGATTGATACAGTTGGCTGAAATGTAAATATTCTTGGTTCAGTTTCCTACCCCTTCCAGATCCTAGTTAACTTTCCTTGTTTTTTGTAACTTTCTCACATCCTAAATATTGTTATAATATTTTAAGTTTCTTACTGTATTTGAAGTTGAATTGGGAATGTTGATTACTAAGTTACTCTCTCACTTTACACACATTGTTAATTGTAAACCGGGTTGATGTGATTCCAGTCATGAAACTCGGTATAATAAAAATAATAATAAATAAAATAATAAACTATTAGTCATTTCAATAGCACTACAAGATGTATTCGGTGCCATACAGACATACATAAGAAACAGCCACATATTATAACAAAGGCGCAAGACAGTTGACCATTTTCAGTAAATAGGGCACTACTTGTGGATAATTCAGAGCTGAATGATAAGTTGGTGAAAAAAGTTAAAATCAGTGCTAAACTTTGTTTATTCTTCACCTCACTTGCTGGGTAATTTCCTATGCCAGATGCAGCTTTCATGTAAAACTCAAAAGTAAGAGCCTTATCACATTGCCCCTTTAAGACATTGTCACCAGCAGTCCAATATATGAAACTCCTTAATGTGCAGCCCATCAACTTTGCTTGACCCAAACAAGTCTTTCTCTCTCCTTTTAGCTCAGCCTACTCAATGTGCCATCCACCAGTCACAAAACTCATCTCATCCTGGACCTAATAAAAAGGAATTTAGACTCCACATCCTATGTCTTATAGTCTTATCAGGAGAGGCAGGTTATAAATATGCAAATAAATACAATAAATGTCTCACTGAGATATAGATAGGAGATGGTAACACTGTCACCCTTACTTAGTTCTGTCCTCCAGGCTACCAAGTACATCACACATCATAGTGCATGGGCCATAGTTACAACCAAATAAACAGGCAAGCCTGAATGCCTTCTACTGAAATTCCAAGATAACAAGGGATATAAACTTGCCCTAATATACCTCTCACAAGATAACCAACCGGACTCCTTCCCCTAACTCTCTGAACTAAATGTGACCTTGTACTTCTATCCACAAGTTCCTCATACTATGAGACTTCAACTATCAAGCAGAGGCCCCTCCCAGAGGAAACACCATCACTTTCTAACATAACATGGAGGATCTTGGCCTTACACAGGTGGATTCTCTTGATATTCCACTCCCCTTAGAATTTGCTTAGATCCTAACTTAGCTTAGACCTTAACTTAGCTGAGTTAGCTTAGAACTGTCTCATGGTCTGACCACTACCTAGTTTGGGCATCATTTCCAATCTAAAAAAAAAATCTATTCATATTGCAGAACTCAAAGCTCCTCACCAGAAACATGTCCAGTGTCACAAGCGATAGCATAAGCAAGCTCCTCAACATGCCAAAAAGTCCATCAGCAAAACTCCCAATCCAGCAATGGAATGATGAACTCATGACAGTTATTGAAACCCTAGCTCCAAGCCCACATCTCAATGGTAGTAAAGACCTCATAGGGCAGTGTCCCCAAATGGGTTTATTTTGTGCATGCCTTACCAGGAATGAACCTCATTTGTAAGCCAGGGTATGTTGGGAATGGTCTCAATCTCTCAAATTTACTGCTGATGCCCTTCTTAGTAATTGCATTATTCCAAAGAGATCCTCCTTCTGGAGTTCATAAGGTGTAATCTGTATAGGCAATATATCAAAATGCACTTAGAACTTCTTCTTAATCAGGCCAGTGCACCCATTATAACTGGGACTATTTCTGTATCTTTTTGTCACATTTTCTTGGTCTCTGATTGCATCTCCTCGTAATTAAGGATCTTTGCCTTTGCCATACAATCCACAGAATAGCTGCTGGGTACTGACACCTCTTTCAGCAATGCCATTCTTGTGTTTTCCTCCTTCACCACAATATCTGGTTTTCTAGCATCAATCTTCCTGTTGGTTGGAATAGAAATATCCCAAGTGAGCACAACTTCTTTATTTTCTATGCTGGCTGTGAACCATCTTGCCATAGTCCACTATCCAGTGCTGCAGTTATCAATTTCTCATCTATAGGTTTGGGGTCATCTCTCTTTAATGACGGCTGTATCAAATCTTGATCCACGTGGGGCAGCAGTGGATCATTTCCTTTATGTCTTCAGGAGTCCAGCTAATTATAGATAATTGTCTTAATTTATTTCATTAGCTTCTGTGTTGTGTCCAAGGACCCTTTGGCTGAGGCGAGATTGGCTCTACCTACAGGGAGAAGCCCTGCAAGTTCTCTTCATAAGAAGGTGGTCCCAGGTGAAGCAGAGGCTGAACAGGATCTTCTCCTATATCAGCCCTCATTTCCCTTGGTTGAGGGGCCGGCAGGACTTAGGTGAGGGTCTCTGCTGATGACTGGAGACACAGTCTGAGGCCAGTTGAAGGTCATAGGCAGGTGGCAAGTAGACATGTCAAGGTCCTGGCAAGGGTGAGAGGCAGGCAGTGGTCAGGCATATCCACAGTCCAGGCAGACATCAAACCAAGTATCCATCTGAGGGAGAAGAAGAGGAGGCAGACAGGCAAGGCTAGAACAGATCAGGAAGGCAAGGACTGGGGCAGGAGGAGACAAAGATAGAAACAGGCTTAAAACAAAGACTGTAACAGGCTGAAGATGAAGACTGGAATAGGCTTGAGAAGCAACATGCACTGCACTCAGTAACAGTGAGGGAAAGACAGAGAGAACCCTTTATAGGGCTAGGCAAGTGATGTCATCAGGAGGTGCCACGGGCTTTTTATGACATGGGCCTTTTACATCAGTGACGCGGGTGCGCACATGCCTAAGGAGAAATGTGACTGGTTGTGGTCGGCGGTGTCTTGCGACATAGTGAGCCAGTGGCACCTTGCTGCATTGGGGAGCAGTATCCTGCCATGTGAAGAGCTGGTGGCATCTCGCCATATTGAGAGCCAGTGGGGACAGCCTGGCCAGGGAAGTAAGAGCAGCGGTTTGTGGGAGCAGCCTACAGACTGCCAAAATACAATAGTACTCCCCCTCTTAAACCTCTCTCTGAGGCTTTGGGTTTCTGGGGTATCGTTGATGAAAATCTTTCAAGAGGTTGAGGTCCAATATGTTGGAGGATGGTTCCCATGAATTTCCCTCTGGACCATAATTCTTCCAAGAGATCAAATACTCAACATTTTTGCCCCTCCAGCAGTAATCCAGGACTTCTTGGATTTCATATATAGCATCTTTGTCAGCAGCCACTTACTGGGGTTCAGGTGGCACTCTGGAGGACCAAGAAAGCACTATTGGCTTAAGTAGAGAAACGTGAAATACGTTGTGGATCTTCAATGTAGGCAGTAGCTTTAGTTGTTACGTGATAGGGCCTATTTGCCGAAGCATAGAGAAAGATCCAATAAAGAGTGGTGCTAAGCAAATAGAGGGAAATCATAGGCGTAAGTGCCAGATACTCAGCTAAACCTTCTCTCCCATCTTGAACTGAGGAGCTGGCCTTCTTCAGGCAACTGCCATTTTCTTGGCTTGGGCAGTGGCTTTTTCAATCAACTGAATGGTCTGTTCCCATAGTTCATGCAATTCCAGGGCAGAGAGCTGAGCTGCTGGTAAAGAAACTGTCATAGGCAGTGGCAGAGGAGGCAGAGGCTGTTTTCCACAGACCAGTTAGAAAGGGGAGAAGCCAGTGGTTGTATTGACATGATTGTTATGGGAGAAGTCGTCCCAAAGTAAGAGTGTGGCCCAGTTGTCCTGGCGCTCATTGACATAAGAGTGGAGGAAGACTTTAAGGGTAAGATTGGTGAACTCTGTTTGCCATTGCCTTGTGATTGATAGGCCATAGTGTAGTCGAGCATGATACCAAACATTTTGCAGAGAGAGTACCTGTTACCTTATGGTGAACTGAACTCCTCTCTCCAATAGTATATGCTTTGGTAACCATGTAGGTGAAAGATGTGAAGGGTGAAAAGACATGCTAATTTCAGAGTGGAAGAAAGGCCTGGTAATGGGACGAAGAGTGCCATCTTAGTAAATCGATCAATCACCACCCAAATCATGGTGGCACAGTTAGAAAAGGGGAGGTCCATGATAAAGTCCATGGACAAGTGGAGCCAGGGCTCCCTGGGGCCTGGCAATGGCTTTAACAGCCCCCAAGTTTGGTCATGCAGTGCTTTTTGCTGTGTGCAAGTGGGACATGAGTCAACATAGGCCTTGACATCTTGCTTCATTTGAGGCCACCAGTAGTGGCACTGAAGCAATTCAAGGGTTTGTGCCCGCCCAGGGTGACCTGTGACACAGGAGTCATGGGCCCATTTCAGTTCTTTCTCATGCAATCTGGAAGGTACTACCATCTTCCCTGGAGTACTGTAGTGGCCAGGAGTATCTCAGTGGGATTGATGATATGCCTAGGAGGTTCTGGAATATCCTCGGTCTGGAAGGAGTAAGTCAGGGCATCTGCTTGCTGATTCTTGAGCACTGGGTGATATCGTAACTCAAAATCAAAGAGAGCAAAGAACAAAGACCAATGAGCTTGTCTCACATTAAACTGCTGAGCTTGATGTAGGTGTTCGAGGTTCTTGTGGTCCATGTATATAGTAACACGATGTTGAGCTTCCTCAAGAAGATGGCACATTCCTCGAGAGCCAGTTTAACTGCCAAGAGCTCTCAATCTCCGGTGCTGTAGTTGTGTTTGGTCAGGGAGAACTTCTTAGCAAATAAGGAACATGGACAAAGTACTCCTTCTAGAGTGTGTTAGCTGAGGACAGCCCCTACCTCCAGGGTAGAGGCATCTACCTCTAAAACACTTTACCGGCCTTTCTTCTTTCCAGCTTGTTGTAAGCTTCCAAGTTCTCTCCCCCTGTTGATTGTAACTTTGACTTATTCCTACCTATTGTTATCTTTCGTTTACTTGAATTATTACTCTAGTTTTCCCTTTGTTAAACTGTAAACCGATCCGATATGGTTATTTACTATGAAGGTCGGTATAAAAAACTGTTAAATAAATAAATAAAATAAATAAAATGAAGGGTTATGTGGAATCTGGGTGACATAGGCAAGGCTTGCCAGCAAAGGTGTTTTTTAACTTCTAGAAAGTCTTATAGCCTCTGGGGCCAATCTTTGGTGTTGGTGCCCATGCAGGTAAGAGCAATAAGGAGGTCTGCCCTGAAGGAGTAATTTGGAATAAACTGGCAGTAATAATTAGCAAACCATAGGAATCTTTGTAAGGCCCGGAGCCCCACTGGGCGAGGCCAGTCCATGATGCCTTTTACCTTGGCAGGGTTCATCCGAAATCCATGTCACAAGACTATTTACCCGAGAAAGGGGAGCTCCTCTTGCTCAAAGAGACATTTTTCCAGTTTGGTGAAGAGATTATTCTCTATGTTGGGAGCTCAAGGTCTAAAAAAAGATCAATCTGTCATCCAGGAATACAACCATGCAGATGTACAGCAAATCACAGAAGATCTTGTTTATCATTTTCTGGAAAACTGCTCAGACATTGAAAACCCCAAAGGGCATGACCAAATACTCGTAGTGTCTGTCGCGGGTATTAAAAATGGTTTTCCATTTATTGCCACATTTGATGCAAATGAGATTGTCCTGAGATTCAGTTTCGTGAATAATTTGGTGCCCTGTAGGTGATCAGAGAGTTCCGCTATTAGAGGTAGTGGAAAATGGTTCTTCTTAGTAATGGTGTTCAGGTTGCAGTAGTGTATGCACAGCCTGAGAGATCCATCTTTCTTCAGAATGAAGAAGAACCCAGCCCCTGCTGGAGAAGAGGGCCAGATGAATCTGCATTCCAGATTCTCTTGAATATAGGTTGACATGGCTTGAGTCTCTGGGAGAGATAGGGAGTAAACCTGGCCTTGCAGGGTTGATACTCCTGAAATAAGCTCTGTGCCACAATCATACATGCGATGAGGAGGAAAGACCTTGGCACTCTCCTTTGAGACGACTTCCTGGTAATCTGCATACAGGGGGAAAGTCCTGGAAGTATGGATGCCACGTTACCAGATGGGGAGGTTCCACAGGTACCAAGCAAGAATCTGTACACCTGTAGCCCCAGAGGGCGAGTCGTAAGGTGGACCAATCAAGGTGAGGCTGATGTTGTTAGAGCCATGGCAGACCTAGTATTATGGGGTGAATTGCTCTGGAGATCACATCAAGTGCAAGAGAAAAGGCTATAGGCACCATGGTCTGGTTAACCTGGCCTTGAAGTGAATCTCTGTAGACTGAGGAGACTACCAGCTGTTGCACAGAAGGTGGACCCTTGGGCCAAGGTGGGGTTGATGCTACCCATTAGGGATGTGAATCATTTTTCTGACGATTGAAAATATCGGACGATATTTTCAAACTCGTCAAAATTCGGGGGGGTCCCCGAAGCCAATAGGAAAACCCCACGAAATTTTTTGTGGGGTTCTCTTATCATTTTGGGGGGGTGGGAAGAAAGGGCACACAAAAACAACCCCCAAACCCACCCTGACCCTTTAAATTTAATTAGTTTGAATCCCCCCCCCCCCAAAATTGTTTTAAGGTACCTGGTAGTCCAGCGGGGGTCCCAGGAGCAATCTCCTGCTCTCGGGCCATCGGCTGCCACTAATCAAAATGGCGCCGATGGCCCTTTGCCCTTACCATGTGACAGGGGCTATCTGTGCCATTGGCCGGCCCCTGTCACATGGTAAGGGCAAAGGGCCATCGGTGCCATTTTGTTTACTGGCAGCAGACGGCTCGAGAGCAGGAGGGGGTCGGGAGGTGGAGGATTTGAACTAATTACATTTAAAGGGTTGGGTGGGTTGGGTTTTTTTCAGCACGAGACAGACAAACAAAATCGCTAAGAACCACGGGAATGAAGATTTCCTGCGGTTTTTCCCTAAACCTGATACCAGAAACGAGTCCGGTACCAATTCACATCCCTACTACCCATAGGGGAGACCCTATGGGTGCCCACCGTTGGCAGGTGGAGTGGGCTGACTGACGGAGGCCGGATGGAGCTTCGCCAATACCAGCCCTCGTTCCCCGTGGGTTGAGCCTTTGGGTACCAGGGCCGACTGGAGTTAGGTCGGCCTCCGTGCATAGTCGTCGATGAGAAGATGGAGAGGTCAGCCCAGGGACAGCAACAGCAGAACTAAAGAGTCTGTACTGGATGAGGCAGAGTCCCAGAGACCTGGGCGCCAATAGGAACAAGAGTCAGACAGGGGGCGCCTGAGCAAGAGCAGGCCGAAGCCTGAAAGGCAAGTCCAGGACTAAGATTGTAGAGGCATTGTAGAACAGGCTGAAGTCAGGGTAGATGGCAATCAAGGAGCGGTGGCAAGGCAATGCTGAAGTCAAGCCCAGGAGAGAAGCAATGGCATGGTCAGACAAAGCAGAGGTCTGGACTAGGAGAAGATCAGTAGCGTGGTCAGGCGAAGCAGAGGTCTGGACTAGGAGATGATCAGTAGCGTGGTCAGACAAAGCAGAGGTCTGGATAGGAGAAGATCAGTAGCGTGGTCAGGCGAAGCAGAGGTCTGGATAGGAGAAGATCAGTAGCGTGGTCAGGCGAAGCAGAGGTCTGGACTAGGAGATGATCAGTAGCGTGGTCGGACGAAGCAGAGGTCTGGACTAGGAGATGATCAGTAGCGTGGTCAGATGAAGAGGTGTTCAGGACTAGGAGAAGATCAATGGCGTAGTCAGGCAAAGCAATGGTCGGGTCCAGGAGAAGATCAATAGTGTAGTCAGGCAAAGCAGTGGTCGGGTCCAGGTGATCAGTCCATAGGGATAAGATGAGTAGCATGAAGCACAGGAACGGAGGAGACAAAACCAGGAACAGGAACTCGAAGGGAACAGGAACCAGGAACACGAGGGAATCACCAGGAGGCAAGGAAATATGCATCCAGTGTGGAGACCTGTTGCAAAGGCGACTAACAGGAGCTGAGCCTGGTCTTATATACCGGAACTTCAATGTCGTCGTCATCCAGGGCCACGGCTAGGTTCCCGCCACATCCCTTCATAAGGAACTGAGATGCGCGCATGCCTAGGGAGGGGTGCAGCGTGGGACAGTGGCTTCTCTCCACGGACCATGCGGAGAGGCCCGCCGCGGAGCACAGGAGTCCATCGTGGAAATAGGAGCACCGGGTACAGCCTGAGGATGGAGACAGTGGCCCACAGCTGCGAGGGAAGTGGAGCCAGATGCTGGAGTAGGCAGCAGAGGATAAGAGGGCCTGACCACTGGCCTCCCGTGGTCAGCACATGCAACAGTACCCCCCCCCCCCCTTACGCCCCCCTCTTGGAGGTCTTGGTTTGCCTGGATGGGCACGATGAAACTGGAGGAGGAAGTTTTTATCAAGGATGTTACAAGCTGGCTCCCACGAATTCTCTTCTGGGCCGTACCCCTCCCAGGAGAGGAGGTATTCCCACCGGCAACCCCTACAGCAAACATCAAGGACTTCATGGACCTTGTAAGTGGTGTCGAACTCTGTAACCAGCTGGGACGGTTCGGGAACCTTGTGCGAAGTCCAGGAAAGAATTACTGGCTTCAGAAGTGACACATGGAAAGTGTTGTGAATTCCCAAAGTTGGCTGCAACCTAAGCTGGTAAGAAACAGGTCCAACACAACGAATGACTGGGAAAGGTCCGATGTATCTAGGTGCGAACCTTTGGGAAGGTATCTTAAGACAAATGTATCGTGTTCTTTACCTGACTTTTTGGCGGGGAAGAAACTCCGGAGCAGAGCATCGATGAGTATCTGCAGACTTCTTGGCCCGGGTTGCGGCTTGGCGTAGGTGAAGGTTCGTCTGATTCCAGAGAGCCTTGAGGGCATCTGCAGTAGCTTGCACGACAAGAGAAGGTACTGACAGCAGTATGGGTAGAGGTGGCCGGGGCTGCTTACCATAAACAACAGAGAAAGGCGACGTAACTGTGGCAGCAGCAATATGGGAGTTGTGGGAGAACTCCGCCCAAGGAAGAAGTTCAGACCAGTTGTCTTGTCGATCATTTATATAGGTGCGAAGGAAGGCCTTCAAAGTGTGATTCATACATTCAGCTTGTCCATTAGCCTGTGGATGGTAAGCTGTGGTAGGGCTGATGATGCCAAACTTACAGCAGAGAGCGCACCAGTAACGGGTGACAAACTGTGGACCTCGGTCCAAGATGATGTCCTTGGGTAAGCCGTGCAGACAAAATATATGGAGGAAGAACAGGCGTGCCAATTCTGGGGCAGAAGGTAAGCCCAGCAATGGAACAAAATGGGCCATTTTTTAAAACCTGTCAATGGTGATGGTGGCAAGTCCACAATGAAATCCTTGGAAAGATGCATCCACGGTTCTTCGGGAGCAGGAATTGGTTGGAGCAAACCCCAAAGTCGACTGACTGGGGGTTTCTGTTGAGCGCAGGTATTGCAGGAATCAATGTATGCTCTAGCATCAGAGACCATAGTGGGACACCAGAAGAATCGCTGGAGCAGAGCTAGGGTTTGCACTTGTCCTGGGTGGCCAGCAAACTTGGAATCATGTGCCCATCGAAGAACTCTTTCACAGAGGTGGTGGGGCACAACAGTTTTCCCAGCTGGGACTAGGTGAGTCACAGGCAAGCAGATACAGGCTTGATCAATGATATGACCAGGTTCTTCAGGAACATCTTCGGGTTCGAAGGAATGAGATAGGGCATCCGCCCAGAGATTCTTTTCAGCTGGGCGATACTGGAGTTCAAAGTTGAACCTAGAGAAGAACAAGACCCATCGGGCTTGACTGGCATTGAGACGCTGGGCATGACTCAAGTGTTCAAGGTTCTTATGATTGGTGAGAATCGTAAATTTCTGCAGAGTGCTCACTAACCAAGGGGGCCATTCCTCCAAGGCTAGTTTAATAGTGAGCAATTCTCGGTCTCTAATACTATAGTTTTGTTCTGCAGAGGAGAACAAAACGAGAAAAGAAAGAACTTGAAACCAGAGATCAGTATGTTGAATGTTAGCTCAAAACCACCCCAGCCCCGATTGCAGAGGCATCCACTTCGACCAGAAAGGGACGATTTGGGTCTGGGTGATGAAGGCATGGTCCAGCAAGGAAGGCCTCTTTGAGGTGCTGAAAAGCTGTAACGGCTTCCGGGTCCAATTCTGAGTATCTTGGCCCTTATGGGTCATCGCAGTGAGAGGATCCACCAAGGTCGAATAGTTGGAAATGAAATGGCGGTAACAGTTTGTAAATCCAAGAAATCGATGCAAAGTTCGGAGGCCTACAGGCTGAGGCCAGTCTTGGATTCCTTTAAGTTTTTCTGGGTCCATGGAAAACCCTTGCTGCGAGATTATGTATCCCAGGAATGGCAAACTAGCCTGTTCAAAGAGGCACTTGTCCAACTTTGCAAAGAGATGATTCTCACGGAGATGTTGGAGGACCGTGCATACATCTGCACGGTGCGAAGCAAGATCCTTAGAAAAGACAAGGATATCGTCAAGGTATGCTACGACCTTAGGGGCGGATTTTAAAACGAGCGCGAATAGCCTACTTTTGTTTGCGCTCCAGGCGCAAACAAAAGTACGCTGGATTTTAGTAGATACGCGCGGAGCCGCGCGTATCCGCTAAAATCCTGGATCGGCGCGCGCAAGGCTATCGATTTCGTATAGCCGGCGCGCGCCGAGCCGCACAGCCTACCCCCGTTCCCTCCAAGGCCGCTCCGAAATCGGAGCAGCCTCGGAGGGAACTTTCCTTTGCCCTCCCCTCACCTTCCCCTCCCTAACCCCCCCCTTACCTTTGTCGGGGGATTTACGCCTCCCTCCGGGAGGCGTAAATCCCCGCGCGTCAGCGGGCCTCCTGCGCGCCGGGACGCGACCTGGGGGCGGGTCCGGAGGGCGCGGCCACGCCCCCGGGCCGCCCCGGCCCGTAGCCACGCCCCCGGAACGCTCCCGACACGCCCCGAAAACGCCGCGCGGTTCGGGCCCACCCCCGACACGCCCCCCCGACACGCCCCCCCCCGAAAACCCCGGGACGTACGCGAGTCCCGGGGCTCTGCGCGCGCCGGTAGGCCTATGTAAAATAGGCTTCCCGGCGCGCAGGGCCCTGCTCGCGTAAATCCGCCCGGTTTTGGGCGGATTTACGCGAGCAGGGCTCTGAAAATCCGCCCCTTAATGTACAAGTGGTTTCTGAAGATCTCATTGATCATCCGTTGAAATACTGCCGGAGCATTACAAAGGCTGAAGGGCATCACCAGATGCCAGTAGCGCCCTGCTGCACGATGAATCGGCAGTGCCTCACCACATTGAGAAGCGGTGTCCTGCCACATGGAGAGCTGGTGGCATCTCGCCATATTCGGAGCCAGCAGAGACTGCCCAGTCAGGGAGATAAGAGTGATGGTTCATGGGAGCAGCCTGTGGACCACCAAATTCAACATTCTGTGATTTATCTACTACTGCAGTAGGTCCATGAGCAGGTTCACCATAAGATTCAGCACTATCAAAACCACCTTCATTAATCCTAGTGTTTAGGTTAACAATGAGCACATTTTTATCCTGGGCAACGTACAGCTGGTATGAAATTTTCTTTTTGCTTATCATACTTCAGTAGTATTGTCTGATTGAGATTTAGTCTAGATATTATGCAGCAGGGTCACCACGTGAAGGTACTCAGTGAGAGACACTTCCATTTACTCCATTTAATTATTCTCTCATCCCTAGATCTCCTTTATGAATGTGCACCAGATTCACCAACTGTGCAACTATATTGAGAAACACAAACTTGCTACTATCATACACACACTGATCACCAAACACATAGAGGCCTATGCAATATCATCATGTAAAAACGTGCATCAAAACTGGGCGCACATTTTTTGAATGTGTGCACATCCATCTATCTTGGGCACTTGATGCAATAGGCAAATGAGCTGCCATGCTAAAAGGGACATGCAATGGATAATTTGTGCATCCCTAGCACTCTGCATTGGTGCTCAGGAAAGTGGCTGTGGTCCACAACAGCCTGGCCAGAGCTCCCTTCCCTCCTCCCCCCGGCAGGGCTGTTCCCTTTTCAGGACAGACTTCTGAAAGGGGTTTGGTCCTTTCCCTGCATGTGATAGTGAATGGAACAATCAGCAGTAAGTGAAGGAGTGAATAAATTAATATTAAGAGTTGGGCACTTAATATTAATTTATTCATTCCTTCAAGCAGGACAGAATTTGGGGATGCTGCTTTCTCTGGTTCCTCCTACTGTATTGCAACGATACTAACAGGAGGAACCACAGGAAGCAGGATTTTTCTGGATGTTGAGCCCTTGAGCGTGGCATGATTTTCCTTTCTGTGGTTCCTCCTATTTAGTATTGCAACGATACTAATATGAGGGATCACAAAAAGCAGGATTTTTTTTTCATGAGCCCTTGAGTGCAGCATGCTTTAACACCTGCTCCCGGGCAGGTGTTAAATTTGTCACATTAAAACAGGCACCTTAGCCACGCAGCAATTTTTGGCATTTCATGGCAACAGCTAATAGCTTCATCTACATGGAATTCACGGGTGATGAGCGCTATTAGCTCTGCGCTCAATTGGACATGTGTTTTGGACGTGCTAGTCTCCATATTGTGTCGCATATAAGTCTAGTTTATCCAAAATGCGTGTTCAACGTGTATGTTATGCAGCGCACTGACTTGAGCACCTGATATTGCATCAGCCTGTAAGGCTATTGTAACTTTTTATATAGCGGTATCTCACAATATAACCTCAAGCGCCTCTAAGTTATACAAAGCATGGCAACTAGACTCTGGCTATATAAACCCAAACTTGTGCTAGTTACATTGTCTCCCAAGCAAAAACCGGATAAAATTCAAAATTCTTTACTTTGCCTTTAAATGCATGACTCAGCTAGCCCCTGAGTAGCCTAGTGGTTAGAGCAGTGGGCTACAAACTGGGAAACTAGACTTTAAGTCCTACTGTTGCTCCTTGTAACCTTGGGCGAGTCGCTTTATTCTCCATTGCTTTAGGTACAAATTTAGATTGTAAGCCCTCTGGAGGCAGGGAAATACCTACAGTACCTGAATGTAATCTGCTTTAAAGTGGAATATAAAATTAATAAACTCTGATTCTCACAACTGACCATCCTCTTATTTTTGCCAAATTAATTTGCACAAGACTGTCCATTCAGCTGCTATGACCCATAAATCTGCAATAAGATATCACCAGCCCTGCACCTTGAAATGTATCTCATTATCTGGGAAGAAATCAAAGAAAATCAAAGCTTCATTTTCAGCCTGGTCGTTCCCTAGATTCCACAGCAAAGACTCTTCCTCTACTAGCCCTTCTTGATTATGAGCCCACATCTTGGTTCTCCACTGGGCAAATCATATTTATTTAATTCTTACTAACTCTGCACTAGGTACTTATCACATACACATTCCTAAAGTAAATTAAATTGCAAATCAGGGAGAAATGTAATGGGAGACAAATCTTTGGCAACATGAAACTGGCCAAAGCCCTTCTAGACACAAGGACCTCGTGAATGTCGAGACATTCCACAAAAGCGTATCAGATTTATGAAATGAATTAGAGCCACATCATCACTGGAAGCTTTTTTCAAGTATTTTGGATCCAGTGGATGATATACTTTGGCATCATATGTACCCAAGAAGGATAAAGCTGTTGTTCTTTCCACTACCAACCATAAGATGCTGGTGCAAGGACCAAAGAGAAAGGGATGGGTGGGTACCCTGGTCCATCTGATGGAGATGTATTCTTGTGAATGCAAAGTGAATAGGTGGCCTTTGGAAGGAGCCAAGATGTTGGTACCATTGTAAAATTCATTGTTAGGATCTCCCACAATCCAACCTGAGAGTAGTTATCTGTAAAAAGAAGAAGGCATTAATTAGTTCCTGAGCAGTTTTGGCCAAGAACTGATAGATGGACAGATCAGAAAGAGAGTTCAGGGAGGCAACTCTCTCTCTCTTTCTCTCTCTCTCTCTCTCTCTCTCTCTCTCTCTTTCTCTCTCTCTCTCTCTGGTAGTACAGCTGCCACCTCATTCCCAAGAACATCCTACACAGAGTGAACATTGTGTGGTCTGCTCATGTTCAAAGAACTGGAAATGCCACAAAATATGTAAGAGTTGTTTTCAGTTGTTTGCCCTGAACATTCCACATCTATAGTCTTGTGCAATTTCTGCATTTCAAATAATCAGGACATAGCCAGGATATGTTGATATGCGATGATTTGTTAGGAATAATTAGAAACAGTTTGTAGAAAATTTGCTAAAGTTTCTTATGTGTTGTCAATAAAATCTTTACTTTTGAAACATAACAGAATAGTCGTTGGATACCCATAGCTATAATGCACTCATATGTATGTGTGCCTGCAGGATATGTGGTGTGTACAGTTTCTGTTATCACATACAATTACATTTCCTCGGGTAAATACCGCAAAATCTATGTGGGATAATAAGTGACTTTCCAAAACAAGAAATATCTTTGTTTTTATTTAAGAAAGCTCAATTTACAATGATATGTTTTATATGTTATGCATAATCTCATGATAACGTCCTTTTTTTTCAGAGATACAACTCTTACAGAATACAAATATCTGTAACATTTTCCACATCTTCACTGGATTCCTTTTTGGGTTTTTTTCTATTTTATTCCTTGATGTTGGATTCTAATCTCTAATGCATGCCCAAGCTGCAGAGGCAATTTTGTTAGTTTTTTTGTTTTTTTGACCTTTGCAAGCTTTGATATCCATATTCGACTGGCGCTGGCTATTGCTCCCATAGCAGCTCTGTCAAAGCTGACGCTCTTGACCTGTTACTAGGAGCGGTCTAGCTGAAGCAATTATTGAAGCAACTTCAATAGGGCGAGAAAGCCCTACCATCAAAGCTTAAGGTGACCGTTTTTCGTATTAAATGAAGGTGTATAGCAGACAGCTATAAGATTTCAATAAAATATTCCGTAAAGTAACTTCACAGAGCTTACTGAACCACTGGATAGCCCTGGCCTCAACAGCACTCACAACAGAGCAACCTAGGAAAATGCTCATAGGCGAATAGCATGCACACATCTGATGTTTGCAGTTCGGCTGAGTTATAGATATAAGATAGCTCATGGATAACTATGCAGCAAGATGGCATAAGGTGATGGGAACTTTAAGGCGATTTCAGAGAGAGCTGTTGGTGGAGGGCTGAGCTGCACGATGAAAGAAATGAGCGAGCTGCAGGCTGCATTGGGTCTCCTCGCCTCGTTTGTTCTGTCCTGCGAGGAATTGCAGTTTAAATTTACCATTTGACTTTAAACCTAGACCCATTCCGCACAGCTTCAACCCCCTCCAACACTAAAAAGATGGCGAGTAATTGAAAGTCATGTATGTCTCGCACAATTTCCAGTACTTTCTGGTGTCTCTCCCCTGTTGTTCTATCTATAGTCTGAGCAAACCAGTCCGGACCCCTTTTATCACTGGGGTAAGTGGAGGAAGATTTCATCCCTCGGTCTCCTAAGGTCCCTTCCCCTCCCCCCCAGTCACCTACGCGTTCCCTCCGGTTCCGCCGCGCCTCCGCGCAATGTGTTTTACCTTAATATTTATGGACCCGGAAAGTAAAGAGAAAGAACTGAGGAGGAGTCTGTTACGGTGAAATAGATCAGTTATTGACTTCAGCTATGAATATAAAGCTTTCTTGGGGCGCTAGCTCTTTGGGTCACATAATTTCTATTAAAACAATTCAACCGTGCCTTACAATTCAAGAGTTACATCTGTCTGTCTGTCAGCCATATCACATGCTCTGGCTGTAAAGGTAATTAATCATTTTGAGCTAACCTCGAGCTAACAGGCATTATGACTGAATGATTGCTGCTAATGGTGTTTGTACAAGCCCTGGCTGCCGAGTAGATATATATATATATATCTATATATATATATATATATATATCTATATCTATATATCTATATATATATATATATCTATATAGATATATATATATATATATAGATATATATATATATATATATATAGATATATAGATATAGATATATCTATCTATATCTATCTATATATATCTATATATATATATATATAGATATATATATATATATAGATATATATATATAGATATATCTATATCTATATATATCTATATATATATATAGATATAGATATATATATAGATATATATATATATATATATATATATATATATATATATATATATATATATATAGATATATATATATATCTATATATATATATAAAAAATATTTTAGTCAGGCTGCGCAATGATGAATTTCCATAAATTGTGTTTACTTTCTATTTTCCTCTCCTTTTTATGTTTTGTTTTGTTTTGGGGTTTTTTGGTCGCACCCTTCAGTTCTGCGCTGTTGTCGGAAGCAGCGGTATGACACCCCCCTCCCCCCCCCCCCCCCCCTCCATACGGCGGTGCCTGTGGGCAAACCTCCCTGGGCAGGGCAAGGTGGCCGGGCCCAGGGCACCGTGGCCATCTGAGGCCCGTCTTCCTCGCTGCCCCCGGCCCCTGGTGGCCTCCATGGCAGGCGGTCTCTGCCCACTCGGGCCGGTCACTCTGGGGGTGGCACAGCTCCCGCTCCTGGAGGGATGGTGCCAGTCACTTCGGCAAACATTACAGCCGCTCTCACCGAATGGGCCCCTCCAGTCTGCCCACAAAGAGTTATCCAGGGTTGTAACTGCATGTTGCAGTGCATGTTGATTGGTCTTGTTTTACATTGGAAGCAAACGTGTTACGTTTAGAAGAGGAATCATTTAACTTCCTTGTAGACGATGTTAACTGTTGCATTCTGGCCTGCAAGGCAGTTGTACTAAAGAGGAGTCGGTGATCCGTTTTTCTGCTTCTAGGACAAGCTGCTGTCAGCCCTGCTGCTTGGGCTGAAGGATTTCTTATCCGCATGGTTAAAGCAGTACAAACCCATGAACCTCTCTGAACTATATAACTACCTGTTCAGCAGAATGATTTGTGTATTCCCTCTTCCAAATATTCTGAACTAAAAGCAAAATCTCTCTCCCCCCTCCCCCACTTGAGGATCCCCCCTGCTGCTTTGCCCTTCAATATGGAAACTGTAACTACAACGTGCCATGCACCCCCCCATCCCGTGGCAGGAGAGTCCGGAAGATCTCCACCTGCCTTTGGAGTCCGCTACACACGGGCCTGTTTGTGTTTTCATTAAACAAAAAAACAAAAAAAATCTCTAAATGAGGTCGATAAATGGTGACAATTGCTTGTATTAGGGATGGCAGCTAAAGAGATTCGGTGCAGCGGCAACGCCTCCTGCACAGATGAGGAGTGGACAGGGCCAGATGGAGGGGGGGGGAGGGGATGTGATGAGGTGAGATGGGGGGAGGGGAGGGGATGTGATGGGGAGAGTGAGTGAGTGAGTGAGTGAGTGAGTGAGTGAGTGAGTGGCGTTTGTCAGTCGCGGGGATTCAGTGGAGCTGGAGAAATTAGTAAAATTAAGAAACTGATAGGTGAGTGCGTTTTGCCTGGCTGGGCAGACTTTTACGCAAAAAGTCGAGACGACCTCTGCTTCCTCCTCTTAAAGGATTAGGCAAAGAGAGAGAGAGAGAAGAGAGAGAGAGAGAGAGAGAGAGAGAGGGAGAGAGATGAAGGGGGCGGCCACCAGGTAGGGGCCACAAATGAAACCTCAGAAAAACGGACTGAACTCTCCCCAGTCATACAGTGCAGTGGCAGCCGTGAGGAAGGAGGAGGGGTGAGAGGGAGAAAAAGGAAAAAAAAAAAAAAAAAAAGCAGCAGCAAAGGAAGCCCTGAGCGCGCTGGCTCCCTCGTGTCGGGCGGCAGAGCCGTGCGGTGCTGCAGGGTGTGGGACGGCGCGGGAGCCGCGCCAGGGGGCAGGGATGTGTCCTCCCCAGCCCGGGCAGCACTGACCACCCACGGCCTGGGCCGTGCCGCAGCGGGGCGCCCTCCGCCCGGGCCAGCGCCAGAAAGGCCGGGGACGAGTCGGGATGACCACCGAGGCTCCGCAGCAGCAGCAGCAGCAGCACTTGGAGCCGCCGGCAGCCCTGCGCTCCAGCCCGGTCCTGCTCAGCCCGCCGCCGCCGCCGCCGCCGGCCATGGAGCCCTCTGCCCCCTCCTCCAAGAGCAAGAAGAGCAGCTCGGGGCTCCGGCGGCCGGAGAAGCCGCCCTACTCCTACATCGCCCTGATCGTCATGGCCATCCAGAGCTCGCCCGCCAAGCGGCTCACCCTCAGCGAGATCTACCAGTTCCTGCAGGCCCGCTTCCCCTTCTTCCGCGGCGCCTACCAAGGCTGGAAGAACTCGGTGCGCCACAACCTGTCCCTCAACGAGTGCTTCATCAAGCTGCCCAAGGGGCTGGGCCGGCCGGGCAAGGGCCACTACTGGACCATCGACCCGGCCAGCGAGTTCATGTTCGAGGAGGGCTCCTTCCGCCGCCGGCCCCGCGGCTTCCGCCGCAAGTGCCAAGCCCTGAAGCCCATGTACCGCGTGATGAACGGCCTGGGCTTCGGCGCCTCCATCCTGCCCCAGGGCTTCGACTTCCAGGCGCCCTCCGCCACCCTGGCCTGCCACCCCAGCGGCTACAACCTGGACATGATGGCCAACCCCGTGGCAGGCGGCTACGACGGGCTGGGCGGGGGCCACCACGTCCCCCACATGTCCCCCAACCCCGGCTCTACCTACATGGCCAGCTGCCCCGTGTCCTCCAGCGCAGACTACGCTCAGGACGGCGGCAGCAGCAGTCCCGTGCCCTCCTCCCCTGCCCTGGGCAGTGCCCTCGAGTGCCATTCCCCCTACACCAGCCCCGCCGCGCACTGGACGTCGCCCGGCGCCTCTCCCTACCTAAAGCAGCAGGGCCTGGCGGCCGGCAATGCCCCTTCCTCGGGGATCCACTCCGGCGTGTCCTCCTACTCCCTGGAGCAGTCCTACCTGCACCAAAGCGCCCGGGAGGACATTCCAGGTAAATTCCTTCTCTTCGTTTGTTTTTTTTTTTTTTGTATCATTTCAATAGCTGCGCCCCGTTGCAGACCTGCTTTTAAACGTTTTGTTTTTTTTTTCCTTTTAATAGCAGTCCTATCATATTTCGGTTATTCTGATGGATGAACATAAATAACGGGAAACAGTTTTGTAAAAAGAAAGCGAGGCGTTGGTCTGCCTAAAATCCTCCGAGGTGGATTGATGGCCTGTGAAACATCAAAATTGTCTGAAATTCGTTGCCTTGAGGTTTCTTAAAAAAAAAAAAAAAAATGCAGTTGAACTAAAAAATAAACCTGATTTGGACTATACCTAGCTAGATAAATTGATAGATTGATAAAGATATGGCGAGAGAGTCGGGACGAATACTTTTGGCGATGGAATTTTTAAAGTAAAGCAGAAGGGAAGAAGAACCGCCGAAATGCAACATCTGGTTGTGTGCAGGGAAACTGGGCTGGAAAAATCAGGTTTCGGCAAACAGTGTCCTGGTAAAAAGATTTCTGACTTAAGACTAACATGAGAAAATGTTCACAGTTATGCTGGAAATATAAGGGAAAAAGCCGCGATCCGCATAACTGTTTGCTATTTAGACGATTTAAAAAGAGTTACGTGAAAGCATTAGGGTATCTACCGCGTATCTCGAAGTCTAGCGCGTTCAAAAACTGCTCACAGCTATCAGTGCAGGAAAGAGTCAACATGCACTAAACTTTCTGCATTTTTTGACTCTGCATCCTGTGAAGTTTGTTTGAAAATCAGATATGGGTCGTGACAAAAAACAAAAAAAACCCAAAACAAAAACCGGATTTGAACCGCAGCCTAGGATCTGGGGCTCCTTAACGCCGAAATTTGCAAAAAGCCCCTTTTAAACGTGGGTCGTGGAGGTTAACTAAACAAAGACAGTCTGGTCTGGACCACACCGAAGAGGATTTTAGGCTGACTTAACCTACATGAGAGCAGGGGGTCTTGTTCAATTTTATGGGAATTTCAACAAGTAACACATACAAACGTCTATCTGCTCTTTATTTCTGTTTGAAGGAATGTCAGTCCTGTTTAAGACCATGTCAAGGAATGTCATTTTGCAGATAGACAGATAGATAATCCGGCAATACAGGCTGGGGCTTTCGGCATGGCACTCCGCTGCATGCACTTCAACTTGATCTATTTTCTTTGCTTGTTGGTTTATTGTTTATTAACATGCACACATTTTTTTTAGGAAATCCCACGCGAGAAAGAGAGCGAAGAGTAAGAGATCGGCTCAGTCTATTCGAGTCTCTGAGCCGAGTTTAGAATAAAAGAGTAAACAAAAAAAAAAACCAGGCCGCGCGCTCTTATCGCCCAGAAGCCGGAAAATAATAACGGGAGGCTGGGAGCAGGCTCGGGGATCTCACAGGGATCCCTTCTGCAGTTCGGCTTCAGATTACTGGCTCCATTTGTTCTTTTCTGGCCCAAAGAACAAACGGAAAACAGCGAGAAGCGCGGGGGTCCCTCACGCTGTATTTTTTCTCCAAATTATTTTGGATATTTTCAACTTGATCTTAGCCGGATTCTATTATTTTATAATTCAGATAGAATCACCGCGCCAATGTTGCTGCTAGATAGATAGGTAGATAGATAGATAGATAGATAGATAGATAGATAGATAGATAATTATTTTGGTCCTATCATACCGTTATCAATTTCCTGCTACTTACTCCAGAGGTTTTTCTCAGACACTCCCTCCCTCTTTATAGTTCCGGTAATTATAAAAAAAAAAAAAAAAAGTCAAATTTTGGTACATTTACAGAATATTTTTAGTAAATAATCTGAATGCTCTGAGTGCAACAGGGATTTCCTTCTAAACTTCAGTACCTTACCTTAGTCCTATGCACACAGCAAGCAGCTTCGGAGAGGGTTGTGCCCTTGTTAGCTGTGGAAACAATTACGGCAGAGACAAAAGAGTCGAGAAGAAACCAGAGGCATCCAATAGACATTTGAAAAAAACAATTATTATTATTATTATTTTTATTTTTTTTTTTGCGATGTCCTGCATATAATAAACCATCAGCAAAAAAGATGAACAATTGAATGTATTGTATTTCACACAAGCGCATGGAGCCTATATTCCCTGCAATAGTTTACAGCAAGATAAAGGACCAGGGCTTCGGGCTGGCTCCAGGAGCTGAGGCCTTCTCCGTGCCTCGATGCCCTCGGTGCCGCCTCTCCAGCAGCTCCCGGGGCTGCACATCTGCCCGCAGACGAGGAAGATGAGGGGCGGCGGCGGAGAGTGAGCGGGTCGAGGTGGCAGAGTAATTCAGACGAATACCGTAGGCGCCGACGGACGTTTTTCCTTTTCCCTAACTTATTTTTGACGTATTCGTCTATATTTATAGGGCCCTTCGTTCTCAGCTTTCCTTTTATTTTGCCTGGCAATTTCAGGGTCATAACAAAAGATGTCAGCGGGGGGGGGGGGGGGGGGGGAAATGACTTTGATTATTCAACATACAAGAGAGAAATCAGTGGGGAAAGCCATTTTTCCCACTGATTTCTTATTTGCCCTAACCTTGAAATTGCCAGGCAAAATAAAACAAAGGTCCCTGTCTATATATCACACCCTGCGTGATTAAAAATCGCACAGCATCTCTCCTAGGTACATACATGGTGCACGGTTGGATAAATTAATCACATTCATTTATACCATGTGCTATGCCAACCGGTGGAAGGATACTTTCTGCGGGTCCACCAAGATTTTCGGATGGTAACAGATCCTACCTATGAGCTATTATTCCTACTTATTTAGTCTATACACATATCTTCCTGGTCCATCATGCAAGCCATGTATTTGGGTATCTGTCTAACGCTCTTTTGACGCATTAGTTAGGTGGAATCTACACGGAGATAGTTGGTGAAGGTCAAGACGTTTTTTTTTCTCGACGAAAACGTCGTCTTTCTTTTCCTAATAGAAATGGATAGATGTGGGCAATACACACAGAGCTGAGGCACTGAAGGCAGTTATGTGTGTGTGAGTGCAATATACAAATACGTGCACTAGGGATAACGTAAGCAGGTTGTATGTGGCTATGTCCGCACATTTTTATTAGGAAAATAATTCAATATACGGATTTGCAGCTCCCCTTCATCCACAGCGCAGTTATATGAAGTAATTACTGTTTTTAATATAATACATACCTGGTTAAGTACAGGCTTTATTGTTTAATAACTGTTATAGGAAATTCCAAAAATGTTATACGAAATTCCAGTGGGTGTAATTAATAAGAAACGGAAGATTAAAAGCAGGAGATTTTTTTTTTTAAATTTTGTTTCCTTCTACAGCCTGGAGAATCCCTGTTTCCCATATCCTGAAACCATGCTAACTGATTCCTAATAAACTTCTCCCCGCTCCTCGTTACCTGTGCCACATCCGGGGAGAATGTGGGGAGGCGGAGCAGACTTGGCCTGAGCGGGCCGGGCACCTGGCGAGCAAAACGCTCGCCAGGTGCCCGGCCACTGGGCTAGTAATATTATTAACAGCTGCACCGGCTCCTCAGTACACATTTACATTTGTACATGCCAGCACCTTCAGGAAAAATAAGTATTTCCAAAGATAGATAGATAGATAGATAGATAGATAGATAGATAGATAGATAGATAGATAGATAGATGTTTGCATATTATCCTGATTACTCCTGTATTCGATCAGGACGCGTGGCCGAAAGTTAAGGATTTCCTGAGAAGTTTCTTCATTATACCCATAAAAGAGAACCCAAAAGATACTCAAGACAACTGCCCTCCTCGCAGGGCAGGAACGGGGTTCATTTATTTCCAAGTAAGCAATCTTCGGCAGATTGCAAAATGACCGCAAAGGTCTCCCATATAATAAACTGCATTGGATTACATCTTCATTATTTAATGCGTGTTCATTCTATATAGATGAACACGCATTATATATATTTTTAAATGTATATAGTAAAAAGAATGTGAAAGGCCAGCTTGCGTATGGTTCATTTAAAACTGCGGAGCGAGCATCGCTCGCCTCCATCCCGCTCCTCTGCCCGCGGGGGAGGGGAGGGGAGATCTTTTCTTTCCCCCAAGTGCCCGCGCATTAGCCGCCCGCGGAGGCCGGCTTGCAGCGGATATAAGCGCCCTGTGGTCTCCCCTCTTATTTTCCTGTTCTCTCTCTCTTGCAGTGGGATTGCCTCGCTACCAGCCTCACTCTTCCCCGGCCTGCGACCGAAAAGACTTCGTCCTCAACTTTAACGGCCTCTCCTCCTTCCACCCCTCCGCCGGCGGCTCCTACTACCACCACCACCACCACCCGCAGAGCGTCTGTCAGGACATCAAGCCGTGCGTGATGTGAGCGGGGCCGAGCGGGACGGACCCCTGCCGGTGCCCCGGGCCTCGCCGGCTGCTGCAAGGTGCGCTCGGCGCTTTTAGGGGGACGGGGGACGGGGGGGGAGAGGCGCG
The DNA here is from genome assembly GCF_901001135.1 of Rhinatrema bivittatum. Lineage (NCBI taxonomy): Eukaryota > Metazoa > Chordata > Amphibia > Gymnophiona > Rhinatrematidae > Rhinatrema > Rhinatrema bivittatum. The sequence continues at coordinate 483,604,025 of NC_042616.1, forward strand.
TGGGAGAAGACCCGGCTGCTTTCCTGCAGGGAAGGACATTTCTGCGTCCTCCCCCCCTCCCCCCCGAAGAACTCGCCCCCTCTCCCGACTCCAAAAACTGGGGGTGGAGGGGGATGGGGGTTGCAAGGGCCTCGGAGGGATCTGTACAGAGATATTTGGGTGTTCTTCGTTTTATTTATGCAACACTGGTGAAGGAATAATTCCGAACAAGCCAGGCTGGGGAGGGGGACCGAGAGCCGCCCCCAGCCCACACTTTTTCTGCTGAACGCCAGTGCCCAAGTTATTCCAGTGTTAACTATAGAAAGGTTGTGTGTGGAGGATTACGAAAGGACATCTTCAGTATTTCCACCAAGCAACTTTATAGTGTTTTGTTTTTTTTTATTTTTTATTTTTACAAAGTTGTTTTTAGCACTCTATTTTAATAGTTTAATTGAAACTTGTGTATACTCACACCCTATGCTATTCCTTTGAAAAGAAAGTATGTTTGCACTTATGTAGCCTTTACAACTTCTCAGAATATTTCGATGTACATTTTTTTCCCTCAATAAAATGTATATAGGGAAAGCTGCTTATTTAAGTTTTGTTTTTTTTTTTTTGTCTCATCTCAAATTCAGGAGCTTCATCTATAATCCGACCCCCCCCCCCAAAAAAAAAAAATAAAACAAACAGAAAACTCCCCCCCCCCCCCCGATTCCCCCAACAGTGAGGCCCAGCGGCTCGGAGACCCCGAGTGACATTTCTGCCCTACCACGGTGAATCGAGGATATCCTAGTTTCCTTTTGCTAATTATTTCCACTTTACATTAAAAAAAAGAGAGAGAGAGAGAGAGCTAAGGCCTCAGTAAATCGGGTCCGGTAATTCGCAGCCATGTAGCAAACAATCCCAACCCCGTGTATGCATTCAGTCCCTTTTTAATTTTAATTTATTATTATTTTTATTTTTATTGTTTGCCCTCCTGTCCTCTCTATACTGTAGCAAAGCTTTCCAAAGGATGGGGGTGGGGGTGGGGGGGGGTTTATGTAGGAGCTCGGGCTTTGCATTCTCTGGGGAGAGCTGAATTTCTTGGCCAGCGTTTTTGCAAAAAACGATTGGCCCCAGCCGGGGTCCCGGGACAGCCCTCCTGCCCCTCGCCCCGGCCACAGAGCAGCCGGAGGGTAATAGCGCCCGGCCAGGTTAGGAGCTCAGCCCCCACCCAGCCTCGGAAGAGCCAAGGGAGGCTGCCGCCCATCCAGTGCGAGTGTGGCCGTCTCTTCTCAGGCTGCCTCTGGCTACAGGAAGGGCGGGGGATGGGGGATGGGGGATCCGATCACAGAGGCTCAAACGTCACATGGGTCCTAGTTCCTGAACTGCGATTTTTTTTTGTTTAATCGACTATTGCTCCATTACTTATCCAAGTGATCAAAGCCTTAGATAGTGGCCCAGCTCTTTTATTTCCAGCTTGCACAGTGCATCCTTCTGAGTTTGATGCCTGAGCTCGCCGAGGTGTGCACGGAAGGCTGTGTGGCGTTTGTAGGCGAAGTACCTCAACGGGCCTTCATTTTCAGTTCTTATAAGGGGATTTCAATGTCGTAACAAAAAAAAAAAAAAAAAAGACTGTGTTATAACAGGCAGGCGAAAAATCAGTGGGAAAGTCGTTTTTTTTCTACTGATTTTCTTTTAGTTGTTAATAACACTGAAACAAAATAAAAAAAACGAAAAATGAAGGTCCCTAAGTAGCTTTCAAGAGAAGATTTCTCAAATTCTGCAGCTCCTGCACTCAGCATTGACAGCTGCAGGACTTTGCCACTGTGCCAGCCAAGCCTTTAATATAAGCATAAACCTCTCTCCCTGGAGATTCAATCAACTGCATTCACATGCCAGTCTGTATGTGTTGGCAGAGCAGTAGGTAAGGTGGCAACAGTAAGGTAGTGACCAGCTGCAGACGTGACGACCGTGGCTCCGGTGATGTTCAGAACTGGGCATCCGGTCTGGAGGCAGGATACCGGATATTTGCCGCTCTATCTGCTTTCTCTCCTATTTCCCAGAGGATAATATGGAGTTTTCGTTCTCCAAATGAGAAAGCCAACAGTGATATTGAATATTTCAGGTAACTAGTAAAATGGATTTTGCACTCCAGTTGTGTCAATCGGCTCGCACACTTTTTTTTTTTTTTAGAACTCACCACTTCTGCTTAGAAATGCATTTGGGATGCAAAATTATAAGTTTAAAACACATCCACTTCTTGAGGTCAGCTCATGAGTTCATGTGCAAGTTACCCTCCCGCCGCCGGTTATTGGCTTACACAGACAGATATCCAAATAATACCTGGATACATCCTGGGGGCACGACACCACACCTGCCTACATGTCGGTGACTTGCGCATTAAGTCCTTGTGCAATAGTTAAGCTATAGTGCACGACAGAGTGGTGACACTGGCAGTGGATACCGAAGCAGCCTCCTGCCTCCACTTTAGAAGTTTTGATATCCCACTGCATCATTTACACTGGAAAGTAAAGAGTCCATTTACAAAAATCAGGTCTTGGCGCAGTGCAAACTTGGGCCTCAGCACTAACATTTGCACGCTGGTGGATGAGCAGCCTAGTGGTTAGAGCAGAATCATGAAAGCCAAGGATGAAACCCCTCTTCTCCCACTGCTGCGGCTTATGGCCTTGCGCAAGTCACCTCATCCTCCATTGCGCAGGAGCAATCTTAGCGCCTGATTTACGAAGGGGTTTTCTCCCATTCTATATCTATAGGAACATGCTTAGTAAATGGGGCCCTTAGCGTGTGAGCCCTCTGAGAAAAGGGGAATACCTACAGTGCCCAAAGCTGCGGTATGAAAAGGCGAGAAATTAAACGTAATATCCAGATTTATAAGTGAGGCGCAAATCAACTGTGCGCAGGGAGATCTTCCGCGATTCCACAGCCACAAAATAAAACCCGTGTCAAAGAATTCCCCAGCCCCACTGGGATCTCAGGGAACCGGGAGGAGACGACAGCTAGCCAGGTTTCCTCTTCCTTCCCATCTTCCGTCCCCTACCAGTTTCCACCCCCCCCCCCCCCCCGCCCAACAGTCTGCTGGTAGTAGAAGAGCAGCAGTGGCACTTCACGTCGTGTCCTGTCTCCTCCTTTCTCCTGCCCAGGCCTGACCGGTGCTTTGAAGCACACAGCGCTTTCTTCCTCCACGTGGTCAAACAGGGCTTGCTGTGAGGAGCAAAAGGAGGCAGACAGGCTGGTGAAGCGCCCCTCTTCTCATCCTGCAGGACAGGGGAGAAGATCAGCCCGGGGTGGGGAGCGGAGGGGGGGGGGGGAGAGAGGATTGGCTTGGGGAGAGGGGGAGTGAGAGGAGGGGAACATCCTGGAAGAGATAGAGGGAATAGAGAAGGGAAGACAGAAAGAGGATTGGGATGGGAAGACAGGATGGGGAGGGAAAGGCAGAAAGAGATGATGGGGAAGTGAGGATGGAGAGAGAGAGAGAGAGAGAGGATATGGGAAAGAAAGGGGGAGAGAGAAAATGAGAAGATGGGGAGGAAAAAGGTAAAGGATACAGACAGGGAATGGAAGAGATAGAGAGAGAATAGGAAGGCAGGGAGAAGAAGACAGAGAGAGAGATGTGGAAAGAGATGGAGGAAGAGTGGGGAGTGAGGGAAGGATCAGGTCTAGGGATGAGGGTAGAGATGGAGGAAGTTATGTCACGGAATAGCGAGGGGACAGAGGAGGGTTAGGGGAGAAGAGTGATTGGGTGGTGAGGCTAGGAGCGGAACTGGAAAACAGAAGGATGAGAGATTGGAGGAAGGAAAGAACTGCCAGAGGGATCAAATAGGACAGAGAGGGAGGAAGAGAGAAAAGGAGAGGGGATGGGTGAAGGCAGGCAAGAGGAAAAGCACTTTCAGGAAGGAAAAAGGCAGGCTGAAACGGAGAAAAGTGTGAAAGAAAAACCAAAGAGAATGAAGCAGAATATCCAGACACACGAGAAAGGTTCAAAAATTATTTTCATATCTTAAAATAGTTTTTCATGTCATTTTCAATTTTGTGCAAATTCGGGCAGAGGGGGCCACAGAATGTAAACCAACTTTGCTGGAAAATTTCCCAGCTCTTGCAGCAGAGAGGGGATTCTGATGCTGAGCACTGGGTCCCCCGCAGCCAGGTCCTGTATCCGTGCTATTAAGAGGTTGGGATTGGCCTTGAGCACGCAGGTTAATAGCCACCGAGAGGAAAACAGCTTTTTCCCACTAACTGTCCAAGGGGACGATTTTGCAAGGCAAACCTCACATTTTGAAGAGAAAAGTTTCAAAGTGGAGGACTAAACATGCCCAGCTTTACACCAGCAGTAAAACTGGCTGCCACCGTTTTTTGGTTTTTGTTTTGGTAAATTGCATTATGCAGCTTGCCTGTTTGATATGCCTTGATTTTAATATTAAAATCCAAGCGCACCAGTAAAAATGGGCTAGTAGGTCGCAAACCACGATGTCTTTTAAATAGTCCTTTAAACCTGGCACTAGTCACCATTAGCAGCAATTGGATTTTTCTCGCTGGTATTTCCATGATACCTTTTCAAAGTTTTTGGATCCAATCCATCCAGTCACACGGGGATACTAGTACAGCACAGGACTTTCAGCGGTCAATCACAGAGCAGCATTTCTTCCTGACATTTTCTATCGCAGATATCTAATGCCTGGTCCTGAGAGGAGGGGGGAAAGGAAGGGACCAGATTGCTGCTCTCTGCTCTTGGGGTATCATAAACTTCAGGTCCTATGCATTTGGAACATTGCTGCGTTGAGATGGTTCTCTACCTTCTTCTCGACTTTCTGATTTTCTTTTCCTTAATATTTCTATCCACTTAAGCTTTTGTTTGTTAAATAATACATATATATATATATATATAATACACACACATATATATATATATATATATATATATATATATATATATATGTATATGTAGTATATATATATATATATATATATATATATATACATATACATATATATATATATATATATTTACACAGGCACACCATAAGGAAGAGATTGTTTAGTGCATTGACTGTAGCAGGCTCATGACCCTTGTGTTTCCCTTCATCACAGTTACTGGAAAAGGCCAGTTGTGTTTTGCTGTTCACTGATTTAGTATAAAGACGTAATGAACTAGACAGATGTCCTGTTTATACAAAACAAGTTGAATTTTAGTGCAGTATCTTTTTCAAAATGTCTAAGCATGCCCAAGATCTGGGCGTCAAGCCTGGAAATTTTTTCAAGAACTGACTTTTTGACATTTTATAAAAGATTAGCAAACATATCAAATGTGATGTATTTAAATGGCATTATCTGAAATATGTTCATCTCAAGAGAGAGGAGAATAGATGTAGAAGATTCATTAAACTAAGTGTATTCGCCAAGCACAACAATTCTGTATTGTTTTGCCTATAAAGAAATATTTCTTTTTTTTTTCCCCTGCTAACCATTCCTCTCCCTATGCACCCAAGCATCTGTTTGGCTTTTGCAATCACATTATCCACCTGTTTTGTTACAGATTTTGATATCATTTGCAAAAAAATGAAACCTTTCCCAATAGTCCTTCTGCAGAAGGACTATTGGAGAAGTCCAATACCTGGTATTATTTAAGTTGACTTAGAAAATAGCCACCGCTATTCCTGGCATCAGTAGCATGGGATAGACTTCGTTTCTGGGTACTTGCCAGGTTCTTATGTCCAACAGAGGCCAATCCAGGCCTCTGTTGGAAACAGGATGCTGGGCTTGATGGACCCTTGGTCTGACCCAGTATGGCATGTTCTTATGTTCTTATGTAATATCGCTTACAAAAAAGTTATAAAGAACCAGTTCAAGAACCGATGCCCGTGGCACACCATTTGTTACACATCTCTCCTTGGACTGAACATCATTTACCATTACCTTTTGTTGTCTCCCATTCAGCCAGTTGCATACTCAGTTTATTTATAAGCCTCCTATGCGGAACCGATTCCAAGGCTTTACTGAAATCCAAGTACCCTGCATCCAGCACACTCCTCTGATTCAACTCTCTGGTCACCCTGCTAAAGAAATTGATCAGATTCATCTGACAAAATTTACCTTTGGTGAAGCCACGCTGCCTTGGATCATGTAAGCCATTGGACTCCAGAAACTGCACTATCCTCTGTTTTAGCAACAATTCCCTTCATTTACTCACCACAGAGATCAAGCTAACTGATCTGTAGTTCCCAGCCTCCTCCTTACTTCCACTTTTGAGAAGAGGAGCCACATTCACCTGTCTCCTCCTGACTCTAAAAAAAAGCATTAAAAAGGTCAGACAGAAGAGCTACCAGAATTTCTCTAATTTTCCTGAATACTCTTAGATGTATCCCATCTGGCCCCCATCATTTTATCTACTTTAAGTTTAGCTAGCTCCTCACAAACACAGATTTCAGAAAATTGTTTGAGGTTAACCTCACTTTCAATCCTATTTGTGTCTGTTTTCTGTGGTCCTACTCCTGGCTCTTCCTCTTTGAACACTGACCAGAAATATTTGTTAAGCAATTTTGCTTTTTCCTTGTTAGCCTCTACATATTCATTCCCTTCTCCTCTGAATCTCACCATGCCACTTTTGCACTTTCTCCTTTCGTTTACATATCTAAAAAAAAAAAGTCTTGATGCTCCATTTTATTGTATTTGCTATGTTTTCTTCTGTTTACATCATTGCTCTCCTGACTACTTTCCTAACTTCTGTTAGCTTTTCCTGATATTGTTTCCTGTCTTCCTCTTTCTGTGATCTCATGAATGCTAACCTTTTTTCCTTACCTTTTCATCTACCTTATAAAACCATAGCAAGTCTCTTTTTCCTCTTACCTTAATTTACTTTCCAAACAAAAAACTTAGTTGCCCTTGTAATACCTCCTGTTATTTTAGCCCACTATGTTTCTACTTCCCCTGATTTTCCCATCCAGCTGACAACTCCTCGAGGTACTCCTCCATTTTAACAGTTAGTTTTCCTGAAGCCTAGGGCCCTCACCTTTGAATGAGCCTTCACCACTTGAACTTCATCACTGAACTGCACCAGCCATTGGTCACTTGATCCCAGATGATCATCCACTAGACATCACTGACAATTGGCATTTCTTCCAGGGCTCAAATCTTGTAGGTTATTTTGCTCTCTAATTTGCTTGTGAATTTTTTTTATATTGCACATTTTAAAAACCACACACTTCTTTGTATATTATACATAGCAAAATATAATTTGTGGGACTTACATATTGTATATGGTTTTACTTCATTTGCTATTTCCTGAAAATGAGTGAATACAGGATGCTGTGCTTTATCCATTTTCATCTTTTAAAATGGGTGTGAACCCCAATATAGATTCTAAATAAAATCTACATATGCAGGGCAGGTGCAAGGGGATTAGGCGCCCTAGTGACCTTATGCCTTGTGCCCACCCCCTCATCGCACCACCCCCACCTGGTCACACCAACCCCCCCTACACCCCCGGTCGCGCCGCCACAGCCATTGGGTGGCATGAGCCATGGTGGGGCCATGAGCGGTGGCACCGCAGCAGCAAAGAGGAGTGGAGATTGCCGAATCTCTTCTCCTCTCTGGCACGGCCACTCGGGGCCCCACATGGCTCATGCCCCATAATGGTCGGCGCCCTGGGCCTAGGCCTGGTTCACTTAGTGGTTCGCCGGCCCTGTTCATTATGTGTTTAGGTCTACAAACATATAGATATAGATATATAGACACAACTATATCATGAGAATTAATTGTAGCAAATTGTTATGTCCTTCGCTAGTTTGGAATATTTAACAATATATAACAATATATAAATATATGTTTTCTAAAACGGAGTTTTTATGTGCTATGTTATTCACACCATGTAAAGATGCATGGGGGTAACTTGCTGGTGTGGCAGTTACTACCCTTAACCAATAAACCTTGATACTTTTGATGCAACCGCAACACTTGTCTCTGCTTCAGTGGCTGGGGAAAAGGGGAATTGGCTTTAGACGACAACCAGTAAGGGCCCTGATTTTAACGGTCTGGTGAACTAATAAGCATGGGGGTAACCTCATGGGGAAGCAGTTACTAGTCTTAACAGATACTACCATAAGGAGCTTGCTGGGCAGACTGGATAGACCATTCGATCCTTTTCTGTAGTCATTACTATGTTACTATGAACACCCAAAGAATAAGAATAGGAGCAAGATTGCATGAAAATGAGCATTTACCCCGAAGCACTGAACCTTAAATGCTATATGCCTAATGTTATACACTGCGCTTCTAAATGCACAGGCCAGTGAATCGCCTCCACCCCCTCCATCATCGTCTCTCATAGTGAAGCTCGAGGCCCTGACTTTCATCAGCCTTTTCCCATAAGCAGAAAACATTTCCAAACATTATCAACCCTCCTGTCCCCTAAGAGACTTCTGAAAGTTATTTTGGCTAACCCAGCAATGCCTGCTCCTTTGGAGACCCTTATGTTTTTAGTTTCTGTTCCTACCGTTGAGGGTATAAACGTTTTGCTCTGTAAGATTATAGCCTAATATAGGTTTCTGGAGGAAAAGAAAAAGGACTGTAGCTGTCCTCGTAGCTGTAAGGAAATACACACCAGCCCCTGAAACTGGACAGTCGCCTGTGAAAAAATAACTGTTGTTTTTTTTTGCATATATTAGCATCTAGTTTCTAGGAGCAGGTTTTCTATGTGTTTAACGTGAGCTCATTGGAGCGTATAACATTGTTCTTGATTACATTAATGTGTGTGTCTCCCAACTGCATATTTTCTAATCCGACAGATAGCCAGATAGATCTATCTATATATGTTTCCAAGCTCTTAGCAGATGAAGGATCAGCGTTGCAGTTAACGTGCCATTTATGTGAGGTCCGTTGGGGCCTGCAATATATTAGAAAGTCAGTTTCAGAGTTTGCTCTGACCACAGAGCTGTGTTTACATTCTTTCGAAGGCAAGCCTGCATGCTCGTCATTTCTATCCTAAACACTTGGACGTATTCTGTTTATATAAGAGAATGACAGGATCTCAAAGACCAAAAAACTGAGTGGAGCAGAAAGGGGGGGGGGGTGAAGGGGGAGGGAGGAGCGGAGAGTGAGGCTGGAGCGCCCCCTGGTGGATTGATCCCCTGACATCCCATCTCACTCTGAGGATCCTGGTCTTTTCCAGGTACCAGGTTCAACCAGTTTTGGTTATCAGCCTGTTTTCAGTTTGGATTTCTTTTAAGCTATATATATTTTTTTTTTTTTTTTTTTTTGCAATATTTTAACCTGAGGATTTTGTTTCATTAAAAACATTTTGTTTCTGTGAACTTTTAACTTCTTTTTTTTTCCTGTACACTTTTGCTATTTACTTTATCGAAATCTTGAAGAAAACAGATGCCCAGATAGTACATTGACTGCATTTCCATAGATAACTATGAAAAACTATCCAATGAAAGAGGGATCCTAGATAATCAGGTTTACTAATCTTCGGTGCAAAATATGGGCTTAACTTGCAGCTGGTAACCTTTTGATGGCAGAAATGCACTAGAAATCTTTAGCCACCTATGCTGTGTCATCACCATTATCATCGCTGTGATCAGCGGCAGCATTATATAGGCACAGGAATCTTCCTCTTAATTTGCCTCATTTTACAATCCTTCAGTCCTTGAGGCAATTTTGGCCATGTCTGTTCAGATTTACCCTGGCATGCTTTATGTTACCCAGGAGACTTCTTTTAAGCTCAGTTATACCTATAATAAACTCATGCTGTTGATTCAGTGAATGCACAATGACACAATAAGTAATACAGCGTGGACTGTACTTGGAATGATATCTGTTTAATCCCACATTGTGCAAAACAGCTGAAAGCACTCCCAAAATCACACCAGGGAAATGCAGTAAGAATACATACATTTATATCTGGATTCTAAAAAGTTATATATGGACAAAGGACATAATAATGGTCCTGGGGCACTCTTTCCTTCTTTCTGCTTTCTTTGGAGGCCTTGTCATAGCATCAAAAGAACCCCACCTACATTTTATGCATGAATCAGTTAGTGTAAACCTGAGGGAAATTGCAAGACATATCTTTAAAAGTATTAGAAAAAGCATGCATGAAAATGAGTGAAAGTTCAAGGTTTGGTTTATACACTGTGACAGGCAATACAATTTATAAGACTATTAGCGATATATCAGATTTTTCTTTCCAATTTCTAAAGAAACCTGTTGGATGAAATCAAGAAGCAATGGCAGGAAATAAGTGATTTATGAAAGAATAAAGTATTTTTGGCACTTGGAAAAAATAAGCTGTGGTTTGTCATTAGTGCTTTTCGTTGCATTACTCATCAGGCTACATCTTGCATTGGATGTCATTGTGGAGGCTAGGATGCAGGAGCATGTAAGTTCCATTAATCGGGGGAGGTGAGTGATAGCTCTCTGGTAGTCACATATTTTATGGAATATCAAAAAGTGATAAAGACGTTTTCCTTTCACAGAACCGAACAGGCTTCTTTTTTTCATTTGTCCCTTATTACCCCTTGGGTAACTTCAGCTGTTACACTATTGCCTCCGCTGATATTGACTTTCGATTGTGCTACAACTTGTCCAATTAATTTCCATAAGAACATTTTTTTAACTCTGGCAGACCTACACTTTCTCTGCTCCCCTCTATTACTAGGATTTTCCTACTCCTCCCCATTTCCTTTCATTGATTCTCTACATCATATTTGACAGGACACAATCTGCAAATAGAATAAAATTCAGGGCTCCAATTATATTTACAGTGGCAATCAATATCCTGTGAGCACCTGAGCCAGCTAAAATAACCCTAGCACCCCGTCTCCCTTGTACCACCACCATCATCAAGATTTGCCTGTCTTTTTCTGGTCCACTATCCTCCATTGCATGAGCCAGGCAGCCCTCACATTTTCAGTCATGATCTCCCCCTTCCTCCAGTGGTCATGTGCTTACCACCACCATACCAACCAGCCATGTTGCTCCCTACATCTGTTGTGTCATCCAGAGATAGAACAGTCTCTTAGTCTCCTTATTCAATGCCAGTATCCCTCCACCCACCCACCCAGAGGCAGCAGCTTCCACTCTCCTACTAGACTCCTGACTCAGGCAAGAAGTAGTGGTACTCATTTACCCTTTGCCCTGTCCCTATCAGCTGTGACCCTACACAACATCCAGAACTTCCAGGCCATCATCCCATTCCCAAGGTAGCTTCGATAATTCCCTGTAGCATGATGTTAAGTATGTCAGAAAAGTGTATTCCGTTGACTCTGCACTGTTCAGCACAGTCCAGTACTATCAGCTCATGTGGAATGGCCATGCCACCCAGACTCACAATCAAGTTGCACATCTGCTTGTTGCTCCTCTGCCACTCCTGGTTATAGATTCTCTCATGTTGCCAACACTGTTTGGGAATGATGTCTGACCAGACTAATATTTACCTAAGGTAAATAGTAACATAGTAACATAGTAATGATGGCAGAAAAAGACCAAAATGGTCCATCTAGTCTGCCGAGCAAGCTTCCCAAGGTAGTAACTGCCACTCCGTGCAGGTTACCCCCATGTTTCTCTTAAGGGTAGTAACTGCCACTCCAGTGCCGGTTTAGCTTTTTTATTTATTCTCATCCTTTAGCCTTTTAGGGATCCACAGTGTTTATCCCATGCCCCTTTGAAATCCTTTACAGTTTTAGTCTTCACCACTTTCTCCGGAAGGACATTACAGGCATCCACCACCCTCTCAGTGAAAAAATATTTCCTGACATTGGTTCTAAGTCTTCCTCCCTGGAGTTTCAAATCATGACCCCTAGTTCTACTAAATTGTTTCCAATGGAAAAGGTTTGTTGGCGACCATGGATCATTAAAACCTTTCAAGTAACTGAAGGTCTATATCATATCACCCCTGCTCCTCCTCTCCTCCAGGGTACACATAGTCAGGTTCCTCAACTTCTCCTCTTAAGTCATTCGATGGAGACCACCCACCATTTTGGTCGCTCTTCTCTGAACTGCCTCCATCCTGTCTCTGTCTCTTTGGAGATACGGTCTCCAGAACTGAGCACAGGACTCCAGGTGAGGCCTCACCAAGGCCCTGTACAAGGGGATAATCACTTCCCTTTTCTTATTAGATATTCCTCTCTCTATGCAGCCCAGCATTCTTCTGGTTTTGACTATTGCCGTGTCGTACTGCTTCGTCGACTTCAGGTCGTTAGACACTATCACCCCAAGGGACTCTCTCCTGCTCCATGCACATCAGCCCTCCACCCCCCAACGCATATAATTCTTTTGGATTACCACGCCCCAGATGCATGACTCTGCATTTCTTGGCATTGAATCCCATTTAATCCCAAATCTTATGCAGTCAAGAAGTCCTCCTTTATTTTTTTGGTCAACCCCAGGCAGGAGGCTCTTCCTACATCATTGTCTCCTAAGTGAATTAATATGGCACCAAGACACACTTGGGTGACCCCTTTCTGCCACATGAGGCAGATCAGCTCATCCCAGGTCATTCCTCTTTTACACATCCATGTGACCTGAACTCCTTTTGCTGGCAGGCTGAGCAGCTGTCCATAAGATTTGCCCTGTGATCTCTTGGCTGCCCAGGTAATGAAGGAGGGGCACACATTCCACATCTTCCTGATCTGCTCCTCTGCACCTGTGCGATAGAAGAAAATGATTAGTCTAGGTCCTACCTTCCCTTTCCCAATCCATTCAAATATACAATGTATAAACATGACCTACAAGGCCCAATCATTTTATGTACAGTATCCATTTATTTCAATTCGATTACCATTTTTCAGATATACTCCCAAAGTGGATACAATAAAATAAAGTAAACATAAAAATATAGCACTAAACCTATTCACCTCAAAACAGTTCTAAACCCAAACAAATCACACTTCAAATAATAATCTATTAAAATAAAAATTACAAAACAGCAGTCGTGCAAAAGTTCCAGTCTTGCTCAATCTGGATCAAAATAAAAATGCCAAGATTTTACTTTCTTCCTAAAATCCAAATAGGAAGACACGGAGCATTCAGCGAAAGGTTCTGAGCTTCATTAATGAGGAAGCAGTTTTATGGGAAATCTTCAACCTCACCTGCGCTGGGAGAGGGACATGAAGAAGGACCACAAACCTCTAGTAGAGCAATATAGTAGAAGCAGCTTCTGAAGTTACCATGAGGTCTAACCGATCTAAGGATTTAAAATTAAGCTAGAGGATTTTAAATTTAATTCCTCATAGAACAGGAAGCTAATGAAACTTCCTTATGGTCTTTTTCCGCTACCATGTTTCTCTGTTTTATATTAGTTGATACCCTCAAAAGTATGATATCTGTTTGCTCCTCTTTGGGTCAAAAATAGTTTGGGTGGATCTGGCTCCTAGGATTTCAGTGACTCACCCAAACTTGGGACAGAAAAAACGGCAGACAAAGGTTAATCATCAGATTCAGAGAATAAAAACATTTGTATGCTGTGTTAGAAGCAATCACTGCTCAGAGGTCCTTTTTATCTTGCAGAAACTCCATCAGTCTGCATTTTCAGATGAGGCTGCATTTGGAATCACATAATATGCTATAAATATCATTACAATGTAAATGGCCCTTTTGAATCCCTTTCCTGATATGAAGAGTCACTCTCCTGACACCATCAACATCTGTGATTCAACCTAGAATCAAAAGAAGAATGATCTCACAATGATATTAGTGCAGACCAGTGACAAGAAACTAAAAATGCTTTTTTTACAATTTAGCCTTCACGCTATTGCATTTAAATACACTCAGACCCACTTAGGTGGCCCAACTCCATAAAAGACAAGAAGGAGAAAGGGGAAAAAATGCCAGATTATCATTCTTAGAAGAAAAAGCATCTTCATGGGTGGAAGACAGCTCAAGACAACGCTATACAAGAGCAAGGGAGGCTGCCGTGTGTACAGACTAAAAAAAAAGATGAATGAAATGCCTCATCCAACGTGCGTGTTTTGCTTTGTCCATATTACCTTACCAACAGCAACTGCACATCAAAGGGAATCAATCCATTCTGAAAGGAACCTCATATAATTGCTTTTAACTACAGTGAAGATTCATTCTTTTTCCTACTGTGAAAACTCATTCCCCACAATCTGAGCTGCCACTGCATCCTATCCCCCAGAACAGGACTAGACAAAACAGCTTGGTTTGGAAGCTATTGGCCATCTCAGTCAGTTCATTTTTGGAGATCATTTTGGGATCTGTACTTGCAGAGAAAGATCCATTGTATACAAGAGCTAGGAAGACTTGTTTAGCATGTTAATTTGCTCTCTGTTTTGTGTGTTCATTTTTATGAATGCATTATGTAAATCTGGTCTATACATGTTTTAAATGAATACATAACAGCACCGGATGCGTAGGGAGATGGGGGAAAGTGATACTTTTTTTCACCTCACACAACAAAGCCGTCTTCAGCAGTGTACGTGCAAGGTGAAACACTAAACAATGCATGCCAGGCCCATTGCAACCCACACCTCTCCGGCACTCAGACACAGGCATACACATCCAGCTCATACCCAGCTCTGCTATGCAAAGTCACATTCCCATGCCACACAAGTTCATGCCCATTTTCTAGAACTCAGTTGAAGTAATGAAGCGTGATCCGGTCTCTCTGACCCGACCGTGAAAGTACCTGGAGGTTCCACCTCCTTCCTGTCTCCCTCGGGATTCCACAGCTCAGCCACCAGAGTTTCATCCTCCAGCCAAAGACACGCAAGCAAGGCAAGACATGGGCCGTGGAGCGTGCCACACGCGCCTAACTTTGCAAATCAGTCGGGAATGCAAGGACAGAAAGCCTCCTGTGTGGTGCAAACAGGAAATGTGCTGGGTTTGTTTGTTTGTTTGTTTGTTTTTGGGAGGGGGGGGCGGGGATCAAATGCGCACTCAACAATTGTTCAGGTGAGCGGATTGGCATTTATTGGCCATTGCTGCACCCATCTGCTTCCGAGCCAGCAGATCGACACAGCAATAGCATTAACAGGGGGAAGCGGGGATAGTCATTATCATCTACAAACACCCACCTGGAAAAGCAGAGCATTAATTACAGGACTCAGTTTATAAGTTCCTCCCTCCTGAGTAAGTCTCGAGTAAGTCCTTTTTGAGCAGGGAGGAAGATTTCTCCTTTTAGGGCCTTGGGGCTTACACAGCTGGATTAGAACAAAGCAGTCTCCACAAACTGACTAGTGCTCGAATTCAAATCTTTACTGTAACATTCCTTCTTCGGTTTTAATAATCTGGCAAACAATCCATTTGCATGGTGATAAGAGCCTGTGTTTTCCATCTAAAACATTCACAAGCCACGCGGATAGGATCCCCTTGTGTCTCTATCACATGGACTTGTCCTACGGACAAGTTCTCGGAGTTGCCATACGCCATTGAACACCCCGTGGCACCTGGAATCCCATGTCTCTGTTCTGCTTCTCAGAAAGCCAGCCTCCTCTCCTCTCCTTTTCTTTCCCCACCTGCTTGTCATTGAATCCTCTTCTCCCCAATTGTGAAGTACTGTGCCATTTGGGCACGAGATTACAGACTGACTAGGAAAGTCAGCTTGAAACCACCCCCCCACACAGTGGAGTGCTGCATGGGTTCCAAAGCCCATCCTGTCACCCTGGAGCAGGAACTCTACTGAATTTAGTGATAGGGCTCTCTCCTTCCCTGAGAAAATCCAATGAGTGACAGCTGTCCTCCACTACCTGGGCAACTCTCACGCCTCCTTGGTCCTCAGCTGTGTAAAGGTAAAGAAAATAGGACTGGAGAGCTGTAGACTTGCTTTCTCCTCCTTAAATCGTTTGGGACAAGGGGAGGGAGAGGGAAAAAGTCTACAGACCCTTATCTTAATCTGAAGCTGCTCCCCTGCCTAAGAGTTCCTGGGTGCCTCCCTGGCCTCTACATCACTGACTCATCTATCTGGAAACTCTGGGGGTGGTCTCCATCTATCCACACTGGCAAAATCCATTCTTGCAACCTCCCAAAGGAGTACTCTTTTTTTTTTTTAATTCTTTATTTTCAAATTTTGAAACATTTCCCAAGCATATAACTCGTCTTCAGAAAATTAGACGTTGGTACAAATAATAAATCCAGGAAATATAAATGAATTAAGTATGCATCAACATCTTTCAGTACACAGCATCAAAATTATAGGAATTATGAGGGAGGCAGACAGAGCATCAATATAAGGCAATAATTAATATAAAGAAATAAGACTACGTCATCGAGTAGTGCTACTGCTTTCTTAATTTACTGAGCCAGGCTAATAACTGGAGCTTCTTGGGAGCGCGCCTGCAAAAAGGCTCTGAGCTGTTCAAGTTAAGAGTTGTATCCTAGAAGCTACACTGCGGAATTTTGGACTTGATATAAGCTTATTTATAGTTAATTCTGTAATTGTGTTTTGTAATATGTTTTTATTGATGTATGTAGAATGAATTGTATTTTGTATGCATTGTGAACTGAGGTGATGGTACTCCAACCAAACATCGGTATATAAAACTGTATAAATAAAAAACTGTATAAATATACTGGACATTTGATAGCCTTACAAAACATTTACAGGGGTATTTTAATATATAACTAGCCCCTAACTGAAGAACCTCCAGGCGCATCATAAGAAAGTTTTTACGACGAATTTGAGTTGCTTTAATTACATCTGGATAAATCCATATAGGTCCAGAACTATCCAGCAAAGTTTGTCACTGAATGTCATCAACTACCCACTTACTCACACAGAAGATTTTGCCTTAATAAATGAGCCAACCTGGCAGAATCCGGGAAGCTTGACCACTAATTCTGTGACCAGCAAGCAGCAGTCACAGCACACCTGCATATTCAGATGCTGGTTGCCGCCATCTCGAGAAAGGTATTAGAGACGTGCAGGCCATATAATTGTGTTTCAGTTCGGTTTTTCATTTCAGGGCATTTTTTGTTGTTGATTTTCTATGTGTTTAATGTTCTTTCCTGAACTGAAACAAACATTTAAAAAACAAAAAAACCCAGGGCCTCCGCATGTCTGTCCAAGCCTCGTTCCACCTTCCCAAGATGGCCTCGCTGCTTAGGCTGAGACCACCTGGAGCCTCCCTTGGACCCCTCTGGCCTTCCCACCCTGCAAAATAAGCCTTGGGGCCTAGACCCACCTAGCTAGGCTTAATCAAGCCCAGCTGGGGCCACCCGGGCCCCCTCCAGTCCCCCTCCTAAAGCCTGACGGGGCTGGGGACATCCCCGGCCCCCACGTATCCCTTCCGTGGGGGTGGGTGGCAAGGAAAGGGGCAGGAGTGATGCTTGATCGTGCCTGCCTTGACTGACTCCTTTTAAAAAATGGCTCCAGTTGCCCTGAGGTTGGTGCTGAAGTGGCATCACGTTGGGGCCTGTCTCAGGTGCAGCGGTGCCATTTTGTCCAGGACCGCCTCCCCCAGCAGCAGCTTTTGCCCCTCTTCCTCCTTCAGCAGTGATAGTAGCTCCAGCACAGTATGCCTAGCTCTTCCCCCACATGCACAGCCATCCCCTCTGCCCAGCACCAGTACACCCCCCCCCCCCCGCCCACAGTGCCCAGCATCCCTCATCTCTCTCCCTAGCACACTCCTATTTCCCTTTTTTCCTTTCATGCCCAGCAGCAACGCTCTTTTTATTGCCTCCCTTCCTCCTCCTCCTCGCAGCCTGATCCTTCACCTACCAGCACAGGCAGAAGTTCATTTCCTCCTTTACAGTGTTCTTGAGTCTCTGCTTGCAGACATCATATGGAAGGGTGCGGGGGAGGGGGGGCAGTGGCTCCCCTTTGAGCATGGCACTCTGTGCTGCTGCATAGCTCGCACACCCCAAAAGCTAACCCTGATTATGTTGCACGGCCATGTTTATTCTATGGCATTTATTCTTTGCAGCTTATTCAGTGATCTGCATGAAGATTTCGCTGAAAGTTTTTTAAAACTCTGCAGCTTATGTGATTCCAAGACGACACTATACTGATTCCTACACATGTGCAGGAAGTCCTCATTCTGGACTCTGCAAGCTGTGATCTCTTTGGATGTTTGGACAGTTCTCACATCAGCCCACAATAAAAGTAACTAAATAAATAGATAGATAGATAGATAGATAGATAGATAGATGGATAGATAGATAATGATGAAGATATATTTTTAAGTCCTCTAAACCACTCGGATTTCTACAAAGAAACCAAACTAAATGCAATAATTTTCTGGAAATTTGCTGGTAATGCAAATTAGCAAACACGGACAGTGCTTAACCTATGAGCACACTCAAGAGTTTATTTACACATTCTGCCACTTGATTGATACAAAGACGTCATGAAAAGAAGTAAATATAGAAGCCAGTATAGTTTTGTAGAAAAGCCAAATATTCTTCTAGCATTTGCTGCTCTCTTTGAGTAAATTAGAAAGAGTTCAATTATTCTAATCTAAATATCCAGCACTTTTAATATATCTTCAAAAGAATCTACCCTGTCCTAAGGAACTGTAAACATTTCTTTTTCCCATTCAAGAACAAGTTATAGAAATATGTGTTCTCCAAAGAGGGGAGAAGACTGTGGGCACAGCACATGATTAGAGAAGTTAAACACAATTTGATCCATAAATTATAGTGCATTCTCTCGGTTATACTTTATGCCTTCTGACTTTTATCTGGCATGCAACTCCTGAAAGAACAATTGCTTAACACAAGGAATTGCTCTAAAATACCACCCCTGTGAATCATACTTCTGACTGTTTATCCTATAGTGGTACTCGCTAGGACCACCAGTTTCAAAACCATAAGAATATAAATCAATATGAAACATATAAAGGAGCCCATGCGCAAAGCCTCTTCCATTCTGTGACCAGAGGCAGCGTGTACAAAGGGACCAGACTTAAGAAGCAGGCAAAATTAGGGCAAATAAGTGCCAAAAGACTGCAAGCTGGCACAGTCTGCAGCGAGTGCACGTTTCATCCAAAACTCTGACATCCTACAGCTTCTTCTGGAAGGGGCCAAACCTCCACAGAAAAGTGGCGGAAGCAAAATCGTGAACAGAAAGGAGTGCGGGACTTTGATTTCATACTTACATTTCCAGTAGCTCTTACGGGCAGGAATCCTGTAGTACCAGCGGAGGGGGGGGGGGGGGGGCGGGGGAGAGGTCTGGCGGAAGGGGGAAGGAGAGAGGTCTGATGGATCCACTTGCAAGCACTATTCAGTCCCACTCTTAATACCGTGACGTGCACCCACGCTGCTCATTCTGATCCTGGTGCAGCCCTGGGCCGCACTCGCTCCTGGTTTGCGTCTGCACTGAGGAGGAGAACAGGGTGAACACTCATTAACACCACATTAAATAATCCCTTTCTAGGAGATGGTGTTTGCTTCCGGATTATTTAAAGCTTATATAAACGAAGGCGGAAGTGTTTGTTGAAAAGCCAAGTGAAACTCACCTCTGCAAGCCCTGAGGTTTGACCAGAGATAAAGCAGCAGGAGAACCAAGTAACCTGGGAAATGTGTGGACAGGCAATGGGCCCCCAGCAGGGATAGAATTGCTATGAAAGCCAATGGTGGTGGGGCCAGAAAAGGAACCCAACCGTTGTTGGGGGGAGAGTAGGGTTGCCCACTTTTCCGCAGACCAGGACTGGATGCTTGAGGACCAGAAAGGGAGGGGGCGGGGGAAAGATGGTAACCAGCGCCATTTGCATAAATTGTAGATCCTGCCAGTTAACTACCTAAACTGTATCTGTGTTTGCATTAAGGCCAATAATAACCTGGCTGACAGGTTGCACACAGGCAACGGTTTGTCTTCCAGCCTCTCAGGGCAAACAAGGGGACCCCCTTGCCACTCAGCTGATCCCCATTTCTTATCTAGTGGATTATTAGGGGATAGTGGGGGCACAAACATTTTCTTCTCTCTCTCTCTAGCTGTTGGGAATCCCGCCCGCAGTTCCCCGCAGCCAGCTCCCCTTACCTGCTCCAGCAGGCCCCGACGCCGAGTACCTCTCTCTGGCGGCTTGAGATGGCCACTGCACGTCTCAGCCGCTGCAGGCCTCCCACATGGTCCGAGACACCGCCGGCAGACTTCCTGCGCACACCTCCCTAGGCGTGCGCACACGGCACCTGCCGTGTTTTATAGGGGAAGCGGCGGGAAACTTCAGCCCGGCCCCCGAAGATGATGTCAGACGCCCTGGCTATTTAAACCCAGCTCAGACAAGCATTCTCTGCCTTGGCAACAGGTCCTACTCTCTGAGTGTGTGTTGCTGCGTTCCTGCTTGTTCCTGCTTGTTCCTGCTTGTTCCTGAGTTCTTGCCTGTTCATCGCCTGTGGTTCCGCTGTTCCTGGCTCCTTGTCCCTTGGATGGTCTTCTCAGTTTCGACTTCAGCTTGGCTTCCCAGTTTCTCCGTGTCTGCTGCCCGTCCTGACCTTTGACTTGTTCCCGGCTTCTCTGAGTCCACTGCCTGCCCTGACCCCTGGCCTGTTTCCGCTTTCAGCCTGCTCTCTGTTTGCCCTGACTTCCAGACTACCCAGGTGCTTCTGTCCTCAGCCTGCCTCGACCCGGACTTCCTAACACCCCCTCCTCCTCTGGACCGCCCTGCACCAGGAGACCCTCGCCTAAGTCCTGCTGGCCCCAGCACCCAAGGGCTCAACCTGAGGGGAACGGGGTTGGTATAGGTGAAGCTCCTGCTGGGTCTCCTGGATCTGTACCGCCTCTCAGCTATGAGGTCCTCTGGGAGCCGTACCTCGGGGGTGTTACCAGCACTCATGCCGGCTCAAGGATCCACAGAGCTAACAGTTTGCCAAGACAATGGACCCGGTGGACTTGTCTGGCCTCCAGGCATTCTGGGCCTGGCCCAACAACTTCAACAACAGCAGCAGTGTCTGGACATGTTAGCGGCTACCATCGAGTGCCTGGCCAACTGCTTGGATACAGCACCGTTGCCTGGGTTTTCTCCTTCATCACCAGCCCCCTGTACCAGTTTCCTCCACTTCCGTGCCACTGCCAGCACTTCCCTGATATGCAGGAGACCTGAAACAATGCCATGAGTTCCTTAACCACTGTTTCATGCGCTTCTCTCTACAACTAACATGGTTCCCATCAGACCAGGTCAAAACGACCTTCATCTTGTCTCTACTGGATGGCAAGGCTCTGAAGTGGGCTTCCCCCCTTTGGGAGCATGGTGACTCCTTGTTGGAGGACTTCCCACTGTTTGTCCACACCTTCAAGCAGATCTTTGATGAACTGGCCCATCAATCCACGGCCACCTTGGAACTCCTCCATCTTCACCACTGGTCTCTCCCCCTGGTGGACTACTCAGTAGAATTTCACACCTTAGCTTCTGAGCTAGGCTGGTGGGAGGACAGCCTCCGAAGCATTTTCCTAGAGGGCCTGGCCTCTAGGATTAAAGATGAACTCGCAGCTCGGGATCTTCCCGAGGATATGGAGGCCTTGATTGACTTATCTGGACGAATTGATTGCTGCCTACAGCAGCGTCTATGTGAGCAAAAACCAGGGCGCAAGCCGGTGTCATTGGTTCTCTCCTTCTCATGCCCGCTAGTCCCAGCCTCGCCTCCCAGGCAGTGGGCATCATGCTCAGAGGAACCAATGCAACGAGATCATAGTCCTCTTACTACTGAAGAAAGGCAGTGATGTTGGTCGCTAGGACTCTGCCATTACTGCGGTAGCAAGGGTCACTTACTGACCCAGTGCACAGAGCGACTGGGAAAATCCCGAGCCTAGGCATCACAGGTGAGCTGACCCTAGGCTGTGTGAACCCTGCTCCCCAATGCACCGTTCCTGTGACTCTCCTTTACCCTGGAGGATCCTTCATTACCTTGGCTTTGAATGACTCCGGGGCTGGAGTTAACTTTATTTTGGCTGAACTGGTGAAGCAACTACAACTTCCTGTACAACCCAGGGTCTCCCCCTTATGGATATCCTCGATTCAGATGGACCCCTTACTGGTTTGAGTTACTTCAGTCACCATATCGGTGTCGCTCCACACCAGGATCCTTCATGAGGAGAAGATCACCTTTTTTGTGTTAGAGAAGGCCATCTACCCGTTGGTGCTGGGACTCCCATGGCTCCAAAGACATACTCCACACATTGACTGGGAGATCCTGCAGATCACCTCTTGGGACCCAGGCTGTTTCTCCACTTGTCTATCTGGCCTGCCTCGGGCTCGACTTCCGCTGGCCATGGCCTCCCTGGCTCTCCCAGCCCACTATACTGATTTTGCAGATGACTTCTCTAAAGAAAAGGCTGAGACTCTCCTGGAACATCAGCCCTTTGACTGTGCCATCAATTTACTGTCCAACACTACTCCGCCTTGTGGTCGGGTCTATCCATTATCCTTGCTCAAGACACAGGCAATGTCACAGTACATACAAGAAAATCTGAAACGAGGCTTCATCCAGCCTTCAACCTCCCCAGCAGGGTCCGGGTTCTTTTTCATTGCAAAAAAGGATGGCTCGTTCATCGACTACCGAGGCCTCAACGCTATAACCCGTCAGGACAGGTATCCTTTCCCACTGATCCCTGAGCTTCTGGACCACCTGCAGGGGATGAAAATCTTCACTAAACTAGATCTTCGTGGGGCCTTAAACCTGAGAATGAATGGAAGACCACATTAAACATGGGGATGAATGGAAGACCACCTTCAATACGCGAGATGGGCACTGTGAATACTTGGTAATGCCTTCAGATTGTGCACCACCCCAGCGGTCTTCCAGAACCTTATGTATGATATTTTCTGGGACATGCTCCACACCAATGTCATTGTATACCTTGACGATATTCTAATCTATTCCAAGGACCTTTCCACTCATTGCAGGGAAGTACGCCGCATCCTACAGCACCTCCAAGATCATCGACTTTTCACTAAACTCGACAAGTGTCTGTTCGAGTGCAATTCCCTTCCCTTCCTAGGATACTTTGTGTCTACCACCGGCTTTCATATGGATCCTGAGAAGGTGGCTTTCATCCGGGACTGGCCACGCCCAGAAGGTCTCCGTGCCCTCCAGCGCTTCCTTGGGTTTGCCAACTTTCACTAACACTTCATTCCCCGGTATTCACAGTTGGTAGCGCCTCTCACCGCCCTTACAAGAAAAGGTGCCAATGCCAGACGTTGGCCGCCTGAAGCGTTCCAGGTATTTGAGGACTTGAAACAGGCCTTCCTCCGAGAGCCCTGTCTCTGCCATCCCAATCCTTCACACCCATTTGTGGTGGAGGTGGACACCTCAGATGTGGCAGTGAGAGCCACACTGTAGGTGCTGTAGGATACCCAGCTGTACAAGGGTGCCTGAAAGAACCTAGGACTCCCTAGAACCCATTCCAAAATAATCTGTTGCCAAAGGGGCAAGAATTTGCCAGGAGTGTAAACCGGTCACTTGTAACCTCGCCCAAATATGAGATTTTTTTACCCAGGAATAATGTGTACTTTGTCAAATCATCACTATTGAACAAGCTCTACATTTTGATTTAGTAAACTTGTATTTGTTGAACACCACTTCCTGTCTGAAGGCCCCCTTTTACCTAACTGCTCTGGAGTATATCTCCCCCGATTTAGCACGAGCCTGGGACTGGTGAACTGAGTTATGTCAAGACTTGGCAATCCTCTCAGAAACTGCCCTGGGTTATATCAGGTAACAGCCAGCCCCTCAGCTCAGTGAGCACATAGGGGGGTGGGGGTGTGGGTTGGGGGGGGGAACTTCAGAAGATTTGTACCCATTGAAAAAATGAAACCAGACTTCTCTATGGTTTATTATAAATACTAGAGTTGATATCACATTTAACATTTTCTTCTTTTCCTATTCCCTGATACATCTCCTGTTTTGCCATTCTTATCTGTGTAGCAGGAGTGCTTAAGTGTCTTAGGAGATAATTTTCAGAGGGTCTTCTGTGCATAAACACAGTGCTTTATGCCCAGCAGTGGCCTGTTACAAAACTGCCTGCCCAAGAGGTAGATAAACTTGCGCGTGTATGTCCTGTTTCAGACTGAGCAGAGGCAATCCTGGGGATGGAGTTGCGCAGGGGTTTGGACTTTGTGCATATGGTACTTTGTAAAATTTGAGCATACACATGCAAATGTTCTGAACATTTTTTTTGTATCCACAAAACAGCAGGTGTAACTTATGTGGGGTTGATTTGGTGGGATAATTATGTGCGTAAGTCTGTTTTCAAAATTGGTGCAATTTCTGTGCATATTTGTGGCATAAGTTGTGCTGGATGTCTAAAAATGATCCTCTTATAGCTTACCGAAATGAGTCCCCATGGTGACTGACATTTGGGCAAGCATTTTTATCTTCTTGCCCTTCGTTCAGACTGACATCACACCGTGATCATACTCTGTACACTTCCTGTACCCTATTCTAGATGTCGCTGATGTCAAGAAAGTGATTCTGAATGTCCAGAAAGGGATCGTTGGAGCTGATTAATATTGCAAGGAGTCTGATTTACCCTGGAGAAAGAGAGCTAGCCTAAAATCCCATAAGGCTTCTTGGCTGCCATTTCTTACCAATACATGAGAATATTTGAGTTCTATAATGAATACGTTTATTCATTTAATATGATAAGGATTTTATGGGGAATATTTTCCATGGCCTACCTACTTGCAAAGTACAGGCACACATCTCTACATGCACACTTTGTGGCTAATTTTAGAAAAAGGGAAACTACCTAAGTAGTTTCGAGCACACAAATGGCATTTGAGCTTTACACCTGCCAGCTCTCTGGACGGATGATCAAGGAAGAAAGCATGCATGCACTTGAAAATCTCCTTCCCCTTTCTCACCCTGAAATGCCTCTTTTAACCAAACTAAAAGTACACACATCGTAAAAGCCCACACATGTACTTTTAGCCGCTTGGAGGGTGATAATTTTCAACAGAACGATCTACCTAAGTAAATAGCTGTTTACCTAGCCATAAACCTTCCTATTTCTTAAGCAGGGTTGTATCAAGCCCATGTTAGGCGAATTGTTGACCTGGTCCATTAATTGATTACAAGTTATTTGCTAAAGCAATATATATTCTAGAAGAAGAAATGCAACTCATTTTTTAATTCATCCAACCAAGTATGGTTTAGGAAAAATAGAATTAAATATAATGATCTTGATTTGCTTCTGCGACGCAGTGCGAATGAACGAGAAGGAGGGAATGACCTTTGGTACAGATGTTTAAAAAGCCATTAATAGGGTTCATTGAACCCTAATTTGAATACATCTTGCAATGGTTTAGGAGTTGGTAACTTGGTTTAGGAGTTTGGTAACTTTTTAAAGTCTGTTTCTAATTCTTTTTATAATAATTTAGAAGCTAGGGATGTCAGGGTTAGGGTTGCAGGGGGCAACCAGGGCAATTGCCCTGGGCCCACATTCCACAGGGAGTTTGAAGCCTGAATGAAGCAGAAGGAAGCTTTAGACTCCTTAACTGTCTGCCCCTGGTCCCAGCAAGCCTAATACCAGCCCCGAGAGTTGTTACAAGTAATGCTACCTCTAATCATTTCTCTTTTAAGGCAGATACCAGGCAGAGTTTGCCCTTTGTCTCTCTCTTTCCATTTACATTAACATTTGAGCCTCTTGCAGTAGCTATAGATGAATCAATGCAAGACTAAAGAATACCAATACATGAGAATATTTGAGTTCTATAATTTGTTAATATTTATAGCAAAATCTAAAAATAATTCAATGAACAATAACAATAAAGGATACAGAATAAGTCACAAGAAGCAAACCCTATTTAAGTGTTTTTAGATTTTTATGTACTGATTTCATGTGCTGAATTTTATGTATTGTATTGAATGTATTTTTATTGTAAACTGCTTTAATTTTATGTTGGGAATGTGATATAAGAAGGAAATAAATGAAACTAAACTAAATTATCCACTAGAAAGGACACTATAGAACTAGGGATCATAATAAAAAGCTCTAAGAGGTAAAATTCAGTAAACAACATCTGGAAGTATTTTTCATGGAAAGGGTGGGAGATGCCTAGAATGCACTCTCAGAGTAGAAGGTGAAGTAAAAACGGTAACGGGATTCCAAAAGATGTGGGATAAACACAAAGGATCTCTAGTGCAAGAGGATAGTAATGAAGCCCTGGGGTAACCTACACGGGGCAAAATCTCATCCCACAAGAACAGTAAAATGAGCGGATTTTATTTCCAAGGCATGGGAATAGCCTGCATGGAGCTGCAATTACAACCCTACACACTTAGCTGGACAGACTGGATTGACCATTTTGGTTTTTATCTGCTCTCATTTACAATGTCCCTATGTCATCACTTTCAGAGATGTAAACCATTTTGCAGAACTGGAGCAAATATGACATTTCCTCTGCTTTAAATGGTTGCTTATTTTCAGGACTGGTTATGTAAATGGTTTCTCAACAGTAGTTAAGTATGTGAGGCATAAGTTATGCGAGTTGTTATACATTTACCCTCTTCATGTTGACATATCGTCATATCTACACTGAGTCAAGCAGCTGCTTGACAGGGAGGACACATTTTCAAAGCAATTTAGCCAAGTGAAAAATGGATTAATGGGTCTAGATTGCCCTGACTGAAAGCTGTCGTCCTCAGCCTGGCTGAAAGTAAAGTACACATGGGCTTCCAGAACATGTGGACCTCTAACTGAACCGTGAAAAGGTATTCCCAGGAGCGCATTTGGGTGGCAGGAGGAAAACAACGTGCATATATGACACTTTCAAAGGTATGCATGCTTTTTTCACCCTCCCCAGCTGCCCACACAGCCTAACAGGTGCAAGGTAAAGGTGAGTCTACAGCACACATACTAAAAGTACCTGAGTACTGTGCAACCACATGAACTCTTTGAAAATTACTCCCCTTGGCAATCTTCTGAAATGCCAAGTGAATGTACTGAGAATATGACTGTATTTGTGTTTCATCATTGCTGTACGCCATCCATTCTTATTGCTTTCCTGAGGGTGAACTAGTTTTGTCATTAAGAATCTGCGCTACATGAATTTGGCTACTAGGAGTTAAAAAGAAATACATACTGAATAAGATTTCAGTATGGGCAGTTTCTTGTTTGAAGTGCATAGCAAAATCATTTTTGGAGATCAGTAGCATCATTCTGGTATTCATTCTATCAGGCATAGATAGCACTGTTCTTTAGATATGTTAAGACACAAATGTAACATAAAAATGAGCACATGAGAGAATAATTGTAATAGAGACATTTATTAGGTAAAGTAAAACTCATTATGAATAATTCTGTTCCAGAAACTTCAGATATTTATGATGTTATATAAGCCACATCTGGTGCCAAGGATAAAGCTTCCTTCATGTAGAAATGTATTTAAGATGAAATAAAAATCAATTTACAGGGGTTTAAGGAAACTTGCTCTAGTGATTTGGAATTGGACATGACAGAGAACATCTGGCAAAAGATAATATGAAAGGTCAGGATTACATCCATGGACTTGAATTTCTCACTTATTGAACAAAAAGAACATTATTCAGAATGTACTAGACACCATGACGTTGGCATTGCCTCAACAGTCACTTCACCCTCCATTGCCTCAGGTACAAGCTCAGATTGTGAGCCCTCTGGGGACAGGGAAATAGAATCTGGACATCTGCTTTGAAATGGCTGAAAGACAGAATATAAATACAACAAATAAATAAATGGATAGATATCTCTTGGTCATGTAACATGGAAAAAGAATCTTTAATTCATGAATTTTGTCAGAGTTCTGACATTCAAACATTGTGGTCAGAGATTTATGACAAAATAAAAATAGTTCTATGTTTGCAGATACTGAAAATATTTTGACAGCAATTTTAGGTTGGATGAATCACATCCTACCTTATACCTGTGGTCAACTGAGATGGTTAGCAGGACTTATTCACAGTCCACCTTTCATCACTGAAAGTATTGATTGAGATTGTACGCCGCCAGTTAACTTCTTCCTTTTAGAAATCTATCTGATTGGCTGATGCAAGTGCAGCCAATCCAAATCCCATCCCCTAATTTAAACAAAATATTAACAAAACTCCTCATCCCTCCCTAGTCAATACCCCAGTAATGTTCCTCAGTTTTTAGGAAAAAAAAATAGAGTCTTTTGACTCATCTCACTCAATAAATATATAAATGCCGGGAGCTCTGACAGCTCTTGGATTTCATGCATTCATTTATTGACACCACTTCTTCTCCGATTGGCCTTTCACTGACAGCTGAAGGGCCAAGCCTTGATCAGATCTGAGTTCTGAATGGGAATTGGTCGTTTACTATCACCTGAAGGGGTGGAAGGGGGGTGGGAGCATTTCAGGAGCTCCATGGAGGTGGGGCTGTGGAGGTCCATAGAGACTCACATTGGATGGGGTAGGAGTGGGCTATTTTTAACCTGGCAGCCTGATTTTCTAAAATGGTGGTATGAAACAAAATGAAAATCTAATAATCATTTCACTTTAAAAATTAAACTAAATGGGAACTGTTCTTGATGAGATTCATATTCAGATACAGTCTGGATAGCAAAGTTAGCCAGATAAAGTTATCCGGCTAACTTCGGAGGTACACTATTGAATATAGCTAGCTAACTTTAGGACAGCTCTTTGGCCCGGCCAGACTTAGGCCTAGATTTACCTATGTCACAGGGCTCCCTAAATCCCACGGTAACCGGGAGGGGGGGTGAAATGGGGGGGCTGGTCCTGCGATAGCTGGCAGCAATCGCACCTCCTCAGTGCGATTGCTGCCGGCGTCGCGCCAAATAACTACACCATAAAAGGTGTAGTTATTCGGCACGAAATGGGCAGCGAAAAGGATGCGTACCTTTCGCTGTCTGAGAAGTCTTCGCAGAGTCGGCCCCGGTGCCGCCCCGACCTCTCCTCTTCCAGGGCCGACTCCACCCCGAGCTAGCTATCGCACGCGTGCGTTAGCTTTAGAAAATAACCCCCTTAGACAGCTAAGGCATCCAGCTAAGTCTGGATATCACAGTTAGTCTGTTAACCTGGCCAGCTAACTCAACTCCTTCCAGTTATGCCCTTGGAATGCCCCTAACTTATCTGGCTAAATTCTAGCCTTTTAACTTATTAACTAGATAGAATTTAACTGGATATGTGCCCAAATATTCATTTAGCCGGTTAACTTCTGAGTTAGTCAGCTAAATGCTTTTGAACATGGACCTCAATATTTCCTATGTCATTTGAAATCACATTGTATCTTTATTAAGGATCAGAAAAGTCATATCATATGAGACCCCTGTTAGGTTTCACTTAAGTATGTATTATGTGCTAACACAGAAAATGTTCCAGCAATGGGAGGTCCAAGGGAGTGTGCAGGCATTAGTAAGTGATAGGAAGGTTCTTCCTCCAAGGGGATGGGTTTGGAGATATATATGAGATTTATTTTATTTTATTTATTTATTGGTTTTTATATACCGGCGTTCATCCAGGGATATCGCGTCGGTTTACAGTAAAAAACAAAACAAAACGTCAGAGCGTTGTACATAGAACATGGTAGTAATAATTATGAACTAATATAAAATAACTATGAAAATAGAAACGCAGTACATATAACAAGTTTATAATAATTTTGAACTAGTATATAATAATTAACAGGGAAAGACTAGGTAGTTTAAACGGTAGAATATAGATTAAAGGGAAAGGGGGAGAGGGGAGGAGAGGGGAGGGAGGGTAGTGAGGAGGAGGAAGGGGGGGAGGAGGAAGCGAGGATAGGACAAGGAGAGGGACTTAGAAGAGTTGCATCATGGAAAAGGCAGAGAAACGTGGATAATGATGGCTTTAATGAGTCATAAGAGATCATTTTTTTGGAGTTTTAGACTGAGAGCTAGTTACTGAAGAGCTCAGAGCTAGGGGTGTAAAAGATTGTCCATTTTTGTTGATCCACCAGAAAGAGTATCCTTTTCTCTGGTAAGGCCTCAGACCAGCTAGAAGAATCAGGACCCCTAGCCCTTGGGGACACTCTTCCTGTCTGGGGAAGTCTGCATTCAGTGAGTTGAGAAAAGAGGGAAGAAACATCCCACTGTCATCTGGGTCCGAAAGAAGAGAGAGGACCAGGCTGGAGCCGAAGAGGGAAATCTTTTTCCATTGCTGTAACGAATATTATGAAAATAATTAACTGCCTTGGAATCTTGTGGGAAATGTCTAAGAAACTGTTTGAATTCTGAACTCTTTGCTTACTTCTTATTGGCCTTTCTTCTGGGTTTTGAAATTGGACTCAGAGATTGAGTAGGGGAAGCCAGGATTTAGGGATAGGTGGGACAGCATGGATTTAGCAGTTTAATGGGAGGCATTTATTTGTTGGAATACAACTTTCTGGATGCAGACTCTTATTTTGAATTGAGTGAATTTCCCTTGGGCTTATAGCAGCAGTTATCTCCTCTGGATGAATCCTGACCCTATTTTAGTGTAACATTATGAATGAAATCACAATCATTTTGACTTTGCAAACTGGATGAATATAATATTCAATATACAACACAGAATTTTAATGCTCCTCTTTTCCAATTTTCAGTTAATTGTCAGTTATAGACAATAAAGAGGAATTTCTTTTTTCACACAGAGAGGATAACTATCAACCAACTACACACAATGGCATATATGCACTTAAATGACCATATATAGATCTCTGCTAGTATTTTATAATCTGCATGTATGAGATATGCACTTTTATAAAATATGCATATGTTCACCCTGGCACATATGCACATATGTAAGCATACACGCAATGTATACAATGCATTAAAACAGCATATATCAATGCATTGAATGCATGTACTTTACCCACCTATTTTAAAAATATATGTGCATATATTTTACATGTGAAAATAAAGTAGGACTTACATAAGTCAGGATTTATGTGTGTAGGTCAGTGTATTTTAAAACATACATATATCAGTGAAATTACCACTTTTATCAATTACTCCACCAATTTGCCAAGTCCTTCTACAAGCCACCCTCCTAATTCTTTACTCTGAATGCCCTCCAGTTCACCCATCCAGTCAGTGCTACACAATAAACCCATCCAGTCAGTGTTACACAATAAACACATTTAATATGTCATAATTTGCAGGATTTTCTAGTTAGAATCTTTTGTTAAATGATGCTAACAGCTGCCAAAGAATTGAGACTGCACAAATCAGTTTACCAATATGGCTGAAACTGCTTAAGGCAAGAGAACCAAAGATGATGTAGCTTAGCATTGCTATGGACAAACATGTTATATGCATTAGAAGTAATAAATCACCATATATAGTAATAAGATGTTTACTGCTAAAAAGCTGACCGGTAGAGTACGAGGGCAATGCGTGACTTATGCATAAGTATTAGATACAGGAATATTATGAATATTAATATTAGAGAGTATAGATACTGACAGCTGATTTTTTAATTTGCTTTATATTGTCTTCTATGGATAAATGTGATAGTAATCATTGGTATATATGTATGAATGTTAACTGCGTATGTCATAAGAACATAAGAACATGCCATACTGGGTCAGACCAAGGGTCCATCAAGCCCAGCATCCTGTTTCCAACAGTGGCCAATCCAGGCCATAAGAACCTGGCAAGTACCCAAAAACTAAGTCTATTCCATGTTACTGTTGCTAGTAAAAGCAGTGGCTATTTTCTAAGTCAACTTAATTAATAGCAGGTAATGGACTTCTCCTCCAAGAACTTATCCAATCCTTTTTTAAACACAGTTATACTAACTGCACTAACCATATCTTCTGGCAACAAATTCCAGAGTTTAATTGTGCATTGAGTATAAAAGAACTTTCTCCAATTAGTTTTAAATGTGCCCCATGCTAACTTCATGGAGTGCCCCCTAGTCTTTCTATTATCCAAAAGAGTAAAAAACCGATTCACATCTACCTGTTCTAGATCTCTCATGATTTTAAACACCTCTATCATATCCCCCCTCAGCCGTCAAAGAGAGATCAGCTTCCTCTTTTTGGGCTGACAGCTTGGTCCAGCAGATATGCATGCTATCTGATAACAATAAAGAGATGTATTTTACTGCACCTGTTTTAGTTTTATTTCTAAGTTACTTAGGTAATAAAGCTGGAAGAGTACTGTGTAGTGTAGAAGTACACTTCCAGCATTAATACCTAAGTAACACTGGACGCATATGCCGGGATTGCTTAGCAGTTAGCACAATGATCAGGCAATTTGCAAGGTAATTGTGTGGGAGGGAGGGTGACTGGCTGGGAGGGGTGATAAAAGGGTATTTGGGGGGCAGAAGGGATAAAGTTAAACATTTTTAGCAGGGAGAGGGAGCTGGAGGCTTAGGCTGATGGTGCTCATCTTCCTGCACTTTAGTGTGATTTTTAAAGATTGAGGCCCTTTTATTTTGGTGAGCGGGGTAGAGTGGGGGTTGAGACAGATGGTGAGGGGGTGGGCATTGGGCTGAGAGGCCCATGACTTGGTGCCATTTTTTTTTAAAGGTGTGCTCCTTACCTGGATATCTCTGAAGATTATAGCTGAATAACATCATATCCGACTATAATTTAGCCAGAAAAGAGGCTGAATATGCTGTTTAAGTCATATAGATGGATAACTTGTGAGTTATCCATCTAAATGGCTTTTGAATATCTAACCCTAGATGACCAAGTGATAAAAGAAGTGCTCAGAAAGGACAAGGAAATTGCAGAAAAAATAAATGAATTCTTTGCCTCAGTCTTTACTGAGGACATATCCATACCTGAAACATTCTTTGATGGTGATGATTCTGAGGAACTAAAGCAAATCATTGTAAAAATGGAAGTTGTAATAGATCAAATTGACAAACTAAAGAATAACAAATCATTGTGACCAGATGGAATTTATCCCAGAGTTCTGAAAACATTTAAATATTAAATTGCAAACCTATTGCTAGTAATCTGTAATCTTTCATTTAAAACAGCCACAGTGCTGGAAGACTGAAAGGTGGCCAATATAATGCAAATGTTTAAAAAAGGCTCCAGGAAACTATAGACTAGTGAGCCTGACATCAGTGTTGGGCAACATGGTAGAAGCTGTTATTATAAACAAACCACTGTTCCTATAGATAGACAAGGCTTTTCAATGGGAGAAGAGTCAACATTGTTTTAGTAAAGGGAAGACTTGCCTTACCAATCGATTAGTTTTTTGTTTTTTTTTTTTAAGGTGCAAATACACATGTGAATATAGGTGAGCCAGTTGATTTAGTGTATTTGGATTATCAAAAGGCATTCGACCAAGTTCTATATGAGAAAGTCATCAGAAATAGGAATAGGCGGCAGTGTCCTATTGTGGATTTGTAACTGATTGGAAAACCAGGAAACAGAGAATAGGACTAAATTGTTTTCCCAATGGAGAGAAGTCAATAGTAGAGATCTCCAAGGATCTGTAATTGGATCTGTTCTGTATAGCATACTGTATTCATAAATGATCTGGAAAGGGGAGCAACAAGTGAGGTGATCACATTTGCAGATGACACAAAATCATTCAAAGTCATTAAAATCACAGTGGATTGTGAGGAATTGCAAAAAACCTTGCAAGGCTAGGAGACTGGGCATTTAAATGGCAGATGAAATGTAATGTAAACAAAGGCAAAGTGATACCCAAAGGTAAAAAATTAATCCCAACTATAGGTACACTGCTGGATTCCTTATTAGGAATCACCACACAGGAAAAGGGACTTGTAATGGGAGTATGAGAGACAGGGCCTCGCTAATGGAGCATATTAGCAAATGTTACCTGACATTGTTCGGGTTATCTGTCAATAGCAGTCTATGTATGTGTGTGCCTGTTGTGTGCACCTGTGTATGTGTGTGCTTCTGCTTGTGTGTGCAGGGATGGGCGTGTGCCTGTGTTGGGAGTGCATATGCTTCTGTGTACGTGTGTGGGTGCGCGTATGTGTATGTTTGGGGGAACCTGTGTGTGCGGAAATGTGTGTGTCTGTGGACAATACGCTGAAATCAGTGTGCAGCGGCAGTCAAAAAAGAAAATAGAATGTTAATAATTATTCAAAAAGGAATGGATAATAAAATAGAGAATATCAAAATGCCTCTGTATCAATCCAGGTTGCAACTGCACCATGATTGAAGTGTGCAGTTCTGGTTATCCCATCTCAAAAAAGACATAGTGGAACTAGAAAAAGTAAAGAGAAAGGTGACAAAAATGATAAAGGAGATGGAATGGATCCCCTATGATGAAAGGCTAAATAGGTTAGAGCTTTACAGCTTGGAAAAAAGAGGACTGAGAGGGGAGTGGGGACATGATAGAAGTTTATAAAATCACTAGCGAAAAGTGCAGAGCATTGCACTGTCTATAACAGCCAGTGTATGTATGTGCCTGTGTGAGGGGGACCTATGCCTCTGTGTGTGTGTGTGGATGCCTGTGCCTGTATATATGTGTGTTTTTGTTTGGGGGAGGCCGTGTGTGTATGTGTGTTTGTGTGTGTGTGCGCCTGTACCTATGCCTGTGTAAAAGAGGGCTCAATCTGTGTGTGGAGGGGATATCTATCCCTGTGTAGAGGGGGCCTGTGCCTGTGTGTGAGTATGTGCCTTCTTGTGGGTGTGCATGCTTGGGCCTGAGTGTGTGTGTTTGCCTGTGCCTGCCTGTTGTGTGCCTATGTGAATATGCATGTACGAGTGTGTTTCCATGTGCAAACCAGTGGGAGCATGTGTGGGAGCCTGCCCACACCTTTGTAAGCTTGTGACTCCTTACATGAGCTTGCGTGTGCTTCTGTGCTCTAGCACAAGCTTCCATATATACTTGTGCCAGATTGCATGTGCTTGCACAAGCTTGTGTGCATGCACACTAGCATGAGCTTGCATGCACATTTGTGCAAGCTTGTGTACCTATGTGTGAGTGACTATGCCTACCTGTCCCTGTGTGTGGGAATGTGAGAGACAGGTCTTCGCAGACAGCACATTAGCAAATGTTACTCGGTATTACTCGGTTTGACTGGTCAATAACAGCCTGTGTGTGTGTGTGTGTGCATCTGTGCATGTAGTGCCTCTGCTTGTGTGTGTATGTGAGAGCATGTGTCTGAGTGTATGTGTGTGTGTGTGTGGGTATAGGTGCATGTGCTTCTATGTGTGTGTCCCTGTGTGAGTGTGTGTCTAACTGTGTCTGCCTTTATGTACGTGACTGTGCCTCTGTGAGAGTGCCTGTGCCTGTGTATGTATATGTGTGCATTTGTGTGCCTCTGTGCTTGTGTGTGTGTACCAGGGTGTATGTTTGCCAGTGTTTTGCACAGAACATATTGTCTTTGCACCATGCACCTTCCATTGTTCTGGGTGCCACATGGTACCACAGACAGACATGACAGCGTGACAGACACAACCAACCAACTGACATAAGCCTTAGATAGATAGATAGATAGATAGATAGATAGATAGATAGATAGGTGGGGTGGAATGATTAAAGAGTGGTTGTTTTTTCCCCATTCAGATAATACTAAAATAAGGGGGACACTCCATGAAACTAACAACCAGCAGAAGTAAAAAGAAATTGTGCAAAGTATTTTTCACCCAACACACAATCAAGCAATGGAATCTGTTTCTGGAGGATGTGGTCAAGGTGACTAACATAACAGGGTTTAAAAGAGATTTGGATAAGTGAAAAGTCCATAAGCAGTTATGAACCAGGTAGACTTGGGAAAACCATCACTTATCCTTGGGAGAGAGTAACAAAAAATAAATCTATTTTTAGGGATCTGCTGGGTACTTGTGACCTAAACTCTCCACTGTCAGAGACCTTAGTTTGACCCAGCAAGGCATATCTTATGTTCTTATGATTTTATATACAAAATCTTCTTTATATTATCTGTGATATCATATTAATCATATTATTAATCCTTGCTAATCTCTGTATCATTCTTTAAGTCTTTCCAGTGATCTCCTTTTACATTTTTTATTCACTTTCAATGAGTCATAGCTCATTGAAGAGCTGTTAAGTGTTAGAGGTGTAACTTAAAAAGGTTTTAAAACAAGAAAAACATATATAGAAATATATGTATATATATATATATATATATATATATATATATATATATATATATGTGTGTGTGTGTGTGTGTGTGTATATATATATATATATATATATATATATATACATTCTAGCTGAAAAGACCTGTCACACATGATGGACCATCATGACCTCTGGACATGTAGACAGGGGTCCTAATTCTTACCTACCTCCCTTCCCCAGTACTTGCCATATTGCTCAAGTCCACTGTGCCACTTTCTACTTCACTGTCAGTTTTCCAAAGCAAAACAGACAAAAAAGACCTATACAAACCCACTGCCATTTATATATAGTGATATTGATAGACAGATACACATACACGACTCTATACCTACATTGCATTGCTTAGAAAATATAGCGGCAGAGGATGGTATGGGATTGGTGTGGCCTGGATGCATGAAAGGTTGTATCGTAGATTATGGTTACATCTGTTTTATTGGATTTTCAAAAACAAACAGAGTAACATTCAATGAAATACAACTGGGGAGCTCTGACCAGTGCCCCAATAATACAAAAAAAATTCATAACATCCCAAAAAGATCCCCCCTCCCACCCCCTGTAAGGCCGCAGAGTTAATCATCAAGAAGGTTCCAAAGAAGTCCCAGAAAAGTCAATCAAGAGTGCACATCGTGCGTTGTGGGGGCGTGATTGGATGTAGAGGTTCCATATCCCAAGAAAGGTTCTACTCTTCCTTGTAATGTCCACTTGTTCGATGTATTTCTCAGAAAGACACATAACATGCACTAAGTTTCACCGTTGGGTAAAAGTGGAAGGGTCCACCTTCACCCAGTTTTGCAAGATAAATCTTTTACCCAACAAAAGCACTTTACGTATCCATAATTTTACAAAAGGCTTTCCCACAGCCACGCCAGACAGGGAATCTAACAAAAGCACTTTTGGATAAGAAGTCAATTTACGCTTCATTACACTATAAATGTAATGTAATATGTCGCCCCAAAAGGTGGCGATACAGAAACAATGCCAAAAGTGATGGCCTAATGTGCTCTTACTCTTGTTACATTTAATGCACATGGCCTTATCGGTAAGATGGATTTTATGTGCTAAACACTGTGAGAGATAATACCGCATTAGAAACTTATATTGTGTTTCCCGAAGGTCCATCCTACTGGTGATAGAACGAATTCTGCAGGAGCATTGTATATATTGTTCTTCCGTAAAAGATACATCTAGCTCCCTCTCCCAGCACCAAATTAATTCCCCAAAGGTGACACAAGGCTTGCGCCCTCATAGCTGTCTATACCAGAAGGAAATTGTGAGGTGGGTTGGGTCTTCAAAGTCAAATAAATCAGATAAAAATTCTCGATGTTCGTGGGACCAATCACTAAGGGAATGCACATAATGACGGACCTGCAAATAATAAAAATAATGTTTGTTTTCCAATGGAAGTATTGTAGATTAAAACATGCAGACAGATATTTAACTGACATGCACTGCAACATCACCATTACCTAATGTCAGATGATGTGTGTTGCCTTATGGTGGTCCGGGGTGGGTCGGGGGCTTGGCCAGAGGCCTCTGCAGGGCCGCTGGGCCGGGGGATCGCGTGCCGGCATTTGGCAGGCGTAACTTCTATGACAAAGGTACGGGGAGGTTTCTTTAGGGCTGGGGGGTGGGACAGGTAGGGGAAGGGAGGGGAAGATGGGGGGGGAGGAAAGTTCCCTCCAAGGCCGCTCCAAAATCGGAGCGGCCTCGGAGGGAACGGGGAAAGCCAGCTGGTCTCCCCGAGGGCTCAGCGCGCGCAAGTTGCACTGGTGTGCACCCCCTTGCATGCGCTGACCCCTGATTTTATAACATGCGCGCGGCTGCGAGCGCATGTTATAAAATCGGGCATACATTTGTGTGTGCCGGCCCGGGTAGCGCGCACAAATGTAGGCCGCGCGCGTAGGTTCTAAAATCTGCCCCATAGTGTTGATGCATTGTTTGTCAGTTGCTAGTGTGTGAGTGAGTTTTTACTTTAGATTAATACCTTTCTGGGAAGTAATTAATGTATTCATTTTTTATGTTTTCCAAAGCTATCCAGACCCCATGAGAAAGCTATACATGATCTAAGGAGCAGAGCAGGGTAGTCTGCCTCTTGGATGGATACTAGAAGTCAGAAGTCATGGTGACAAAAGGGACCTGTGATGATTTCCATGTATTTGTGTGGTGTTGTGCATCATGAAGGCTGGTATTTTTATGATTGATATTGTCTTTACATGTATTGTCTGTCTTTGTGTAGCATGCTGACATGGTATCTGCTATGTCCTGCAGTCTAGTTTGTGTGTCACTTAATCCAACTTTTCCAGTGTACAAAAATTATTCCTTCTGCCTCTCTCTCTCTCTTGCGCTTCTCTGTGTGTGCCCAGGGATATTGTTTCCTTTCTGTGCTTTGGGCAAAATCTTTTGTCATATGTGATAGAAAAGCATGTGCTTTTCTATGTTCCCTGAATAATATCTGAATGTTCTTTGACTGTCTTCCTTGAGTACACTGTATGGAGCATCAGCATCTAAGATTTAATTTATGACCCCTTTCCCTGTCTGCACAATATTATTTATAATTAGGGCGATATTTAGCGCTGCTTATCTGGATAAATAGGGACTTAGCCAGCAAAGTGACAGCCGCTGAAAATCTAGCTATGTTCAATGGCTGCCACTTAGCCAGATAAATATTTATCTAGATAAGTAGATAGCCAGATATCTTGGGGGTGGGCAATTGGGGGGAATGAGGCGGGACAACTTATCTGGCTATCTTAACTGGATAAGTGCCTATATTCAGCCTTATCCTTTTAAGTTAAATGAATAAGTTAGACTTGCTCAATACAGGTCTAAAGTTATCCGGATATAATTTATCCAGCTAACTAGAACTTATACAGTTATTTTGGCAACATAAGCATGCCGCTTAATATCTCTTCTAAGTTAGCCAGATAAGTTAGATAATTGGATATCTTTGAATATTGGGTCTATAGTTACTTAACTTAAAAAAAAAAAAAAGCACAGATACTCAGAATTAGGATCATGAAAACCACATACACTACTGTAGACAACCTGCTCAGTTTTAAGCTACTGCCTAAATGATACCCAACCAACCGATATATAATCTCTTCAAGTTTTCAGCCTCCCTTACCAGGCTCCCTTTTTAAACTTGAGTTTAAAAAGGGAGCCTAAGTCAGGGAAAATTTGAATACCCAAGTACGTGATAGAGGGCCCCTTTTAAATTGGTAGTCTTGTTTAATGATCTCTCTGGTAGCAGAACTGATGTTACATTCAGTATTTTTTAAAGCATGTATAATATCAAATGCACCTAATTTGTACATAGATTTAATGGAATGAATTTTCAAAAGGTTTTTGTATGTAAAAATAGTATATATTTTATTTATTTAAAAATGTTTATGTTTTGCTGATTCCAACATTGTTTGCAGAGCAAATCACAGATCATATATTCATAATAAAATTACAAAACCAGATAACATGGATCTTAATGAGCATACTCATACAGAGATCATACACTAGAATTATATAGAAAATGTTGTCATTCTGCCTGTTATGCAGCCTCCCAACCACCAGAGGCCCTCTGGAAGCTGCTCTTACCCTCTGTTCAGTCATAGCTACCGTGATCACATGACTCAGCAGGGCTCAGACTATTATGCCCAGGGCCTTGTCTTCGAGTCTACTCAGCTCCCTGCTTGGCCCCCATATCTATGAATGCTTTGTGGCTTTCCTAAGTCTTCTACTCTAGCTTTGTTCTGTGGCTTTCCAGAGCCTTCTGCTCTAGTTTTGTTCTGTGGCCTCCGTAGGCCTTCTGCGTTTGCCTTGCTCAGTGGCTTCCCTAGGCCTTTTGTGTTACCTGTCTGGTCTAGTCTTTGTCTTGTCTGTCCTGTCCTGTTCTGTTTGTCTCTCAGCTTGTCCCAGTGTCCCGACCTGTTCTAGTGTCCCAGCCTGTTCCAGTGTCCCAGCCTGCTTCAGTATTCCATGCCTGCCTTTGGTTCCAGCCTTGCCTCAGTTTCAGTCTCTAGTCCAGCCTGACCTCAGTCTTCAGCCCCCTATCTATGTCCTGCCGGCCACCAGAACCCTAGGGCTCAACCTGCAGGGGAGGTGGCTGGTACAGGCCAAAGATTCCCGAGCTTAGTTCTATCTTGCCCTTGTAGCCCTGGTCTGCTCTTCTGGGGGTTCCCCAGCCTAGCTGAGCCCTCAACCACAATATAAAATCACTTAAAAGCTTCAGTAAAATAAGTTGACTTAAATTGTTTCCTAAAAACCTTTAAATCCTTCTCTGCGTGTAATTCTGCTGGGACAGCATTCCATAATAAATGTAAATGCACTTAACCTTGTGGTTTGGAGTCTGCCAATGCGCACCAGGGGGATGGATAGCTGGCAGGAACCAGTTCATCTTAGCTCATGACCCTGGAGTGTACCATGATATCCTAGAGGACAAGTCACATGCTTACTCACCATACAGGAGCTTATGAATCACCACTAAGATTTGAAATCGAGTCCCTAGTGAAGTTTGCATAAGGCTGGCATAATATGTTTGGATACCTCAAACCTTAACAATAGCCTTGCAGCTGAATTTTGAATTAAGTGAAGCGCTCTGTATTTCTTTTTTTTTTGGGAGACCTGTACACAGGCTGTTACAATAGTCTTCCTGGCCAAATAACAGAACTTGTAAAACCAATCTAAGCAGGCTATCTGACAACAATGACCTCACAGGCCTAAGTAACTTAAGCTTGTAAAATGCTGCCATAATAACTACCTGGGTGAGATGCACTTTAAATGAAGGTTTTGAATCCAAAACAATATCTACATTTCTTGCTTCCTCAACAATCATCAGCTGTGAAGTTCCATATGATAAACTAGATAATCTATTATGAAGACCATCTCTTCCTCCGCAGGATTGGGTACCTGTTACGTAAGTTGAATGTATATGCATGTACTTGCACTGGGGGGGGGGGGGGGGGAAATGGCAGTCTGTGACATTCTGAGGGTGGGGTTCAGATGTATGTGCACAAGTTGCCATGTTATATAAGATATACATTTATATTTTACCAAACTTATTTGTACATTTTTTACACCTGCTAATGGCCTGGCACAATTGAAAATCGCTCTTGTCTTTTGTCTGCAGTTTTTGGGTGGGAGGTCTGGGTGAACTTGTGGGGGTTCCGGGTGAGATTTTGAAGGTCAAGATGATCTGGAGAAAGACTGGGAGAACTGATGAAGATATCGTCAAACTGGTAAGTCCAATTACATGCACAAGTATTTTCAGAACAATATACATGCAAACTTTATAAAATATCTGCCTCCACCTTTAAATCAGGGTTATTAAGTGGACATATTATATATTTTTACTCAACTAAAATAGACTTGCATACATTTATATAATAGTTAGAAATAAGCATTTTCTGGCATTAGAAATATACACATTTACTACAACATATGCCCATACTTTCACAACAGAAATAATCAGCATTTATAAACTACGAGGCACCAAGTTTATAAGATACTTGCATAATCTCCACATGTCACTTAGGTGTGCAACTGTGTACCGTAGACAATTTTGAAAATTTGACTGAATGAGCGCACATACAGTCATTTTATAGTGATGGTGCATGGAGGTTCATGTACTATAGCATGCATTTTTACATGCACTGTGTTTTTCATGCACTATTTTTTTCAGTGCATGCAAAGGAGCTCTATAGAAAGCAGCATGAGAAATTAAGCTGTACACCTCATTGAGATGTAGTTTGTTTTCATGTAAAACAATTCTGTAAACCCAATTTTGCATGTAGATTTTCTGTGCAGTAACACTTAGTGGACTGTTTTACATGAGTTGTATTGCAGCAGCTCATTAAATATTGATGTGAATAAAATTTTGCATGCAGAGGTGACATTTTTATTCACTGCAGAGGTAAAAACATCACAAACAGTGCTTCACGCTAAAACTCCCAATAGCGTGTGCTTTCACAAATAATGTGCACTATTTATTTATTTATTTACATTCTTCCTTTCAGACACTTCAAAGTGGATTACATTTCGAATTTTAGCATCCATTGTGCTATTTGCAAAATTTTAGATACCATCAGATGCAACCATTGATTATTGAGCTGGTTAATTAGTTATTATAATTTATTCATCATCCAAAAAGAGAAACATTTCATGAGATAACTGCGGGTCAAAGAAATCGTCTTGCTAATAATAACATCCTTTCTGTTCTCTTCTGTTCCTAGGTGTGATGGGAACCTTTCTCACAGCCCCAGCTAAGCCTCCTGTAACTCCCTGCCATAGGATGAAGCTTCGTTCATTCCTTGTACAGCATGTGGATAACTTTCGAGCATGTTTATCAGCTTCCAGAAAAAGCTACAGGTCTGTGGCCCCTGGCCAACATCTGTCATCGAGATGGCTGAACTAGATAGAGGGGAGAAAAGGTTCAAAATAAGAGGAAAAGAAAAAGAACTCTGGGCTATACATTGAATAAAGGCTCCTGGAGTGATAGCCATAACAGAGGCTGGATCCAATTGAGCTGGAAATCCAAAGTAGCAAGAGGAACTGCTGGCCCAAATTAAAACGAGGGGGAAATATGTGAATGTATCTAATTGAGCAAATTACACTGTGGCGTTCTTTGTGTAATTTATACTACTTTGAAAGCATGGAAATGCATAACACAGAAAATAAAATGTTATTTAGTTAAAACACGCTTCCTCCCCCTTCCCTTCCCCCACAATCTACTTCACCAGACAGAGCACAAAAGAGTTCCTTTTTTGTTGCCCAATAGCACCATCTCATGGAAACAGGGTCATACAGAAATTTACTGCGCTTGAAAACGATTTCCTTCATGCTGTGGCATATAGGCTGCTTCTCCCACACCCTGCATGGAAAAATGTCTTTTAAATCACACTGGCCAGAAAATATACAAAATCTGTGAGTCCAGAAAGCAAAGAAAGCAGGAATGTTTCTTGATGAAACCTGAAGCTCATACAGTTCACCACATATCCTACTGGTCAAGAGTTTTCATTTTCTGTTTGTCTGAATATTGTTAATTGTGTATTTTGGGGAATGTTTACCTTTGTCAGCCTCCTAGAATGACAGACAGGGTCTGGTTTTTTTTTTTTTTTATAAATACATAATTCAACCATTCCTATTCACCTTCTCCCCTCCCTAACCCAGATCTCAGTTTGGCACACGGCTCCAGGTGCTACTGTATTCCCCCTCATTGGAATAACGCAGCGCAGCTCACCTCTGAGCAGCTTTCCACGCTGCCCCCTGGCCGAGCCACCTCCTCACATCCAGGGTAAACATGAAGCCACAAAAAGTCTCTGAAGAGCTCTGCCATTATTAATCACTGGGAAACATGCCAGCCTTTTCTCTGACCACAGAGATAGCTTCTCATGCAAATGGCGATCAGCTCCCAAAAAGCCTTACACGCGTGAAAGTGACATTTTTAATCTTCTGTGTTATGGGAATAAGTGTCAGACGTGAACAGGCCAATATTCGCTTTGCTGAAGTCGGTTTTCCCAACTCTTTTTGCACTCATATCTTCAACACACCATTTCATCTCACTTTATGGTATTTATTTATAAACTGCTTTTATAAATTGTAGAATCTAAACAATATGGTGTCATCATAATAGCGATAACAGTACCAGAAGCTTCGCTGGCTTCCTATACTCCAGCGAATTAATTTCAAAATATTATTTTTAGTGTTCAGAATTCCTCATAACTCAAGCCCCATTTATTTTTCTGAACATATTCTCTTCTACTCTCCTATTAGACCATTTTGCTCTTCCCAGCAAGCTCTCTTACCAATTCCAGGGAACATTTGGTTAATGACAATAAAGAAAACAGCCTTTTTCTGTGGAATTCTGTGCTGCAATTTCTTAGATAAATTGATAACTCTGCTGCTTTTTGCTAGAAATGTAAAGCACGGCTCTTCATTGAAGGGTTTGTGTGTGTGCGTGTGTGTATATATGTGTGTGTGTGTGTGTGTATGTGTGTGTAAGTGTGTGTGTGTGTGTGTGTATGTGTGTGTGTGTGTGTGTGTTTTGGGATTTATGTTTATGTCTAGGTCATGTTGCTATGTGAATTTTTGAATTGTTTATGTACTTCTCGGTAGTTAGTTGGGAGAGGCGGTTGATAAATCTATAAATAAATGTAGAGACCCCCTTGGGTCTCCACTAGATGGCCTTACCTTCAGCCCTTTAGTTAGCAGCTAAGAGGGAGTTACCATTCCAAGCAGCACCTCCCCCAGAGGCTTGCTGGAATGGCGTGCCCTTAGTCCATGAGGTGGCAGGGTGCGAGAGGCAGAGTAAGTTCTGGTTTTGAAGGTAGAAGGAGCTGTTACAATTTGCTCTCCACATTTAGGCCCCCAAGCCTGAATAAGGAAGGGAGAGACACTGCCCTGGCCAGGTCTTGGTTATAGACAAGAGGGATGAGAGGCATAAAGAGGGTTTTTGCCCTTTTGCTACACTTCTGTAGGTTTCGTTTCTTTTTTTTATTCTAGACCTGTGTTTTCTGGGAGGCAGAAATCTCCTCTCCAGAAGTGCAGGGAGGGATTTGGACACACCTTCGCCCCAGCAAGAGGGAGAGTGCAGTGACCAGCAGTTGAAAGATCTAACATTTGTTTTGCCAAGACTATGTTTTTCCATTTTATTGGGAAGGAAGTATTTTCTCTGCCCCCTCCCCCCTTCCTTGCCCAGAACAACAAGTTAGGAAC
Organism: Rhinatrema bivittatum; assembly: GCF_901001135.1. Taxonomy (NCBI): domain Eukaryota; kingdom Metazoa; phylum Chordata; class Amphibia; order Gymnophiona; family Rhinatrematidae; genus Rhinatrema; species Rhinatrema bivittatum. Next base: position 483,648,640 of record NC_042616.1, read on the forward strand.
TGTTCCAGTAAAGGTCCCTCCTTCCTTCAGAAGGACCAGTATCTATTCTGGCAAAGAGGAGAAAAAACATCTGAAAACCCCCAACGGATTTTCCACCCTGGGGATGTAGAACGCAGGCAGGTTGAGGTTTGGGCGTGCCCTCAGTGCATCAGTTCCTGTGGGGAAGGGGACGTCCCCGCGGGCAAGGATATCCCCGCTACACCATGGATGATAGAACAGTTCCAAGCTGCAGTACAAAGGGAGACCTCCACAGAGGGAGACACAACTTAAACCTGTGTTCCCATAAGACTAGGGAACCTGGATGTAACTGGACACTTTATTATTTGCTCCTGTTGATTATTTCAAAAGCAATCACGGGTCATTTTATTTTGAACACCCCCACAATCCAATCGCCCCAAAAATTGAATAAGTTGTGCAGTGCAGGGACAGTGCAGCATGATAGGGTGGGACCGCATAGCTGTGAAACAAGGCAGATAGCAAGGTGGATCAAAAATAGAAGGCGGCAGAAGCACGGATGTGTGTAGCTTTTGCCAATGGGCAGAACACCTTAAATGGCAATTTCTAGTCTTAGGGGAAATGCAGTACAAATTACAGCCAATACAATACAAACTCTAAGGGGGACAGCGTGGGGAGCCGAAGGGCATCTGGGCATAGGAGAGTAAAGCAGCTGCCTCACCTTCAGGGGCTTATTTTGTAAATAAAAAGGAAGTGGAGCTGGAGAGCTGGGGGGAAAGAGGGAGCCAGAGCCAAGTGTCACACATGCGACAGGATGGCTCCAGGACTGTGTGTGAATGCTGTCTCCCAAACACACACACACATGCAAGCACACATGCACACACACACACGCACACGCGCATGCACGCACACACACACACACAAACACACACACGCATGCACGCACAGGCACGCACGCACACTCACACACGCACACGCACACATGTTGTATTCCAACCATTGCTCATCCTCTGGTTACTCTTCGTCCACGAGAACTGATTTACGCCATCAGCTCTGCTCCCTCAGAGCCTAGGAAAAAAGTTAGCCGAGTAGCATTTTTGGGTTATTCTACCGGAAATTAAGCCCTGGGTAAGAAAGACAAAAAAGCGGTCAGTTAGCAGAAGTTTGAAATCCCTTTTTGTGCCTGTTCTTTAGGCTGCAATGTCTGATGCATGAGGGGAGGGGGAAGAACAATAGGGGTGGGAAGTCATTTGTAACCAAATAGGAAGTACAGGCAATATTTCCTATCTCTTTGCATTTAGGGAAATACAAAAAAACGATAGGAAAAAAAACACAAAATTTCATCTTGCCTTTCCCATTGTTTTTTGAGGGGGGTTTAAAAAAAATACAAGCTTAAAAGAAAAAAAAAAAACAGAACCTGCCCCAACCCTTCCCATTTATTCAAAAACTGAGGAACCCTATCCCCACCCCAGGACTCAGCACGCTATGATATTTTATGTTTTATGCACCATGCTCATGGCATGTGCTTACAACATTATGCTAACCTTGATGCATCTGTCATCTTCCTCAAGCGAAACTGATGATTCTTCTCCAGTTCCTAGAGGTGTCTCCTGTACCTTGGTCCATGTCTGAGCTCTATAGAGTAGGGTGCAGATCACAGATGCAACATTAAACAGGAGTTTGGTTTCAGGTCTGATGTCACAGTCATCAAGCTCCTATTTCCTCAGGCAACCAAAGGCCACAGTTGCACATTTGAAGCAGTTGGCTTTCCTCATCAGTGTCAGCCTTCTGTGAGAGGGGGAGTGTCAGCCTTCTGTGAGAGGAGGTTGTCAAAATATTGACAACCTCCTCTCCAGCCTAAATCTAATCTTAAATTCTGCTAAAACCGAAGTCCTCATAATTTCCCCTGAAAACAGTAACCTTACCTCAAATCCTCCAACCGGCTTTCAAACTTCACATGTAAGAGACCTAGGAGCCATTATCGACAATCGGCTAAATCTAAAATCTTTTATTAATCAAACCACGAAGGACTGCTTTTATAAATTACACGTCTTAAAAAGAATCAAACCACTTTTCCATTTCCACGATTACAGAACAGTTTTGCAATCAATAATCTTCTCTAAGTTAGATTATTGCAATTCTATTCTATTAGGTCTCCCGTCTTCTCATACTAAACCTCTTCAGATGGTTCAGAACACGGCGGCCAGAATTTTGACAAACACAAGAAGAAGAGACCACATATCTCCGATTCTCAAAGACTTACATTGGCTGCCAGTGCACTATAGAATCTTATATAAATCCATTACTACCATCTACAAAGCATTCCATCAACTCTCTTCGCTTAACCTCCAAATCCCATTTAAAAAACATACCTCCATCAGACCTATCAGAGAGTCCTACAGAGACTCATTACAGGTGCCTCCTGCAAAAACCTTTAACCAGAGGACTCTCAGAGACAGGGCTTTCTCTACAGCAGGACCTACCTTGTGGAATTCTATCCCACCAGAACTGAGACAGGAACCTTGCCTCCCCACTTTCAGAAAAAGACTTAAAACCTGGCTATTCTTGAAAGCCTTTCCAGACACCAACTGAACCCACTCTCAACTCAAGCAACTAAGAACTCCCGTCAGGGTAATCAACAACCTTTGACAACTCAATAATGTTTTTTTAATGAGGCAGGTTTTATTTACCTTGGTTTTATTTACCTTGGTCATTCTTTTGTTATCTCAGTGTTAATCTCTCTTTTGCCTTCTCTTCATTCCAAGTTGCATTTTATCCCTGTTTTATTGTAACTGCTACCTTATTCTTCTATCACATGTAAATGTTTTTAAGTTATTAAGTATTTATTCTGTTGTCACACCTTGTTATTTGTAAACCGGCATGATGCGACTCCCATCGCGAATGCCGGTATATAAGAAATTTAAATAAATAAAATAAATAAAACACAGGGGGGGCTGATGCAATACAGTGCGCTCAGCTGAGCGCACTGTTGGACGCGGGTTGTGTAGGCGCGTGCACAGCCCCTTATGCTATAAGGGGATTAGCATCTCCACAACGCACGTCCATCGCGCCGGGAAACCAATAGTGCTCATCACATGCAAATGCATGCGAATGAGGCTATTGGTTATTCACTCCCTATGCAAAAAAAAAAAAAAAAAATGTGCGTCCAATACTCACATTTTTGGGCTCAAAAATTAACGCTGGACCGGAGGTGTTAATTTCTGAGCACCCCAAAAAGTTGTACAGAAAAGCAGAAAATACTGCTTTTCTGTACAACCTCTGACTTAATATTGTGGCGATATTAAGTCGGAGAAAGGAAAGATTAACAAAACAAAAAACAATTTTTAAAAAATGCCTGTGGTCAGGTTCAGGAAACGGATGCTCAGTTAACCAGCGTCCGTTTTCCGAATCTGTGGCTGTGCGCTGATTAGGAAAACGGACACCAATAAATTCAGCATCCATTTTCTAAACCTGTAGTCGGCTGGGGACAGCCGATCACTCACGGGCACCATTTGTCCAGGAGGCACTAGGGACACGCAATTGATCCTAGCACCTCCTTGACAATGCGACCCCTAATTTAAATATTGCGTGGCACCCCCAGGAGAGGTGCTTGGGGGTGCGTTAGGAAAGCGGGCGCTGAATGCTTTCAGTGCTTTTTTTTTTTTTTTTTGCATCAGCCCCAGGGAAAGGGAGAGAAAGAAATGTAAAGACAAATACAGAGCTGAAAGCACAAGGAAAACAGAGAAACTAAGACATAGGGGGAAAAGATGTGACAGCAACATGAGCAAAAAATAGGAGGATTTGCTGCCTGAGTTAGTCCAGGTTTTTCATCCATTGCATGCCTGAACCTATGGTTCCCATTTTTTAAGACATTGGTTCAGCCTCCTCCTACAGACATAAAGTTATATTGAGAGGCAAGCATCACCACACCATCCAAATGCTTTCTGAAAGCTTTTCCTAGTCATGGGGGCTGTCCCACAGTTTTATTTACCAAATCTAGTCAATTCATTTAAGGCATATTAATCATATAGCTCTGGTTCCAGAGGACAGGCTGATCTAATCCTGGTTTGTAGTTTTGATTTTCCTAAGAAAAGTAGCAGTGTTCCTCCATGTTGTCAGGACTGATGGGGCTTGAACCAGTGACCCTAAAAGGCAGAAGTCAGGAAGTTACTGAGAAGCCACACACAAAGAAAGGCCAGCAGATATTTACCTGGTGGGTGCCAGGCAGTTAAACATGCCTTTGGAAGGTCCCATTGATTCAGCTCTGGGTGTTCCCTGATTAGTGGTAATATTCGTATTTTACTCCATTCCTCTTTCCTGGGCCTGCTCCAGTATTATAGCTGCGTACCGAGACACTTTCCAAGCTAGGCCTGGCTTTTCCCAGCCTTGGTTCAATCTTCATTCAGCCATCCAGCATCTTCAGGTGTGCCTTTTCCTACCGTACCATTCACCAGCGGCTGGTCATACCCTGACACATGTATGCAATATGGATGGTAAAACCCTGCACTGCCTCCTTTAGACATGGAGGTATATGCTCACCCAATTTAAGATTCCGTTACATTTCCAAAAGACCTTTAATGCTCAGTCTCTCTCTCTCCCTCTCTAACACCACAAAGTGAATTGTTTCTTTGCACTTTTGGACAATTCCTTATATTCTTTTGTGGTTGGCCTCACCGCCCACATGAGGTTAACTTGTTCGCCGCTCATTAAAGTTCAATCCCATTCTGCAACTTTTGGAAGACAAAAAAGGCACAAGAAAAGGAGCAGAAACACATTCTCCACTTCTTAGAATGGGAAGGGTGGATATATCAAAGTTTTTCTGAGTGCAAAAGCCATTCCAGACTTAGCAAAGAAAAAAAAAGCCTTGTGCAAAAATTGAGAAAGCTCTGCACTGACTCATAAAAAGGAGCACAACTGATAAACCCTACCCCTCCTCCCCTAGTCTCACACTGTAGGATACAAATATGGAAACAGCTTTTGAATTGATTTGATTTATTGGAGTCTTTACTGTTGCCATTTATGGCCATATCAAGTAGAGCCTATCTAAAATTCTTGGTGGCTTATGTGCTGTCTGCTTCAGTAAAGACACGTCAGACAAAGCTGCGGATAGCAAACGATTCTTTGTGAGGGCAGACTGCAGCAAGCACCTCACTTGTCTGGTGTCAGTGTGTAAGCAAAGTGTTGCATCATCTCTTTTTCCACTGGGAATGAAGACTGAATCTATTCAGCTGGCTCCTCCACCCTCTGAAAGATTTATTAACCAGCCCCGGCTCTCTTTCAGTCTACCGTATCTTCCAGTGCTCCTGGCACTTTCCTGAGAGCCATCCACTACAGCAAGCCATTGTCTCTGTGTGTATGGCTGCCTCAGTGCTTCGCTGGCAGCTCCTCACTCCCAGAAAATGAGCTCGGGAATTGGTTCCTCTATTTTGTGTGTATGTATTTATGTATTAGAACAAGCGAGGGGACTGATAAACCTAAAAGGCATTTTAAGTCCACCAGTAAATCTGCTTCAGAGTAATTCACCTCTGACAAATCAAATTCCAATTAAAATTGACTTCTTATTTATCAAGGTAGGCTTCATGCAAAATATCTCAATGAATTCACCAAACAGTTGAGTAATAACCACATTTTGTAATCGTCTACAAGTCTGAAAAATACCTTTCATTTAATGCAAAGAACTTTAAAAAAATATATCTATCTATCTATATATATATGTGTGTGTGTGTGTGTGTGTGTGTGTGTGTGTGTGTATACATAAATGTAAGATGTACAAAACAAAGGTCTAGCCTGTGTTATGACTCTGCACTTACCAACGTGGCACGGAGCCGCCGACGTTCTTCGCAGCAGGAGCTGCAGTCAGCTGTTTCCTCTCTTCACCACGGCAGGGAGCTGCGCACTTCGGGACTTCAATGCTGCCGGAGCCGCCGCCGACGTCATCATCATTTTGCGGCCTGGAAGCCGCAGTCCCCAGGCTTTCCTGGCAGCTGGAGCAGCCCTCGGTGCCTCCAGCAGTGGCGGAGGCCGCTGCTGACATCGGGGCCTGTGCAGAGGCCTGGCTTCTCCCTGCACTGCTCCTGCAGCATGGCCGCTGGCCATGGTTCTGCATAACTTCCTGCTTCCTGTCTCCTAAGGCGTGGGCCGCACCTCCTTCACTGATTTAAAAGGCCAGCCTCCTGGCCCCACCTGGACTCCTCCCAGGGCATCTCCTGATCATCAGCCCTATATAAGGGCCCAGCTTCCAGTCCTTAGTTGCCTTCGCATGGAGTTAGTTCCTTTCCAGAAATTCTCGTCTTTGCTCCTGCTGGTATTTCCTGGTCTTCGTGGGATCCCTCATTGTTCTTCACGTTCCTGGTCTCTTCTGGATTATCCCTTGTCTTCCTGATGTTTCTTCCTGATGCCTCGCTATGCTTCTGCTTCCTGGACCCTTGGTTCCTCATTGCTACCTACTCTGGTGTGTCATGTCATGTCTCGTCACCTCGTGGCATGGGCCTGCCTTCTCGTTCGCAGCACTAGTCTCCGGAGGGTCATCTTCACTTGAAGCCAAGTCTCATCTTTGTCCCATGTTTCATGCCTAAAGCCAAGTCTCGTCTTGGCCCCCTACCCTATGCTCGAAGCCAAGCCTCGTCTTGGTCCCTTACCCTGGAAATCGTCTCGGCCCTCGAATGTTCTAGTGGCTGCTCTGTCCATGCCTAAGACTCTGACTGAACCTGTGCCATTCCAGTGTGGTCCATGACAAGCCATGGGCGGCTATGTAGGGCGCGCCTTGGTACAGGCTTCTACAGAATCTTCGCCATGTTCCGGCTTCTACTTTCACGTATTCATCTGGAGTCCGCTTTGCTCAAGCATGGTCCATGACAGCCCATTGGGTCCTCCCGTGTCGGTGGGCTGTGTAGGGCGCACTGCATGGCAGCCTCAACCCAGTACTTGACTTTGTTCCTGAACCTTGATCCTGAGTCTTCGAACTCAAGCTTCTCGTCTACGTCTTCACATCCCAAGTCTCCTGTCTGAGTCTTCATGTTCCAGAGCCTTCGTCCGCCCTTGTCTCCTGTCCAGCCTGCTGCCATTGCCTTTCCCAGCAGCAGGTCCAAAAAGGGCTTGGAGTAGTCGGAGGACCACTCAGAGACCAACTAAGGGTGGTTGGTCTCACTGAGGTATGCAGGTCGGCAGGGACCTGGGCTTGGCTTCGACCCAGACACGGATTTGTCTCACCAGCCTCAGTGTTTCCCCGGAGCTCCTCTCTGAGTTCACCGAGGTCCAAGGGCACACATCTCCTATTCCCGTCCAGCATCTCTTGCTACATCTAGCCAAAGCCTGCGTGCACATAACAGTTTGTGAAGTCCTCTCAAGGCCTCCCTTCACGTAACAGCCTGTTTTTTAAAAAGTGTAAAAATGAATCTATCACAGGGAAAAAAATTCAACAACTTCTTTAAAAGTTTGTACAAACCAGGTCTGACCTAAACAAATCACAAAGGACGTATTTAAAAGTACTTTTTGTTTATTATGAGGATGGGAGGAAAATAAACATGATATTTTATGTTAGACTATTGATTTACTGTATATTGTACTGCATCTTTGAATTTTGTTAATTATTGTATTATATATTGTATTAGATTGTAATCCACCTTGAGGCTTGGATTTGTTAAAGGTGGAAAATCAAAATTAAAAAATAAACAAATATTTGTCATATCAAATGATTCATTCAGAACTCCAAATAATCTAGAATCATGTACAGTTAAAATAGTCTTTTGAAATATAAGATATTCCTTATTTTATTAAGCAGCTCATTTAAAGGAAATGGGGAAACACATTTTAGGATAGGAGACGATGTCCTTTTCTAGATTTTATGTTGGTCAAAAGACAGGAAACAGAGAGTAGGATTAAATAGTCAGTTTTCACAGTAGAAAAGGGTAAACAGTGGAGTGCCTCAGGGATCTGTACTTGGACTCATGCTTTTTAATATATTTATTAATGACCTGGAAAAGGGTACAATGAGTTGTGGGAAATATAAGCTTTGCCAGCAAGCCATTTCATCAGGGTTTAAACATTAACTTCCCTTCTCCCTGAACTTTGCCTGAATAAAAGCATCACTTGTGCTTAAGCCTCTCTGCCTAGGAAAGGATACCTGACTGTCATGTATTTCTCTGGCTTATAATTATTCCTGATAGCCTGAAAGTAGGGCTGGGTGTTCCCTAGTCAGAGGCAGGACAAAAGTCAGGAGGTATAGATTTCAGCAGCCGATGAAATGATCCGTGCACACCCCCTGAGCCAAAGCCAATAGTGTAGGGACTCGTCTGTTGCTATGGGAAAGTAGCCAATCATGTAATGACACATCATCTGCCTTTGTATGAATGTACAATAAAGGAGAGCGCCAAAGCGTGCTCCAGTCCTTTTGCTGCCTGCGATGAAAGCTGCCTCAAGTGTGTTCTTTGCCTCCATACTCAACATCTGGTGAGCCCGACAGTGATGATAAACTCCATGCTCATTTCAGCTGGTCATAGCTTAAGGTACGTACCGTTCAACAGATTTGCAATCGTAATATTTAAAAAAAAAAAAAAGTACTTCTTAGTAATTTTTAAAGTATTTCTCAGCAAGTTTGTTCCCCACACTCGTGAGCATGGGCAATGGTTTGACTGTACAGCAGAGGCTACATGCCAGGGAGCTGCAGAAAATAATCAATAATCATTATTTCATCACCAGAAGAAAAATAGCGCAAGTCAGCCTGGGGGACTTAGAAAAATTAATAAGTGAAATAGCTTGCCGTTGCCCTTGGTATTCAATGGAGGCGGGAACTCTGAATATCCAAGATTGGATTTTAATCGGCAATTGTCTTCATACGGCTCCCAGAGCACCCATAAAGCAAAGATTAATCTGGCAAAAATGTACAGAGGCCATCGAACACATAGAAAAAAAAAGTTTAAAGACAGCAGTTTCAAACCATGTGCTTTTAGAAGCAGGCAGACTCAATCAGAATACCCTTCCCCCATCTTATGCTCAGTCTCCCTCAGAGACAGCAAATTCTTTGTATCAGCTCTCCATACCCACACCCAAGCCCATTCACACCTTCCCCACTTCTTTAGAAAAGCAACCCTTGAGAACAATTGAGCCACAACCTGGCCTGGGTGGGGCGATTAGCATTGAATTTCAGCAGAAACAGCAGAAAGAAAACCTTACAGAAAAAGAATTGTTGGAAGGACTTCAAGCCTTCCCCATCACAGAAAAGAACCATGAACAAAGGGGGACAGAAAATGAAATAGAACATCTGGGGACACACACTCACATGGCTCCTGTGGCTTCCTCTGCGTCCACCTCAGAGAAAAGGCCCCAGGAAACTGAAAACACTGAGGTCAGAAAAACTAGCCTTCCTCCATCTTGCCTGCAATCCCCTTCCCCCACCAACCACTCCCTGTACCCTCATTTGCCATTGCCTGAGACAGTCATTGACTCTGCATCACCAATTTGTCCTGGTAAATTACCATCTCAAACCACTGCTCCCGGTAACAATTTATGTGCCGTGGTCAGCATGGGATTTCACCTAGAACATGGAAATCTCACAAGAGAGGAATTATTGAAAGGGATTCAAGCCTTTCCCATTACAGAAAGAAACAAAGAACTAGGTGTGGCAGCAATAGAGTTGAATGCAGCCCAGAACGCCATGAGCAGTGGCTATGCCCCCAGGTCTTCAAAGAAATCAGCGTATAAGACCTTGGGCCAAGCAGCTGCACTCCTGCGTTACAAGCAAAGAAAATATCAATATGAAAAAAAGGATTTAATTAGACTCCTGCGTTACAAGCAAAGAAAATATCACTATGAAAAAAAAATGGTTTCTCTTAACAAACAGTACAGATTTGGAAAAAATGGTTTCTATTAGTCTTTGAATTCAGTTACAGAAAATCTGCATACTTTGAGAGTATTTTCCCCCACAAAGTGTATGCACAGCCTTATGTTAAAACTGTACTGAAATTTGAACAATTGCTGTGTGAATTACATGTGAAATGTTCACTTATTGCAAAGTTAATTTGGCTCACATTTAAAATGACTCCATTTCTCTGAGATTTAAGTTTATAGTTTGAATTGCCAGCGTACAGAACTTATATTTTTACTGTGATTCTCCCTTTCAGGACAAAAGTAAATTAAAATAGTATCTGTCTGCAAGGAATCAGCAAATCCTCGCCAGCCATTGTCTGTGGTTGATGTTATCTATTGTTAAACAATGCTATCTTTAAGTTCCTATTGACTGAAGGATTAATTCCTTGGGTGCAGTTCTTTTCTTTTGAGAAACACTGCTCCTCCCCCCCTTTACTGTCTTTCTGTTAACTCTTGCTTGCCACTCATGGGGGAGGGAGGGAGAACTTTTGAAAAGAAAAAAAAACTGGACTTAGTACTGCAGTTTCTCTGTCTAGTATATATATGTTATAACTCAGCATTCCTGTACTAGCCCTTCCTCTCAATCTGTCATTAATCTTTTTAATACTTTCAAACATACTTTCAAACTTCGTTAATACTGAACTGAGATTACTGAACAGCGTGTTTAATTTCCTATTCTAATAATTATATGAAGAAATTCTATTCTGATATTCCACATTGAAAGTAAGCTCAGAGTATTATTGATTGCAACCTGGAACAATAGTTGCAATCTATAAAGTAATGATGGTGTCTCCACTAGGAGGCGCTATGCTATTCTACAAGTTATATTATATTATTGTTTTAATAATTCTGTTGTAAAATAGTTTTTATTTTTCAGGCCTACAGACCTTCTGTATTAAGGACACTTCAGTTTTATTTTCTTTTTCACAAAATTTATACAGAATTCTGAACCTTAAAATTTTTACTGATAGAGGTTGCTACATCTAAAGCAATCCCTCCCAAACCTTTTCTTGCAAATCCAAATTGATTTTATTAAATTGAATAATGGAATTGATTTATCCAAGGTTAAAAAAGTAAGAATTTCACTTTAATCCTTACCTTAATAAATTTTTGCTGTATGCCAGTTTTTAATATTTTCCAGATTTACAGCCTTCCTGCCATGAGGAGATGTGAAGGTGAACACTTTGCAGTTTATTTTAACATTTTTCTAACACCTTTTGACTTTTGATTTTTGATCCTTGATCTAATTTTGTTTTTGTTACCTTTTGATAAGATTTTTAGCTCAAATTATGTGTTATCTGTTGTCTGCCTTGATGCCAAGAAGACTATGAATGAATATTTGCGGAATGAATATGAATATGTGTCAGTTTTGTGTAAATGAATATTTGCAGGATGAATGAATATATGTCAGTCTTGTGTAACATATGTTTAATATAATGTCTGACATACTTGTCATTTGTGATCCAGCTTACTGCAAATGACTTTTCCTTTAAATGATTAATTTACATTTATTGCTATTTTACTGAATGAAAATTGATCACTGCATAAAACTTTCTTGATAATGGGGTTACCCTCTGTTATGAAAACTAATAATGGCCCTGCTTATTGCAGCCATTCCTTTGCATGAATTTTGTCAATAATTGAACATTAAATACTTATTTGGCATCCCCTACAACACCACAGGGCAAGCCATTGTGGAGAGAGCCAATCATACCCTTAAGAGCTCTGGACCAAACAAAAAGAAAAAGGAGGGATTGCCACTGGATTTTCCCCTAAGAAGGACTGGCTGAACAAGAACAAAGTATTGTTTTAAATCACTTTAAATCATCCAAACATATCAAATTTAAGAACACAGCCATGAGTAATCATTATGGGACTAGGGTTAGTCACCCACAGCCATCAGTTTTGTATAGAATATTTAATGTCTGGTACGGTCCCGTCACCTTATCAAAGGGACGAGGATATGTTTCTCTGCTTGCTTCCACAGGTATCAAGCCGTGGCAAGATGGAAAGGTGTCCAGGTCTACAGGACCCGATCCCAAACTTCTCCATGAGCCTCCACAGCCCTCAGAAGGACAAAGACCGGACTCCTTGCAAAAAGCAGCACCACATGACCTGGAGACAGATCAAGGCCCTATCCAACCAATCTGCACAACTCTTAGAACAGCAAGGCCTTGAGAAAACTCCAGAGAACTTATTAGCCGCTTTTTCTTGCCTGAATGCCAACTCATTAACAATTGTGTTCTGCACCCTCCTCCTTTGCCTTATTTCTCCAGCTATGGCGATTTCAGAACAAGGACTCTGACAGAACTTTTCACACCTGTTGAATCGAACAGACTGTTGGATCTGCGCACACATGCCAACCCAAGCCTGCGGAGAATGACTGATGCATGCTGTACCATTTAACCTTACAGTATGGACTAATTATCCTTTACAGAGAGGTGTTTTCATTAACTCTCCAGTTAATAATACCATACTACACATTGGTAGCCGTATTCAAGAGACTGCCGCTCTTTGTTGGGACTATGATACAGGGGATGGGAAGGGGATTCAGGTGGGAAATATCCATATTGTAACCAAACTTTTGTATTAATCACTGAACACTTACATAATTATACCACATATATGTATGCAATTGGCAGATTTCAGGATGTGCAGTGGGAGACCCAAGCAGGTACAGAAAGTATAGAGGGGATGAAGGATTTACCTTTTGTAGTTATATAACCCAAATGATAGGAATTACAGAGACTTACACATCCTAGCTAACTGGACAGCTGCCATATTTAATCAGACAGTCCATGCATTAAAACTACTCACAACAGAAGTCTCTCAGATTAGAGAAGTAGCATTACAGAACAGCTATACCTTAGAAACCATTTTAGCCTTAAAGGGTGGTGTTTGTGCATTAATTGGATCTCATTGCTGTGTATACATATCAGACTATAAAGCAAACCTCACACATACCATAGAGCAGATAGAAACCATGGTTGCTGATGCACCACTTTCAGACAGAATACCAACTTCTCCATGGGACTGGCTATGGTCCTGGCTCCCTGATATTTCTGGTCTCAAAAGGGTGATTTCTATTATAATTACTGTAATTATCTTAATTATTTGCCTGTGATGCTGTATTCAGTGCATACCCAACCTCATATCCGTATTGAAACCTTGCTCTCAGCCCGAATACAAAGATGTCTTGTAAGATGCCTAATAGGGAATCCTGAGCCCTGCAGCGTTGGCACACCACCTGCACCAGCTCTGGGTGATATGGAGATTCAGGAGCTCATCGGCAGCTGGCACACAACGTCGAATCAGCTTTCTTCTCTCCATAATCCCCCTTCCCCTATTTCCAGCCCATACCAAGACATAACAGATTTCAGTAAGGGTCTAAAGCTTTACTGAGCTCCCTAAACAAAAACAGAAAGGGTGAGATGTGGGAAATATAAGCTTTGCCAGCAAGCCATTTCATCAGGGTTTAAACATTAACTTCCCTTCTCCCTGAACTTTGCCTGAATAAAAGCATCACTTGTGCTTAAGCCTCTCTGCCTAGGAAAGGATACCTGACTGTCATGTATTTCTCTGGCTTATAATTATTCCTGATAGCCTGAAAGTAGGGCTGGGTGTTCCCTAGTCAGAGGCAGGACAAAAGTCAGGAGGTATAGATTTCAGCAGCCAATGAAATGATCCGTACACACCCCCTGAGCCAAAGCCAATAGTGTAGGGACTCGTCTGTTGCTATGGGAAAGTAGCCAATCATGTAATGACACATCATCTGCCTTTGTATGAATGTACAATAAAGGAGAGCGCCAAAGCGTGCTCCAGTCCTTTTGCTGCCTGCGATGAAAGCTGCCTCAAGTGTGTTCTTTGCCTCCATACTCAACAATGAGTGAGGTGATCAAATTTGCGGTGACACAAAATTATGAAGAGTAGTTAAATCTCAAGTGGATTGTGATGAATTGCAAGAGGAACTTGCAAGACTGGAAGATTGGGCTTCCAAATGGCAGATTAAATTTAATGTGGACAAGTGCAAGGAGTTGCATATAGGGAAAAATAACCCTTGCTGTAGTTACACGATGTTAGGTTCTGTCTTAGGAGTTACCACCCAGGAAAGAGATCTAAGCATCATAGCAGATAAGACATTGAAATCGTCAGTCCGGTGTGCTGTGGCAGTCAAAAAAGCAAACAGAATGTTAGGAATTATTAAGAAGGGAATTGCAAATAAAACAGAGGATGTCATAATGCCTTTGTATCGCTCCATGGTGAGACAGCACCTTGAATACTGTATGAAATTCTGGTCACCACATCTCAAAAAGGATATAGCTGCACTGGAGAAAGTGCAGAGAAGGGTGACTAAAATGATAAGGTGCATGGAACGACTGCCCTATGAGGAAGAAGTTAGGGCTGTTCAGTTTGGAGAAGAGACGGCTGAGGGGGGATATGACAGAAGTCTACAAAATCATGAAAGAACTTGAACAAGTTAATATAAATCGGTTATGTACTCTCTCAGATAATAGAAGGACCAGGGGGCACTCCATAATGTTAGCAAATAGCTCATTTAAAACAAATCGAAGACAATTCTTTTTCACTCAGCGCATAGTTAAACTCTGGAATTCATTGCCCAGCAGTTAGTGTAACTGGGTTTAAAAAAGATTTGTATAAGTTCCTAGAGGAAAAATGCATAAACTGCTATTACGGTAAGAAATAAGCAATAGTAGCCTTTGATTTATCTAATGTTTGGTTACTTGCCAGGTACTTGTGACTTGGATTGGCCACTGTTGGAAATAGGATACTGGGCTTGATGGACCCTTGGTCTGACGCAGTATGGCATTTCTTATGTTCTTATGTACATAGTCAAAGCCAGAGAGTGGCTACTAAAATGGTCAGTGGTTTTCATTGTAAAGTCTATAGGGACAGATTTAATGATCTAAACGTATAATCTAGAGCAGCGGCTATCAACCGGTGTGTCGCAATACACGGGTGTGTCGCCAAGAACACGCAGGTATATCGCCACACTTCCCAGTCCCCCACTGACCCAGCTGCTCCCCCTACCCAAGCAAAATAGGACCTCCACCTGGGCTTAAAATGCTGATAGCCCGGGCAGAACGCGGCAAGACAGCTAGAGTCAGCGGCACCGGCATGCTCTCTTCTTCCTACCCACCCCCCCCCCCGGGCCTGGAAGAGGAAGTGGTGAGCAGCAAGTGCATGGGCGGGAAGAAGAGACCATACTAGTGCGCTCAGCATCGGCTCGAAGGAAAGAAGAGAAGTGCAGCCTGAAGGATGAGCAGAACAGCTCAGAGTAAAATGAGGAACAACGTCAACCCCCGCAGCCAATGGGACTCCTTTCTCAGCGACGGCTGAAAATGAAGGAGGTTGTTGCTGCCTTTAAGGTTGAAAGTGGGGGAGGCTATTGCTGCTGCTTGTTTGGGGGGGAGGGGGGAGAGTGAGTGAATGAGCAAGCATATGTGTTTGAGATCCTGTGTGAGTGTGTGTGTGCCAGTGAGACAGCATGTATGTGAATGATTGAGAGCCTGTATATGTGAAAGAGTGTATTTGTGTGTGATTGAGATTCTTTGTGTGTGTGAGAGAGATCATGTGTATGTATGATTAAGAGCCTGTGGTAAAAGTAAGAGAGAAAGCATGTGTGTCTGTGTGTGACTGAGAGCTGGTTTAGGTGAGGGAGCATGTGAGTATGTGACTGAGAGCCTGTGTGTAAATGAGAGAAAGAGAGAGCATGTTTGTAAGCAAGTGAGAGAAAAAGACAGCATGTATGTGTGTGATTGAAAGCCTGTGTGTATAAGCGAGAAAAGACAGACAGCATGTGTGTAAATGTGTAATTAATGGCCTATATAAGTGAGAGAGAAAAAGCATGTGTATATGTGAGCGATTGAGAGCCAGTGTGAGAGAGAGAGAGAGAGGAGAAAGTTGCAAGCAAACCATCCCGTCTTCTGCTAATTCAAAACAAACTCAGGACACCTGGATATCAAACGTTCCCAGGTATGTAGAACAAAACATTTTGTGTATCCTTATTATTTTTCATTACTGAGCCTTTGTGTCTGCTATTTTGAAATATTTTATTGGTATCTATAAATTTTTGATATGAGACTTTTAATTATTGGATATTCCACTCATCAGCTGTTTGAAATCTGTTCTTTTTGTTCGTATGGTTTTGCTGCTATTGATTTTATTTTTCTTGATTTGTCTTATAAGGACTGGTGATGTATCCTTTGTTACACTGCATACAGAGACTCTGGCTTGTTGCAGTTTCCAGTTCAGTTTTTGTCTGCATGCTTCTAGTTATGCGTTTTGGTCTCTTTATTCTTTGTTAGGTGAGGGTCAGCACATGTGATTCAGGTGAGGTTTTCTGCTGGCGTGTAGTTTCTGTGTAGGGCTCTATAGCAGCCTGGCTTGGTCCGTTTTCCTAATACGAGATGTATTGGTGTCTTAAGGCCTGGTGTAATATTTTCAGTGTTGCCTTTTCTTAGGTAAGGTGGTTACTGTTTGAGTACTGGAAATTGGTGCTGTTTTGGTGTGAGATGTTTACTAGTATTTATGTAATTTCTGTTCAGACAGAAGACGTATCTTTCCCTTGTGTCATTCTTAACAATAAAAATAATACTGGACCTTTATTTTTTATTTCCGCCGTGATTTGTAATGAGCAGTGTGTCACACATGTGAGCGTGGCCTGTCAGGTGTGTCACGATGGGAAAAAGGTTGAGAACCACTGGTTTATGAAGTCAGAAACCTCCCATGCTTTCAGGTTAATTTCTTATGTTCCCAGTTGTTTTCTCTTTTTGCAGGCACAGGGTCCTGGTGCTGGCAAGGGCTACCAAAGAGTAATTAAAACAGAGGAAGTGCTGAAACAAGTGCAGGAAATGTTTTGACATGAAAGCTCGTGTCTGATGGTGATACTCCATTTATTTTTACGACTCGGAAGTGCTATAGAAAGTCCTGGGAGTCTGAAATGCTGAGGGATAGCTTTTTTTTTTTTTTGCTTTAATGGTAAAGAAGCACCTTTGCAGGCTTACTTTATATCCACAAATCACTTTGCCGAACACGGCACAAGATGTGAGATTGCAAGCTACCCTCTTCAAAAAGGAGCACTGAATTACATTCCTCTGCCTCATACATACAGAAACATAAGGGCAGAAAAAGTCTGTATGGCCCATGCAGTCCGCCCATAGCAATGTGACAAGAAATGTAAACAGCTCTATCACCCTACAAAATTCTAACTGTTCTTTTTTTTTTTTTAATTTTGTCATCTCCACAAATAGTCCCAGACATTGCAAAATATTTATATATACACCCCTATTCACAATCGTGAATACTTTCTTAGCACAGAAAATGCACATTATTTAGAGCAGGTTCCCTTATTCCAATGAGGCCTATTCACTAATAATGTGTGTTTTCCATATTGAAATGTGAATAGTGGTGATTGAATGTTTGATTTTTTTTTTTTTTTTTTTAAATAAAGAGTAGGCACTTTTTATTATGGTCAGCTATGCCTTCCAGTGTCTTTATAAATCCTACTCTTAGAGCTACTTTTCTGCTGTTTCTGCAGTTTTTATGTGTAACACATGGTTTAAAAGACTGCAAAATGAGTTTTTCCTAGTGTGTAGACAGATGGACTCAGGACCAGTGGGTTATGCTCCCCTGCCAGCAGATGGAGACGGAGAAAGCTGACGTCACAGTATATCTAGCCCTGCAGTGACACCAGCCTGCCAGTATGAATCCCTATGGGGATTGCTTTGAGTTTTTGGAAGGAGAAATTTGAAATTTGACTTAAGGAAAAGAAAGCCCCACTCTCCTGCGGTGATACCAAATGGTCCCTCCCCCAGTTGAGAATTCATGGTCCCTCAGAAGTGTGCCTTGGTTCGGTAGCTGGGTTTCCCGGTGTGGACATAGCTGCTCATTCAGCTGAAAGGCAGCAGGTGTAGGAGGCCGAGCGCAGCGGTGATGCCAAATTCCCTTTCCCCCTGCAGCCGGTACTCAGCCAGTAAACGCTGAGCTCAGATAAGGTTTAAAAAAAAAAAAAAAAAAACATTTAGTGGGTTTTTTTAGGACTTCCTCTGGTCTCTGTGCTCGGTGCACCATTCCAATGTTAGTTCCCACTCCCGTAGGGGATTGGGGAACTGGGCAGCCTGACAGGTTGAGCAGCCCTGGTGGCCTAAACCCCGTATTAGGCTTTGTGCTTGCACGCCACGTGGTAGGCCGTAGTGGTGTTTTAGCGCACTCCTGTGCATGTTTTGCTGCCCTCTACAGGTCATTGGTGTGTGCAGTGCATTGGCTCTGTGCACGCATTGTGCACTCAGTTTTGGGCGCACCTTTTGCACGCACAAGTTTTGCACTGAATTTTTGAGCACGAGCCGATCAGATGCACTTTACTGCCACTATGGCACCGGTGAACAAGAAGCCTAAGCACCTTTCTCTTTGTGTTGCCTGTCATAATAGGGCTTCTCAGCCTGACCTGTCTTCTAACATGCGCCAGCGCTATTGGATGCTCAGGGTGAGTTGTCTTCCTCGGATTTTATAAGCCTGGCTCCTCCCATTCTGATGAAGGGTTGGTTAGGGCCTTGACTGGAGGGATGCCAGACCTTGGTTGTCCCTTGACTGGCTTCTCCGTAGGCGAGGGCAGTTCTATGGGCCCTGGTCCAGTTCCTTCTGGACTTGGTTTGGACCCAGCTGCTTTTTCTTGGATAAATATTTTCAAGGCTTACAAGCTTTTCTTCAGGCACAGTCCTCTGTTTCCCTCATTCATGTCCAGTCAGACCCTCAGCCAGTGGCTCCTCCCTCATGCAGTCCTATGCAAAGGCAATGGGGTTTGCCTTGGCTTCCCTGCAGGTGTTCCCAACAGGAATTCAGATGGCACTGATGATGAAGCAGATCCTGATTCCCTGGAAGATAGGGAAATCCCTCTGGGTCTGGAACCAAATTGCACCATGTTGTGGTTCTTTCATAGATATGAACTGCTGGCCCTGTTTTACCAAACTTTGAAGCAGTTGATGGACACTCTACCTGGGTAACATCAAGCTAGGTTGAGAGAACATTGCACAAATCTCATCTTTGGCTGAGTTTCCTCACTCCGAAGGTCCTCAAATCTTCACAAGAGAGCACTGTGCTATTCATACGTCTCACTTTGAATGTCAAAGTGGCCCCTAACCCTACACTAATATCTAAACCTCACCTTGAATTACTAGGTGGGCTTCCCATAGAGATATAAATACCTACGTAGGATGAGGGCATTATGGCTAGTCTCTCTCTCTCTCTCTCTCTCTCTCTCTCTCTCTCTCTCTCACACATAGCTAGGCTGTCACAGTAAGGCACTAAACACAATTTGATAAATGACCCCCTTAGACAGCTTTCTCTTGCCACCATCATAGTACCTGCCTAACACTGAGCCAGCAATAGAGAGGCATTTGCATTTTTGGGGAGATGATTGTGCCTGATGTCTCTGCCTGGATCATCACATGGGAGCCAGTTTTTCCTCTCTTCCACTCTCTCACTGGCCTCATCTTTTTGACTGGTCATCTTTAGCCTGGTGTGAGGGCAGGGCCCTTCCAGCCATGGGAGTCGGTACAATCACATTGGCCTAAGACAATGCTGTAGCTTGCCATCAAGAAATTAAACCTTTTAGAAGGGAAGGGGTGCAGTGACTCTATTCATATTTACCATGTGTTATTTGGTCAAAGGAAATTATCAGCCAATTGGTTCTAAGTCTACACTCCCTTCCCCACAGTCACAGACCTTCTGACTTCCAAAAATAAACCTTCTAAACACACACAGGTAGACCACATACAAAATACCCTTTGCTTTGCCATACTAAGCATACCAGCGACCTCAGGGAAGATGCTGACAAGAAGAGAAATGTATCCTACTAATTGTATCTATAAGGGGGCTCTACCAGCAACCTAAGTAGGACAAGACTTTGAAAACTCTGAATAAAATAAAAGACTGGAAGAGAAATGGGAACTTCAGTGCCCATCTGCCATCTGAAAAAAAGGGGCTGGTACAATCAGAGCTGCATTTGCACAAGGCAGCCATCTCTGGCACAGGAACTAGGAGAGCAAGAATACAATAATGACTCTATCTATCTCTTACTGACGGGGATCAGGCAGAGTAGGCTGGTGCTTTATCTCCTGCCTTCTTCAACCGTCTAGTTTCTCTCTGCTCAGGAGAACCAGTCAGAACAGAGAGGTAGGAGATAGCTGTCAAGGGCTTGTGTCTGCTTCCAGCACAAAGAAGGGAAGAGGGAAGCTGTCTGAGAAAGGGTGAAAGGGAGAGAGCTGAGAGGACAGGGGGAGGAGTCAGGTGGAAGGGCAAAGGAGCAGAGGAGGGGAAGAGGGGAGAGCTAAAGGGGGTAGCAAGAGACTAGAGGAGAGGGAGGGGAAGAAAACTAGAGAGGAGGGCAGATGTGAACATGGGCCAAGCTGAAGTGGTAATGGACTGGTCGTCCGCTGTGTGTCATCATTTCAAGGTGGTCCCCTGTGCAAAATGCCTGGGGACGACTGCTCTGCAGGCTTTGGGATTCGCTGTGCAGAGAATCAGAGGAAGAGGGAGCTGGCGTAACCAGCACCAGAGCTGAGCAGTGCAGCGAGGAGGTGCTGGCTTGAGCCAGGGTTCACCCCCTAACACAGACATATGCACATACATACAAAGGTACGCCCCCCCCCCCCCCCCCCCCAAAAAAAAAAAGAAAAAGCTTTCTCAGGTGTTGCAGCCTTTGTAGATGCCCATTATATATAAGATATATTTATATTGGTAATGTCTGAAAAATATCAACTCATATTTTATATACCAAATCTCATATTTTTAAGAGTTTGCCTCTCGATGTTTGAGAGAGTGGGTTTGACGATACTGCAGGTGCTGGGCTCAAGATGCCCTGCCTTTGATGGTTTCAGACCTGGCAAAGTGGAGCCAGGCACCTGCTTATCTAGCACTGCCATACCCAAATGTCCTGGTCAGAGTAGCAGCATGGAAAAAAAAATCCCCGTTGCACCCAATGCCTTCCCCCAGAACTTAGACTTTGTATAACTTCTCCTTCCGGCATAGAAAAGTAGCCTTGTGCCTAGCGCAGCAGACTGAGAGCCACAATTTAAATCCTGCTGAAGCTCCTTCTGACCCTGAGCAAGTCATTTTACCCTCCATTGCCTCAGGTACAAACTTAGAGCCTTTATTTACTAAGGGTTTTTTTCCCCAAGCTATGTCTATAGAAAAAAAGATTAATAAATCAGGTCCTTAGATCGAAATCCCTCTGTGGACAGATAACTAGTTACTGTATCTCGGTGTGACTCACTTTGAGCTACCAAGGAAAAGGTGTGAACTGAAAAAGGAAAGTATAAATAGAAATGTGCAGACAAAATCTGAACTGGAAACCACAGGAAACCAGACTCTAACATTTCATTGAGAAAATTCTTGGTGTTTTGAACCCAAAAGTAAGAACCTTCATTATATGAGCCAGTGGCTCAATTATTTATTTAGCTTTTTATTTTATTTTATTTACTATGCGGTGAAGTACCCCTTTAAGAATCGGGTCTGGACTGGCTTATTGATTTCTTTTCCTCAGCCCGGCAGCAAGAAGGCCCCCGAGTTATGCACCATCGGTAGCGGAAACAGGACCCACGGCCACAACAGTGTTGAAGCCTGAATGAGGCAGAGGCCATGCTGAGATGAGTGGTGGGGGACCGAATCCGGGCCTCCAGTGAGAGCAACACAGATAAGCCGCGCTTGGCTGTGGTAGTGACAAATCAAAATGAGGGAAACCCATTAGATAGCCAGGGCTGGCTTTAGCACCAGTTGCGCCCTCTTGTGGACACCAGGAGCAGTGCTCTCTCCATGGCCCTCCAGAGCACTACAGGAACACTCTTTAAAAGGAGCTGCAGCACACTGCCCGAGGTTCCCCCTCCCCCCTGGGGTGCTGCGTGGCGGTGCCTTTTCAAAGCCACCGTCATGCCCCTGAAGCAGAAGCAACTGGGGCCGATGCAATAAGGCGTGCCCACTCTAATGCATGGGTTTACCTGTGGTTGGGCACATGTTTTGGGAGCACAAGAATAGCATCTGATTCAGTAAAGGGATTAGTGCGTCCAAAACGCGTGCCCTAACAAATGCATACCCGATAGCGCCCAACGCATGTAAATTCCATGTAGATGAAGACATTAACCATTACCCTCAGATGCAGGAAAACACTCCCCAAGGCTGGGGGTCTGATGCACATTTTTAATGCAGGGAATTTAACCTCCAGCTTTGGAGGTGGAATAAAGTTAACTCACAGTCAACATTAAAAACTATAGTCCTCTGTGTTGCAATAAATGTGTCCTCCTCCTTAATATTATTATTCTGACTCATAAATTTACTGTTTGCAGTGGGGAAAAATCTATGGATATTGATTTGATCAAAAGGAAGTTCACCTTTCTCATGACCGCACAATTTAGATGCTCCTAGCAATGGGTGCCTGATATAACGAACTTCAGCACTGAAATCAGCACCTCAGCAAAATAATCAGAAAGAAATGCAATTAAAACGGATGCTCTTATTGAATGCTCATTGCAGTTGTGGTCACCCGACGCACCAGAAAGGCCCAATTCTCCTTAGCATGCTCTTTTTCATGCTCCCCTGATTTTTCTCTAATTGAAGTACTGCATCGAGCGCACAGGGGATGTTGCTGCACGTGCGTTAGGACGCGGGTGCTCAATGTGAGCACTCGCTTTGAGCTTATATCTTATTGCATCAGCCCCCGCAGGCACACAGGGCGCACGTGCCCCTAAAGCCAGCCCCGATTACATCTGGCTCAAAGAGCAGCTATTGGATGGCTTTCAGTGAACAATTTATAGATTTGGGGGGACTGCTGCTTTCGAAAAGCCCTCAAAGTTGCAAAGTGCATAGGAGCTTTTGCCAGCTGCACTTACAGATACTTTTCAAAGTAAAGCTCTGCAAATTAACTCACCTAAAATGCACAGGCACTCCCATATACTTTTACATAGTAAAATGATAGCAGATGAAGACCTAAGTGGTCCATCACCTTCATTTGCCCTCAGTTCAAGCCTTGACTGCAGTCCCTCTCAATATTGGAGCTGACAGTGGGGAACAATTTTTAAGAGAGGGACTTTGAGTCTATGATATTGCATGCTACCATAACCTCCCCCCCTTCCCCATACTTATTCACTCTGGTGACTGCAGGGCTGTAAGAAAAGAGCAGATACCACCTGCCCACTCAAACTTGACCCTACCCAGGTAGCACAGAAACCTTCACCAAACTTTAAATAAACAATTTTCCAACCATTGTGTCTGTAGTTTAAATCTGTCCTCTGTCTCTACTTGCTGTTGGCTTTCTCTTAATCTCCTCTTTGCCTCCTCATTCCTTTTATTTAATAGTATTTATGAATTGCTTCACTGATTTTTAAAAAATCACCTTACTTTTAAAGCTTATTTTCTGGTCTTTATTTGTTTTTTTTCTTCCATATGTATTTCTCTTTCTGTTATGAGTATGCAGTGTTTTGTTTTGTTGTGTTTTTTGTGTGTTTTCATTTTGTGTTGGGTTTTTTTTTTTTGCTTGATTTTATTTTTAAAATGCTTCATTGTTCTTTTTTTGTTGTTGTTGTTTTTTCCTAATTTTGTGGTTAGTGTGCACTAAGGGCCGGATTTTAAAAACCCTACACGAGTAAACCAGAGGATTTACGTGCGTAGGGGGGGGTTACGCTCACCAGGCCTATTTTAAAAAGGCTCAGCGATGCGTGTAAAGCCCCGGGACACGTGTAAGTCCCGGGGCTTTACTAAAGGGGTTGGGTGGGGGCGGGGCGAGGCGGTCCAGGGGCGGGGCGGGACCAGAGGCCTCTGACACAGCGGCCATTTGCCACTTTGTCGAAGGATCACATGCCGGCAGGCTGCCGTGCGCACAACTTATGCCTGAATGGACCATTGGGTCTTTTTCTGCCATCATTTACTAAGTTACTATGTTACTAAGATATTCAAAGGCATTTATCCAAGGCACTTTTGAGTTATCCAGATAAATACCAAGGTTTGAATATCATCACCACTTAGAATAAAAGTTATCCAGATAAGTCATTATTATATAAAATGTATCCAGATAAATGGAAGGCATTTTGGGGGTGTCCCAGGGCAGAGTTGAGTTAGCCAAATTGTATATCCGCCTAACTCCAATATTGGAGTTAACCAAGTAAGTTATTTGTCTGACTCTAATGTGGCTAAGAGCAGGGTTAACATTATAAGAGAACGTGTTCCCAGATAACTTTAACCAGTTATATTCAAACAATATAGGCAATCAAGTGGTGACCATGTTAAAAAAAATAAAAATTGCCCAATTGCCTACACCCCACCCCAATGAAACTAATGTGAGACCTACTGGCCATATCCCCTCACCCCTTCAAGCCTCTCCCAAAAACTGTGCCAAAGTTAATGGTCTATGGAGTCAAATGCCACCCCGCATCTCCCCCCACTCCCCCACCATGTGCCCAAACAAACTTTCTCCAGCCACTTCATCATCTCCCCTCCCCTGCCTGCCACACCAACCCTAACCCTGCCACCCCATCCGGCACCTCCCAAAACCTGCTGGGCTGCCAAGAGAACGGTAATACCTGTACCTCTCCAAGGCTTCCAGGTTTGGTTTTAGAATAATACTCTGACAGCAATGCTGGTAGCTTATAATAATCAGAGAGATTTTCTCTTCTGTGAAAATGCCAGATGAATCCAGAGGGAATCTAGGGATTCCAAGATGCCCCCTGTGCCTGCTTGCTATGCGGTGCCCTCCAGTACGGCGTGATCCTTGTTTGCAGTGCCATCCTTTGGATCAGTGGTAAGAGAACCAGCTTCTTCGTATAATATATTCCATGGTACCTGCATTGATGGGTGTGAGTAGAAAAGATTTGTGTCTTCACACACCAGAACTACCTGTAAGAGTTCTGATATGAGACCATAGTGACAGCCCTCAAGTGTTAGCTCAGTGGCCAGACTGCAAATTGATTCTGGATCTGACCAATTAGATGGATCCTTGCTGGGACTTTTTCCACGTTACCCTCAGGGAGATTCCCTGCGAGCCGAGAAGCAAAATGCGAACCCATCAGTAAGGAGCCTGACCCTCCTTACGAAGGAACAAGGAGAGGGGAGTGGCTTGGAGATTGAAACTAATCAGTACTCAAATGAAACACTGCAACAGCACTTTTACTTTATAATGGCAGCCTATGGGGAAAATTCAGCTGGAATACCTGACCGCCGAATGTAAATAGACTGAACTGTTATTCTTTCCTATGTAATGTTGAACTATCTACCTCAGAAAAATAAATGCAAGCCTGGGGAACAGCAACCCAGTTTTCTAAAATGCATTTGTATTATCACTTTGTTCCCTGCTGTTGCAGGTCTATTTAATTATAACTACAAGAGAGCATTTTTCCTGGAACCTTAAGGGATACAATTATCCATCCACTGCTTAAAAAACCACAGTTAGATTCTCTGAGGGCAGAAAATTACCATCTTCTGTCAAGCTTGGCCTTTTTGGGAAAAGAAATTGAAAAGGCAGTTGTCCAGCTACTGATTAAGATTCTTGACAAGTACACTTATCTAGACCCTAATCAATCTAGGTTTCAGGAGGGTTACACTACACAAACAGCATTAGTGACCCTGGTCACTGACCTAAGGAGACATTTGGATCAAGGCAGTGACTCCGTGGTGATCCTTCTTGATCTTTCAACTGCCTTCAATATCATGGCCACAAAATCCTATTTGAATGTTTGGAGGTCCTAGTTATGCAAGGCAGGAAGTTAAACTGGTTTGCTTCCTTTTAGACAAGAAAATTTGAGGGTTAAAGAAAGAGAAAGAGAGAGAGAAACTGTGCCTTGCCTCTTGGAGATACAGTTGGGTGTATACTAGTGCCCAATATTGTCACTGCTACTTTTCAATATTTATATTCAACTCTTGGCTAAGCTAATTGGAGATTCTGGTTTAAGTTTCTATTTATTTGGATATTACATCCAGATGTACTGTAGTCTGGGTAAGAAATAGTTCAAGGAATTAGAGAAGTTGCAGTTGTGCCTCCATTCAGCTAGTGAATGGTTGTGTTTTAATAAATTAAAGCTAATGGTACCATCAGAAGCAAGAGTCTTAGGTATGATTCTGGACAGTGAATTCATAATGCAAGCCCAGTGTTCAGAAATGGTCAAGCTTTCCTTTATACAACTTTGACTGATTCGTAGTTTGAGACCCTATCTAGATCATAAGGATTTAATTACAGTAACCCATGCCCTGATATCTGTCTAAAATTCAGTTGAGGAGACTACAGCTTATTCAAAATACAGCTGCCCATATCTTATTGGGGTTAAGGATACGAGATGATATCACACCAGCATTAGAAAGCCTTCACTGTCAGGCAGTAATTATTGGAGACCAATTTAAGGTTCTATTATTGGATTTTAAAGCCTTGTTTTTGAGAAACCAGACCTGAGAGAGTTGTTATTGAAGCAAGAGCTACTGAGAGTGGGACCTGGCAATGGCTAAAAATTGGAGCCTGTCTAACTTTCCTAACTAAACTATTGCTTGCTGGGAAAGACTGATTGTACTTTGAAATTATTACTATTTTTCTACTTAGGAGTTTTGCTTGATTGATTGTGCTTTGAAGTCTATTATTTTCTATTTGAGTATAATTATGCTTTATATCAATTAGTCATCTCACACAAATTAGTGCAAAATTAACCCTGACAAAAATTAAAAGAAATAGTAAGTCTATTATAGATAATATGAAATCAGATTAGGAAGAATATGTCATCAGTTGAGGAAAATACTGATTTGTACCTGGAAGCAGGAAGTAAGTAAGTGATATAGGTCAGATTTTTGTCATCTGCAAACAAAACAAAAATTAAATAAATTTCAGGGGGATCTTGATTGGTAGCATCTTATTAGATCCTTGTGGCACTTATTTTTAGTTGGCCTGGTTTATTTTATACCTTAAGCCACAAGATTCTACAAAGCAGCCACACTAAATTCCTTACCTCAGATACATAAATTCAGTATATCTAGTAGTTTGAAAGGATAAGATAACCACTTTATACTTCAATTGAGCAAGCAAACAGGTTTTCTGAATGTGGAGATCTAGAAGCAGTCATGGAAGAGGTTGACCTGGATATAGTAGCAGTCACAGAGATGTGATACACAGAGAACAATGACTGGGATATAGTTATATCAGTTTATAATCTATTCAGGAAGGACAGGTAGGAAGAGTGTGCTATATATAAAAAATAATATTAAAGCAAAAGAACTGCAGGGTTTACACTGTGGGTTAACTTGGAAAGAGGGAATGGAAAATCCATTTATATTGAGTGATATTCAAAACTCATTGGCAGGTAGAAGAAATGGGTAGAAATGTAATTGAACACTCACAAAATTGCTCTGAAAGGAGAGGTAGTGTTGATAGGGGATATCAATATACCTGATTTTGATTGTGACATTGCAGCTGTGGTGTCTTCTAGAAGCAGAGGGATACTGGATTGTCTGCAGGAAGACCTGTTCCAGCAACTGGTGACAAAATCAACTCATGAGAGGCCAATAGTGGACCTAGTGCTTGCAAATGGGGATAGTGTTTCTGATTTTATAGTGGGGGATATCTTGGAATCCAATGATCATTGCTGGATGATGTGGTTCAATATTGGAACACAAGCAGTAGAAGTTCATTCAAAGGCAAGGATCCTGGACTTCAGGAAAACTAACTTTGCTAAGATGGAGGAATACTTCAGGGATTCATTAATTGGATGGGATAAGCTAGGAGAAGTAGAAGAGCACTGGCAGAACTTAAAGGAAATAATGTAAGAGCAAGAAACCTTTCTGCTAGAAAAATATATAAAGATAAGTGGAAAAAGAGGCCACTGTGGTTTACTAAAGAAGTGACTAAAAAGGTAAGGAAATTAAGGTTAGTATTCTTAAATTACAAGAAATTGATAAACGAAGAAAATAAGCAACAATTTCTGGAGAAGCTAAGGGAAGCTGGGAAATTAGAGTAAAGGTGCAAATTGCTATGGAGTCTCAGTTTAGTGGACCCTTGGGCCGACCTGCCAGAGACTGGGAAAGGTGGTCAATGTCTCTAGTATGTGGCAGGCCGGGAGGCAGATGTTCAGACTGGTCGTAGAGGTGCTCTTCACCCTGGAAGATGGTACTCCCCCGGGAGGAGCCCGTAGGAGCCCGGCTGCTGGGACTTAGGCGGGTTGTTGATCAGGACTGAGAAATGGAACCAGACTAGGACAGTAGATAAGTACTGTAACAAGACTCGGGAACTGGAACCAGGCAGGAACTGTAGCAGGCTCAGTTACTGGAACCAGGCAGGAACTGTAGCAAGACTCGGGTACTGGAACCAGGCAGGAACTGTAGCAGGGCTCGGGTACTGGAACCAGGCAGGAACTGTAGCAGGGCTCGGGTACTGGAACCAGGCAAGAACTGTAGCAGGCAAGCAGGAATGGAGCGAGTAGCAAGGCAGCTCACTCCGGG
This sequence comes from Rhinatrema bivittatum, assembly GCF_901001135.1. NCBI lineage: Eukaryota > Metazoa > Chordata > Amphibia > Gymnophiona > Rhinatrematidae > Rhinatrema > Rhinatrema bivittatum. Next base: position 483,676,933 of record NC_042616.1, read on the forward strand.
GCACGATGCAACAGGGAACCAGGAGGTAAACCCGTTGCAAGGCAAAGACTGAGTGTCCGCGGCCAGCTTATCAAGGCCGTGGTGTCTGACGTCAGGAACTGGGCGGAGACACCACTGGCGGGAAACGGCCTAGAAAAGCACCCAAGTGGCGTGCGCGCGCCTCGAAGCAGGGCGTCCATGGGAAGCTTCCCGGCGGCGCGGCCCCCTGCGGGGACGCTGCCAAACAGTGCGCAAACCAGGCCTCCAGAAGCGGGAGTAGGTCCAGGAGCACGGAGGTAAGGGTCTGGTCGCGGCGCTCGCGGCCAGAACCACAACACAAATGGAGGAAAAATGGCTAATTCAGTGAAAAAAAGGATGACAAGATCTTGTTTTTAAATATATTAGGGACAGAAATAAGAGCAAAAATGGGACTGAAAGAAAAAGACAAAGGGCGGAATATGTAGATAACAAGGATAAAGTGTTATTGTTTAATAAAAATTTCTGTTAAGTGTGTTGTGATTCTGCTCACAGAAGGGGCCCATGAGCGACTCACTCACCTCCCAGTGCAGCCTTGTGTCTCCGCTCTCCACGGCAGTGCTGCCACCGTTGCTGCCTTCCCTTTCTGCATGGCTTTGGAACTCCGCTTTCCTCGACGCTGCCTCTGCTTAGCTATTTCTCTCCACGGCTAGAGAGAAACCGCCTGTTCTACGTGTCCTGAGGGCCGCCAACTTCCATCCTGCTCCTGCTCGCTAATGTTCTAGGTGCACTGCGCGCACCTCTGTTCAAGATTTAAAGGGCCTGCGGTGCTTCCCAATGATGTCATCTCCTGTCAGCCTTATAAAAGGGCTCTTCAGCCATTTCTTAGTTGCCTTCACAAAGGTCTGCTAGCGCTTTCAAGGTTCTCCATGTTGCCTGTTCCATGTTCCTGGTCTCCTGGTTCCTGTGATGTTCTGGTCTCTTCGTTTTGTTCCTGAATCCAAGTCTTCACCTTGTTCTTGAATCCAAGTCCTTGCCTTGTTCCTGGTTCCAAGTCTTTGTCCTGTCCAGAGTCTTCGGGGTCTTCGGGGTAGCTAAAATTCACAAAACTGCAAGTTCACTCCTCTTTTTCAGATTTGCATCACACCATGTGTTATGGTGCTATCGCATGCACTGTCGCATGGTAAGGGCAAATGCCATCGGCACCATTTTTATTAGTGGCAGCCGACGGCCCAAGAGCGGGAGATCGCTCCCGGGACCCCCACTGGACCACCAGGTACCTGTAAAAAGTTTTTGGGGGGGTTGGGAAGGTGGGGGAAGCTAAGGGATTAGTTTTAAAGGGTCGGGGTGGGTTTTTTGTTTATCGGCTTGGGTGCAGCCGATAAACAAAAACGCGATTGGGCCAGACGAAAAAAAAAACACGATGTGAATCGGAACCGGAATCAGAACCGACTCCGGTTCCGATTCACATCTCTACTGACAATGGTGCCAATATTGTTAAGGCTCTGGCTGATGGTGGATTCAAGGGCATCCGATGCTTTGCACATACGCTGCACCTGGTAGTGAGGGATGCTTTGGGGCTAAGTGGCAAGGAAGTGCAAGGTGGTACTAGTCAAGACCTGAAGCGGTTGATTGAAAAGTGTCACAAAATAGCTGGGCATTTCAATCACAGTGTAAAAAGAGGGAAGGAACTCAGAGAGAGGCAAATAGTAGTTAGGGCACTATTGCACAACCTTATTCAAGATGTGCCTACCAGATGGAATTCCACTTATCTTATGTTGGAGAGTTTCTGTGAACAGCAGACTCCTCTGCATGATTTGGCAATGAAATCTGAAATTGGACTGGAAAGTCCTCTTGGATGTCAGGACTGGACAAACATTGCATAGATGGTGCATGTCCTCAAGCCTTTCAAAGAATATACTGATGAACTGAGTGCAAATATGGCCACGTTAGGTGATATCATCCCTGTAATATACGATCTGGAACAGGTATTAGAGGAATTTCTGCATCAGCCAGATTTCTCGAAGGAAGTGTTGCAGCTTGTGAAATTCTTAAAAGATGAAGTACAGAAAAGGTTGAAACCTCTCATGCAAAGGGATTACTAAATGTCAGCCGCTATGTGTGACCCATGTGTGAAAGGCAGTTTTGCTCTCAAGTGCAATGCTCTCACACACTGGAAAAATAAGTTGCACCCGCCCTCTGGAACAATCTCCCCTCATCCCTAAGTCAAGAAGCCTGCCCAAAAAAATTTAAACAGTACCTGAAAACATGCCTCTTCAAACAAGCATACTCTGATCAGGATACCTCCCCCCCCTGACACCTACTCCCACCCCTGACCTCCACGGCTTCCTTGTAAAAAGTTATCTATTTAACCCACATATCCTATATTTTTATGTCTTATTATTGTAAACCGTTCAATTTTATATCTGTATTTTCATATGTTCTTTGTTTCACTGTAAAGCGCTTGTTGCTGACTTTTGTTTAATGTGAACCGATGAGATGTTCCCAACGTTCATCGGTATATAAAAACTTCTAAATAAATAAGTAAATAAATGATTCTGCTTTCTCTTACTCCTACTTTAGTATCACAAACATTACATTTGCCGCTTTAAATGGCTGCCTTGGTCATGCAGTGATTACAATGGTTGAAAAAATTTTAAAGAGGGATGACAAATTAGAATCTCAGTCTCCATCTGCAACTCCATCCTGCTCAACTGCTTCCACCAGCTCCTCCCCTTTCATGACACCCCATCCTCCCAAATTTCATCAAATGGGTGCCATTTCAAAGGCAAGAGCATCACTTCTTGGGCTTGGTAGAATTGTGACTGGTGGTGCTGCTAACCAGCAGCAATACCTGCAAGAGAAGGTTTCAGAAATTCATGTGAAGAATTTTCTGTCTGAGCCAGTTCAGAGCATGGAGTCAGATCCCCTGAGATATTGGGCAGAAAAAGCTTCAATGTGGCCTGATCTTGCCATAGTAGCAAAGCACGTTCTTTCCTGCCACCAACCAGTGTGCCAAGTGAAAGAGTATTTTCAATGACAGGGGACTTTGTGAGTCCACACCGTACACGTTTGTCTCCAGACTTAGTAGAGCAACTGGTTGTCATCAAAATGAACCTTCCGCTACTTCGGAATCCGAACATTCCCTGTGACTGGGAGGAGGAGTGAGCCTCTTGTCTAGGCCTGGGATGAAAGGTCGGTTAGGGACACAGCAAGACGGAGCGTTCATCATGTCTTGTGACTCCCGGACTGGCTTCTTCTTGAAGCTCCGTCCTGCTGCATCCCCGACACCACCTGTTGGGGCACACTACAGCCTGCCAGCAGTCAGCCCTGCTCCTGCCTCCTGTCCAGGCCCAAGATGCAAGGTCGAGGGCTGGAAGAGAGGCTTTGCTCTGTGCAGCTGTGCTCCCAGCACCGTCCGCTGGGGCACCCGGCAGTGCCGCTGACACCACACTGCAGCTGCTGCCTCTTGTGGCCCCCAGGAGAAGCCAGTCTGGGAGTCACAAGGCATATGAAAAGAAAACGCCCCGTCCTGCTGCACACAGGCTTCTCAAGTTCTCAGTCCCACGCTCTCTCTTGCCCACCTCCAAGGCCGGACCCAGCCAGGTTCCTTCCTCTGCCTCCCCCAGTGTCCACCTCCAAGGCTGGACCCAGCTGGGTTCCTTCCTCTGCCTCCTTTTCCCCAGAGTCTCATAGTCTTTTCCAAAACAAAATAATTGTGTGAATGAAGTATTAAAGAATTTCATGGCCAATGCAATAAAGTAAGTGCAAAGACCTTCAGAAATAATAATACAAAAGAAATATTAGAAAAAGAAAAACTGAGCCCCCAGCAGTTGTGTATTTCTGAAGGATTTTTTTTTAGGACTCTAAGCTCAACTCCACTAAAGCTTGGGCACTTTCCCTAGCTGCACCCGCCCTCTGGAACAATCTCCCCTCATCCCTACTTCAAGAAGCCTGCCCAATAAAATTTAAACAGTACCTGAAAACATGCCTCTTCAAACAAGCATACTCTGATCAGGATACCTCCCCCCCTGACACCTACTCCCACCCCTGACCTCCACAGCTTCCTTGTAAAAAGTTATCTATTTACCCCACATATCCTATATTTTTATGTCTTATTATTGTAAACCGTTCAATTTTATATCTGTATTTTCACGTTCTTTGTTTCACTGTAAAGCGCTTGTTGCTGACTTTTGTTTAATGTGAACCGATGAGATGTTCCCAACGTTCATCGGTATATAAAAACTTCTAAATAAATAAGTAAATAAATGATTCTGCTTTCTCTTACTCCTACTTTAGTATCACAAACATTACATTTGCCGCTTTAAATGGCTGCCTTGGTCATGCAGTGTACTCGTTGCAATAGCTTGAGTGCAGTGCAGTGCACAATATTGCATTGGCCAGTTTGAAAGATGTATGAATGGTCAGTAGCCACTGGCTGAAGCCTTGACGTTGGCGCTACTGCTCACAAGTATACAACTTGTGCTAATTCAACCAGACCGAATGTTCGTTTCTGAATATGTATGGCTGAGTGCCATACTAAAAAACAGTGACATTTGTTGGATTATATAATAATACGTACATATCTGCTCTCTGTAAATTTAGTACCATACTACATAATTTAGTAATAATAATGAAGAATAAGTTCAATAACTTGTTTAAATAGTATAGAAATAAACAAATACAGAAAGATATCTATGAACGTAATCAAGCACACTGGGCAGTTGTCACATTAGAACAATCCAGTCCACTAATATTTCTAAAATAAAAAAAAAACATTTTTTTTTACAAAGTTTAATTAATAAATTAAATATTAATAATTTACAAATTTAAAAAAAAATATATATATATATATAACAATATTATCACATAAAAAAGGGGGGTTTAGCCACGGTCAGGGTTAAATTAGATGGTCATTGCGCAGGACCCATTCCAGGGTCATGTGGAGAGGAGGATGGCAACCGGGAAGAGGATCCTGCTCTGGAGCAGAGGGCACAGGCATCTCCTCCTCGTGAGATGGGCACAGGCATCTCCTCCTCACGAGATGCCTCGTGAGAAGGAGATGCTTGTGCTCTCTGCTCCTGAAAGGTATCCTCCAGGCTGACATCGTCCTCCATATCCTCACAATGAGCATCTAATTTAGCCCTGATGTGGTGTACTCACTGCAGAGTACAGCAGCAGTGCTAGTGCTGCTGGGCCCGGCTGCAGTGGCTATCTTGCTGCTGGGGCTGCCTCTTCTTGCCCTGTAAAGAAATATAAAAAAATTCAACATGAAATAAATAAGTAAATTTTGTACGCGCACCAGCAAGTTTATAATCTTAAAATAAAATCTACCCCTTAGTTTACTAAATTAGAGGGTTTTAGGAAAATGAGTATATAACAGTGGAGAGGGAGAGAAGGGGAGAGTGGAGGGATATCAATCTAGATCATCTATCCCAGCCACTATAAGTGACTGATCACAAAAAATGATTTTGTTTTTCAGCCTCAGACAGATATACTACTACTTACTAGCCCATATATATAATACAAGCCGTTAAGCCCGTGAAATGGGCTACATTTAAAAAAAAAAACATTTTTCGGTTCGTTTTTGGACACGGCACTCTTCTACACTTCTTCTTCCTCACTCACCCTCTTTCTCCCACTGCCTTCCTCCCCTCTCACTGAAACCCCCTTCCCTCACTCTCACCTCTCCCCCCCCCCTCCCCCCATTCACATTTTTGGCACGTCGGGTCAGGACTCATTTATCTGTATTGATATTACCTGGCCCACTGGCTGTGGCTGTTGCCTCTGTCCTCCTCTGGTGGTATCTGCTGCTGGGCCCAGGAAGCCCTGCCTCATCCCTGCCATTGTGTGATTCTGTGCAAGACAGATCAAAATTCAGAGAACAACAGTTAAAATTTAAAAAACAGGAATGAGATCAGACACAAGCATTCATTCACTGTTATAATAAACAAACATTATTAAACACAAATTCCATTACAATTAAATTCCATTACAATTAAAATTTAGTATAGCAGCAGCAAAACACTTATTGAATGAATAATATTTGTGTACTTGTGTAGTATTCTGAAAACAACCTACCAGGCAAGGGACGGGAGAGAGTTCTGTGGACCTCCTCGAGCCACTCACCCTCGTGACGTCTCAAATGGCGACCTGAGAATTAGAGGGATAAAGGAAAAAAAAATAATATTGATTAATAATTACAACATGCCAAAGTTTTGCCTTGACCTACTAGGTTATTTTTTATGCAACATAGAAAAGTTAGTAATAGAAAAATACTATTTTATACTTAGTTATCTTTCAATGTGGCATTCAAAATCCCAAATACCACCTTTTCAAAACGATAAATATTAATATTAATACCACAGATAACTTCCTTTTTTTTTAGTCTAGTTACTAAGTATAGTATAGGGTAAGGGTGGTACACTATTTCTGTTCTTCTAAAATATATTTATTTTAAATTATTACTGTACTTATACATTTATATATTACTCACTCTATGCTACTACTACTACTAGTCATACTCTATTCAATTTTAAAATACAAAATATACATAATAATATGACCAACATTATTATCTCTCACCTTTCATTTTGAGATCTTCGATCTCACGAGGGTACGAGGCTCGCCGGCAAAACTTCTCCTGGAGAGAGGCCCAGACTGCAGACTCCCTTTCCAGGTTAGGTCTGCTGCCTGAGGGAGTGTACAAATTCCTCTCATCCAGGAGGATTAGCCGGGCTAGGAGGTCCACTTTAGCCTGCATAAAGCGGGGCTTCCTGGACATGAATTTGCCACCAGAGGAGGAAGGTGGGGGGGAGTCGGTGTCACGTTCCATTCTTCAATGAGAAAATAAAAAAGAAGATGGAAAAAAAAGTATGTGCTTTAGGACAGCTGTCTGTTCAGAAGCTCACACCTGAATGCAGGGGGCTGTCTCACCCTTCACATCCCTCCCCCCCACACTCACACCATTCACTGGCTGGTAAATGGGGGAGGGGAGGGAGGGTGAAGGGCCAGGCAGTCCCCCGTCTCTGAAGGACAGCTGTCTGTTCAGAAGCTCAGATGGGCCACGCAGAGAAAATTAATGAGAAAACTGTGCCCAAGTTTGTAGTTCCTGTGTTAAACCTTTTTTTTTTTCACTAGAGTAGCATAAATTAAAATGAAGTATTTTTTGTATTAAACTTTTTTTTTCCTCTAAAGAAACTTTACATAAAATGAAATAAAGTACTTGTCTTCAATTAATATTTATTATTATTTAATTATTTATGCTGCTTTAGTGAAACAAAACATTTAATAAAGAAACTTGCAACCTGAGCTTCAAAACATTAATTTATAAAAAAAACTAAAAAAAAAGCTTATAATACTAGTACTTATTGTTATTATACTTACAGTGGTTACATTTAAAGAGCAGAATGCACTGCAGTCAATGTGAGTCTCTCTCTCATTCACTCTCTGTCGACTGTCTACTCTCTAACAGGTCGATACAGTAACGTGCAGTTAAAGATTCCCCGTCTGTAACGTGCTGGGAGCGCACAATACAGACGAGTAAGGCGATCCAGCGATACAGTCTCCAGTTTCACGCGTCCTTAGCGCTTCCTAAAATAGACACATAACCCTTTCCGCACCCAGCATGTAAATGAACGAAAAAGCTGTATAATGAAGGAATTAGCTATTCCCCTCCGATACTGTAACGGGCGCTGATACTATCTCCTCAGTAACCCGCTGTTTTGCCGCGGCCTTAACGTGTTAGTTTACCGCCTCCCCCTAGTAGGAGTTAGCGTAGTGTAGTGTAGTGTAAAAAACATTGCTTACCTGCCCTGGTCCCGTCCGGTCTCCGGTGTAGCCCCAGTCCGGTCTCCTGCAGCCCGTCCGGTCCCCTCCTCCCGAAGCAAAAAAAAACAAAAAACGAAAAAGTAGCAAGACTCGGGCCTGCTACGGCAGTCCCTTCTCCCTTCCTCCCGATTTCGCACGGGCATCCATCCAGGCAGAGGGAGCCGACGGCGAAACGACCTCCGGCTCTCTCTGCCTGGATGAACGCACGGCCCCCGCCAGAATGGATGCCCGTGCGATTTTGGCGCTCATGCCATGAGCGCCAAAATCGCACGGCCATTCATCCAGGCAGAGGGAACCGGTGGCGAAAACGGCCCACGGTTCCCTCTGCCTGGATGGACGCACGGCCCCCGCCACAATGGATGCCCGTGCGATTTTGGCGCTCATGCCATGAGCGCCAAAATCGCACGGCCATTCATCCAGGCAGAGGGAACCGGTGGCGAAAACGGCCCACGGTTCCCTCTGCCTGGATGAACGCACGGCCCCCGCCGCAATGGATGCCCGTGCGATTTTGGCGCTCATGCCATAAGCGCCAAAATCGCACGGCCATTCATCCAGGCAGAGGGAACCGGTGGCGAAAACGGCCCACGGTTCCCTCTGCCTGGATGAACGCACGGCCCCCGCCGGAATGGATGCCCGTGCGATTTTGGCGCTCATGCCATGAGCGCCAAAATCGCACGGGCATTCATCCAGGCAGACGGAGCCGACGGTGAATGACCACCGGCTCCCTCTGCCTGGATGAACGCACGGCCCCCGCCGGAATGAATGCCCGTGCGATTTTGGCGCTCATGCCATGAGCGCCAAAATCGCACGGGCATTCATCCAGCCGGACACGCGCCCACCCATCCAGGCAGCGGTGGGAGCCGGACACGCGCCCACCCGCCCCCCGGGATCTGAAGCCATCAGCAGGATCGTAGCTCCCCCCGACGAAGACAAAGATGGCCGCCTGCACGGGGGAAAGCGTGCAATTGGCCGCTGAAGACGTGACGTCACATCCCGTGACGCCAAACGTCGTGACGTCATGTCTTCAGCGGCCAATTGCACGCTTTCCCGTGCAGGCAGCCATCTTCGTCTTCATCGGTAGGAGCTACGATCTTGTTCCTGATGGCTTCAGAAAAGTAAGTTACTTTTGCGACTTACTTTTGGGATCTTGACAGATCCCAAAAGTAAGTTGCTTTTGGAAAAAACCAAAATTGTCGCTTTTTGAAAAAAAAAACAAAATTGCTTTTGGTTTTTTTTTTCTTCTCTGCCGCCGCTGCTGCCGCCTACCCGCCCAATCGAACACGCGCCCACCCGCCCGATCGAACACGTGCCTTTGGTTTGTTTTTTTTTTGCTTCACCGCTGTGTCCCACTTCCTCCCGGAGCAAGGCTGCTTTCGCGCCCTGCTCCGGGAGGAGGAGAGACACAGCAAGAAGTAAGTCACTTCGCCGCTTCCCTCCTCCCGGTGCCTGTCATTCCAAATGTCATTTGAAATGACATTTGAAATGACAGGTACCAGCGCACCCAGGTTACTGTATAGGCGCTGTATTAAGCGCCTATACAGTAAAATGGGTTGCGCGGGCATAACCCTTCCCTATTGCTTCACAGCCGCGGCATGCATTTGCATGCAATTAGAAGAGAGTATCAGGCGCTAGGTCTAGAGAACTGTGCGTGCGGGGAGGAAGGGTGCGCCTGACACTGCCGCACTGTTTCTACCGCGGCCTTACTGTATCGACCCGTAAGTGTGTACTGCCGGTAGTGGCTGCTCTGCTTACTGCACGGTGAAGTAGCAAAATGTCTGTGGGGAACGCCATTGAGCATGCGCGGGATAGTGTGCACTAACCCGCCGTTAGTGCACACTAATTCACTGTTAGTGCGCACTAACTCACCATTAGTGTGCAATAATCGAAAGCAGTTACAGTTATGGTTCTACTTTCCCATTGGTTCTGCATCCCCATTGGAGACAGCCAATGGGGATGCAGAACCATACCTCTAGCTAACGAAGACTTTCTCAATTGTTACTTTAAACCTTTAAGTAGCATTTTTCTGTAGTGCGCACTAACGGGCCTTAACGCGCACTGCAGATGAGGTAGTGTGCACTACCGACGAGATGGTGTGTACTACTGATGATTGCAATAGTGCGCAGTAAGGCCCGTTAGGGCACACTAACTCACCATTAGTGCACACTAACCGAGAGCAGTTACATGTACGGTTCTACTTTCCCATTGGCTGTCTCCAAGGTGGAGACAGCCAATGGGGATGCAGAACCATACCTCTAGCTAATGAACTCTTTCTCAATTATTACTTTTAAACCTTTAAGTAACATTTTTCTGTAATGCGCACTAATGGGCCTTAGTGCGCACTACCGATGAGGTAGTGCGCACTATCAACGAGATAGTGCGCACTACCAACGATCACAGTAGTGCGCAGTAAAGAAGGTTAGTGCGCACTAATTCATCGGTAGTGCGCAGTAAGGCCCGTTAGTGCGTACTAACGCGCTTCATGAAAATCGTCGAAAAAAAAAAATTACGAACCGCGGGACATACGAAATTTCCCGTGGTTCCACAATAACGAAACCGGAAACGATTCCGGCACCCGATTCACATCTCTACTGGACATCCAAGTATTCCTGTTCCAAGACAAGTGTGCTCCTAGTTCCAAGACAAGAGTATTCCCATTCTAGTCAGCCCATGCCCAGATGCATTCACCTGCCAGTAGGGTGGACTGTGCCCAGCCCCAGGGTTGTGCAGGTCATGCTGCAGTACAGGGGCTCACACTCTCAAGCATCCGTCCATTCTTGCAAAAATGGTGCGGGCCATCCAGTGGTCCTACCATGTGACAGGGGCCGGCCAATGGCACGGATACCCTGTCACATGGTAAGGGCAAAGGACCATCGGCGCCATTTTGATTAGTGGCAGCCGACAGCCCGGGAGCGGGAGATCGCTCCCGGGACCCCCACTGGACCTCCAGGTACCTGTAAAAAAATTTTTGGGGGGTCAGGAGGGTGGGGGAAGCAAAGGGATTAGTTTTAAAGGGTCGGGGTGGGTTTAGGGGTTATTTTTGTGTGCCATTTTTCCCACCCTCCCCCAAAACGATAAGAGAACCCCCACGATCAAAATCGTGGGGTTTTCCTATTGTTTCGGTGGAGCCCCCGATTTCTGACGATTTTGAAAATATCGACGATATTTTCAATCGTCCGAAGCCCGATTCACATCCCTAATCTTTACTCCTTGACTGATTCCTTAAACTGAATCCCCAGTGTTCTAAAATGGCTGGACTAAATAGCATTCAGGCATCCAATCCAGACTCTCCAGGTGGAAGGAATTGAGAGGGAGGGATGGATGGTTTAATACCAAGTGTGCTCTGATAGGGACAGTGATATCTGGTGGCCAGATTGGTAGGGGTGCCACAAACATTTATTTGTTAAGACCCCTAGGGTCTCTACTAGATGTTCCTAGTCCCAGCCCTTGGGTAGTCAGCTGCAGAGGGAGAAACCATTCATTACAGCATCTCCCCCAGAATTTGTCTGACATAGAACATCCCTTAGGCACAAGGGGGGCTAGTTTAGCTAATATTAGGGCAGATGTAGTTTGTTTTCAGAAGAAAAGGATGTGTATCATGTGTGCTCTCTGAGTTAGACCCCCTAGTCTGACAAAGGAGAAGAGAGGCACATGCCTTGCCAGTTCCTTTAAGAGGGCTGGAAGGAAAAGGGGTATTTAAGAAACATTTTACAGTTTTTCTGGTTTCTACAATTTTGACCTGATCCATTCCTAACAGGCTGTATCCCCTGCTTAGGGTGGTCAGGAGGGACTGCACACCATTTTGTCCAGCACAAGAGGAGGTTGCAGCACCCACAGCTATGAGCAGAGATCCTAATTTAAGCTGTTTCAAGTTTGTAGCTTTCCACCAGTGGGGAAGGGAGATTTTTTTCTCCCCTTCTTTCCCCCTGAACTGGAGACGTTTGGTAACTGTTTACAGTATAGGCTGTCTTTTGAAGAGGAACCAGCAAGGCAGAAACATTTGGAGACACCCCATGGAGTTTCCACCACGTAAAGTTTGTGATGCAATGCGACCTCAGGTACTGAGGGAAGGGATCCAGTCACTATTAATTGTTGATGTAACTGATTGTTTATCTTTTAACTGTGTCATTTATGTTTTACATTGTAAACCAATGTGATGTTCCTGACGAACTTTGGTATATAAAAGCAAATAAATAAAATAAAATAAATAAATATTAGAACTCCCCAGCCACCTTAGGACAATTATCTTTCCTTATCATGGAGGATACTCATGTTCCATGCCCCTGCCTGGAAGGACATTTCAATAGAATAAGAGAGCATTCAAATCCTGTCTCATGTAAATCTGGGAACACTGGAAGTAACAGGACACTTTATACTTTGCATCTATTGATCCTTTTACGAGGAATTACAGTAAACTTTAATTTGGACACCCATCCAGTGAGTCCTCCCTGGTTACTAAATGTACCTGTCCCAAAGAGCTATGGTAACACACACACTTGGGAGAAAACTACTACCTGGGCCAAAAAGGTTAGCCTTCAACCCCACAGAAAGGATGCACATCTTGGGGATACAGGAAAGTGTTGCGCAAGAGGTGGATCCTTGGGCCGAGCTGGGGTTGATGCTACCCTTAGGAAGGATCCTACGGGACCCCACCATCGGCAAGCGGAGTGGGCTGACTGACAGAGGCCAGCTGGAGCTTTGCCAATACCAGCCCTCGTTCCCCACGGGTTGAGCCTTTGGGTACCGGGGCCGGCTGGAGTTAGGTGGACCTCCATATGAAGTCGTCGATGGAAGGATGGTGCGGTCAGCCCAGAGGCAGCAACAGCTGAAATGGAAAGTCTGTACTGAACGAGGCAGAGTCCCAGAGTCCCAGGCGCCAATAGGAAACAAAGTATTACAGGGGGTGCCCGAGTAAGAACATGCCAAAGCCTGAAAGGCCAAGTCCAGGACGTAGACAATAGAAGCGTTGTAGAACAAGCTGAAATCAGGGCTGGTGGCAATCAAGGAGTGGTGGCAAGGCAAGGCTGAGGTCTGGTCTCGGAGATGATCAGTAGCATGGTCAGGCAAAGCGGAGGTCTGGACAAGGAGAAGATCAGTAGTGTGGTCAGGCAAAACAGAGGTCGGGTCCAGGAGAAGATCAGTAGCGTGGTCAGGCAAAGCAGAGGTCGGGTCCAGGAGAAGATCAGTAGCGTGGTCAGGCAAAGCAGAGGTCGGGTCCAGGAGAAGATCAGTAGCGTGGTCAGGCAAAGCAGAGGTCGGGTCCAGGAGAAGATCAATAGCATGGTCAGGCAAAGCAGAGGTCGGGTCCAGGAGAAGATTAATAGCATGGTCAGGCAAAGCAGAGGTCGGGTCCAGGAGAAGATCAGTAGTGTGGTCAGGCAAAGAAGAGGTCGGGTCCAGGAGAATATCAATGGCGTGGTCGGGCAAAGCAGAGGTCGGGTCCAGGAGAAGATCAATGGCGTGGTCGGGCAAAGCAGAGGTCGGGTCCAGGAGAAGATCAATAGGGTGGTCAGGCAAAGCAGAGGTCGGGTCCAGGAGAAGATCAATAGCATGGTCAGGCAAAGCAGAGGTTGGGTCCAGGAGAAGATCAATTGCATGGTCAGGTAAAGCAGAGGTCGGGTCCAGGAGAAGATCAGTAGTGTGGTCAGGCAAAGCAGAGGTCGGGTCCAGGAGAAGATAAGTAGTGTGGTCAGGCAAAGCAGAGGTCGGGTCCAAGAGAAGATCAATGGTGTGGTCGGGCAAAGCAGAGGTCGGGTCCAGGAGAAGATCAGTAGCGTGGTCAGGCAAAGCAGAGGTCGGGTCCAGGAGAAGATCAATAGCGTGGTCAGGCAAAGCAGAGGTCGAGTCCAGGAGAAAATCAATAGCGTGGTCAGGCAAAGCAGAGGTCGGGTCCAGGAGAAAATCAATAGCGTATTCAGAGAAAGTAGAGGTCAGGTCCAGGAGAAGATCAATCCATGGAGCAAGCTGGGTAGCAGGAACACAGGATGAGGAAGACGACCAGGAACAGGAACTCAAAGGGAACAGGAACCAGGAACACGGAGGAATCATCAGGAGGCAATGAAGTACACGACCAGCGTGGAGATCTGTTGCAAAGGCGACTACCAGGAGCTGAACTCGGCCTTTTATACCGGAGCTTCAGCGACGTCATCATCCAGGGGTGCGGCCGAGTTCTCGCCGCGGGCTCTTCAAAAATAACAGTGATGCGCACGCATGCCTAGGGAGGGGCGGGGCACTGAACAGCGGCGTCTTTCCACGGGCCATACGGAGAAGCCGTTGTAGAGCACAGGAGCTTAGCACATTGTCAGGATTACTGGGGGTGGCCCAAGGACAGAACCGGCGGCCTACCGCCGGGAGGGACATGGATCCATTCCTAACAGGCTGTATCCCCTGCTTAGGGTGGTCAGGAGGGACTGCACACCATTTTGTCCAGCACAAGAGGAGGTTGCAGCACCCACAGCTATGAGCAGAGATCCTAATTTAAGCTGTTTCAAGTTTGTAGCTTTCCACCAGTGGGGAAGGGAGATTTTTTTCTCCCCTTCTTTCCCCCTGAACTGGAGACGTTTGGTAACTGTTTACAGTATAGGCTGTCTTTTGAAGAGGAACCAGCAAGGCAGAAACATTTGGAGACACCCCATGGAGTTTCCACCACGTAAAGTTTGTGATGCAATGCGACCTCAGGTACTGAGGGAAGGGATCCAGTCACTATTAATTGTTGATGTAACTGATTGTTTATCTTTTAACTGTGTCATTTATGTTTTACATTGTAAACCAATGTGATGTTCCTGACGAACTTTGGTATATAAAAGCAAATAAATAAAATACAATAAATAAATATTAGAACTCCCCGGCCACCTTAGGACAATTATCTTTCCTTATCATGGAGGATACTCATGTTCCATGCCCCTGCCTGGAAGGACATTTCAATAGAATAAGAGAGCATTCAAATCCTGTCTCATGTAAATCTGGGAACACTGGAAGTAACAGGACACTTTATACTTTGCATCTATTGATCCTTTTACGAGGAATTACAGTAAACTTTAATTTGGACACCCATCCAGTGAGTCCTCCCTGGTTACTAAATGTACCTGTCCCAAAGAGCTATGGTAACACACACACTTGGGAGAAAACTACTACCTGGGCCAAAAAGGTTAGCCTTCAACCCCACAGAAAGGATGCACATCTTGGGGATACAGGAAAGTGTTGCGCAAGAGGTGGATCCTTGGGCCGAGCTGGGGTTGATGCTACCCTTAGGAAGGATCCTACGGGACCCCACCATCGGCAAGCGGAGTGGGCTGACTGACAGAGGCCAGCTGGAGCTTTGCCAATACCAGCCCTCGTTCCCCACGGGTTGAGCCTTTGGGTACCGGGGCCGGCTGGAGTTAGGTGGACCTCCATATGAAGTCGTCGATGGAAGGATGGTGCGGTCAGCCCAGAGGCAGCAACAGCTGAAATGGAAAGTCTGTACTGAACGAGGCAGAGTCCCAGAGTCCCAGGCGCCAATAGGAAACAAAGTATTACAGGGGGTGCCCGAGTAAGAACATGCCAAAGCCTGAAAGGCCAAGTCCAGGACGTAGACAATAGAAGCGTTGTAGAACAAGCTGAAATCAGGGCTGGTGGCAATCAAGGAGTGGTGGCAAGGCAAGGCTGAGGTCTGGTCTCGGAGATGATCAGTAGCATGGTCAGGCAAAGCGGAGGTCTGGACAAGGAGAAGATCAGTAGTGTGGTCAGGCAAAACAGAGGTCGGGTCCAGGAGAAGATCAGTAGCGTGGTCAGGCAAAGCAGAGGTCGGGTCCAGGAGAAGATCAGTAGCGTGGTCAGGCAAAGCAGAGGTCGGGTCCAAGAGAAGATCAGTAGCGTGGTCAGGCAAAGCAGAGGTCGGGTCCAGGAGAAGATCAATAGCATGGTCAGGCAAAGCAGAGGTCGGGTCCAGGAGAAGATCAATAGCATGGTCAGGCAAAGCAGAGGTCGGGTCCAGGAGAAGATCAGTAGTGTGGTCAGGCAAAGAAGAGGTCGGGTCCAGGAGAATATCAATGGCGTGTCGGGCAAAGCAGAGGTCGGGTCCAGGAGAAGATCAATGGCGTGGTCGGGCAAAGCAGAGGTCGGGTCCAGGAGAAGATCAATAGGGTGGTCAGGCAAAGCAGAGGTCGGGTCCAGGAGAAGATCAATAGCATGGTCAGGCAAAGCAGAGGTTGGGTCCAGGAGAAGATCAATTGCATGGTCAGGTAAAGCAGAGGTCGGGTCCAGGAGAAGATCAGTAGTGTGGTCAGGCAAAGCAGAGGTCGGGTCCAGGAGAAGATAAGTAGTGTGGTCAGGCAAAGCAGAGGTCGGGTCCAAGAGAAGATCAATGGTGTGGTCGGGCAAAGCAGAGGTCGGGTCCAGGAGAAGATCAGTAGCGTGGTCAGGCAAAGCAGAGGTCGGGTCCAGGAGAAGATCAATAGCGTGGTCAGGCAAAGCAGAGGTCGAGTCCAGGAGAAAATCAATAGCGTGGTCAGGCAAAGCAGAGGTCAGGTCCAGGAGAAGATCAATAGCATGGTCAGGCAAAGCAGAGGTCGGGTCCAGGAGAAAATCAATAGCGTGGTCAGGCAAAGCAGAGGTCGGGTCCAGGAGAAGATCAATAGCATGGTCAGGCAAAGCAGAGGTCGGGTCCAGGAGAAAATCAATAGCGTATTCAGAGAAAGTAGAGGTCAGGTCCAGGAGAAGATCAATCCATGGAGCAAGCTGGGTAGCAGGAACACAGGATGAGGAAGACGACCAGGAACAGGAACTCGAAGGGAACAGGAACCAGGAACACGGAGGAATCATCAGGAGGCAATGAAGTACACGACCAGCGTGGAGATCTGTTGCAAAGGCGACTACCAGGAGCTGAACTCGGCCTTTTATACCGGAGCTTCAGCGACGTCATCATCCAGGGGTGCGGCCGAGTTCTCGCCGCGGGCTCTTCAAAAATAACAGTGATGCGCACGCATGCCTAGGGAGGGGCGGGGCACTGAACAGCGGCGTCTTTCCACGGGCCATACGGAGAAGCCGTTGTAGAGCACAGGAGCTTAGCACATTGTCAGGATTACTGGGGGTGGCCCAAGGACAGAACCGGCGGCCTACCGCCGGGGAGGGACATGGATCCATTCCTAACAGGCTGTATCCCCTGCTTAGGGTGGTCAGGAGGGACTGCACACCATTTTGTCCAGCACAAGAGGAGGTTGCAGCACCCACAGCTATGAGCAGAGATCCTAATTTAAGCTGTTTCAAGTTTGTAGCTTTCCACCAGTGGGGAAGGGAGATTTTTTTCTCCCCTTCTTTCCCCCTGAACTGGAGACGTTTGGTAACTGTTTACAGTATAGGCTGTCTTTTGAAGAGGAACCAGCAAGGCAGAAACATTTGGAGACACCCCATGGAGTTTCCACCACGTAAAGTTTGTGATGCAATGCGACCTCAGGTACTGAGGGAAGGGATCCAGTCACTATTAATTGTTGATGTAACTGATTGTTTATCTTTTAACTGTGTCATTTATGTTTTACATTGTAAACCAATGTGATGTTCCTGACGAACTTTGGTATATAAAAGCAAATAAATAAAATAAAATAAATAAATATTAGAACTCCCCAGCCACCTTAGGACAATTATCTTTCCTTATCATGGAGGATACTCATGTTCCATGCCCCTGCCTGGAAGGACATTTCAATAGAATAAGAGAGCATTCAAATCCTGTCTCATGTAAATCTGGGAACACTGGAAGTAACAGGACACTTTATACTTTGCATCTATTGATCCTTTTACGAGGAATTACAGTAAACTTTAATTTGGACACCCATCCAGTGAGTCCTCCCTGGTTACTAAATGTACCTGTCCCAAAGAGCTATGGTAACACACACACTTGGGAGAAAACTACTACCTGGGCCAAAAAGGTTAGCCTTCAACCCCACAGAAAGGATGCACATCTTGGGGATACAGGAAAGTGTTGCGCAAGAGGTGGATCCTTGGGCCGAGCTGGGGTTGATGCTACCCTTAGGAAGGATCCTACGGGACCCCACCATCGGCAAGCGGAGTGGGCTGACTGACAGAGGCCAGCTGGAGCTTTGCCAATACCAGCCCTCGTTCCCCACGGGTTGAGCCTTTGGGTACCGGGGCCGGCTGGAGTTAGGTGGACCTCCATATGAAGTCGTCGATGGAAGGATGGTGCGGTCAGCCCAGAGGCAGCAACAGCTGAAATGGAAAGTCTGTACTGAACGAGGCAGAGTCCCAGAGTCCCAGGCGCCAATAGGAAACAAAGTATTACAGGGGGTGCCCGAGTAAGAACATGCCAAAGCCTGAAAGGCCAAGTCCAGGACGTAGACAATAGAAGCGTTGTAGAACAAGCTGAAATCAGGGCTGGTGGCAATCAAGGAGTGGTGGCAAGGCAAGGCTGAGGTCTGGTCTCGGAGATGATCAGTAGCATGGTCAGGCAAAGCGGAGGTCTGGACAAGGAGAAGATCAGTAGTGTGGTCAGGCAAAACAGAGGTCGGGTCCAGGAGAAGATCAGTAGCGTGGTCAGGCAAAGCAGAGGTCGGGTCCAGGAGAAGATCAGTAGCGTGGTCAGGCAAAGCAGAGGTCGGGTCCAAGAGAAGATCAGTAGCGTGGTCAGGCAAAGCAGAGGTCGGGTCCAGGAGAAGATCAATAGCATGGTCAGGCAAAGCAGAGGTCGGGTCCAGGAGAAGATTAATAGCATGGTCAGGCAAAGCAGAGGTCGGGTCCAGGAGAAGATCAGTAGTGTGGTCAGGCAAAGAAGAGGTCGGGTCCAGGAGAATATCAATGGCGTGGTCGGGCAAAGCAGAGGTCGGGTCCAGGAGAAGATCAATGGCGTGGTCGGGCAAAGCAGAGGTCGGGTCCAGGAGAAGATCAATAGGGTGGTCAGGCAAAGCAGAGGTCGGGTCCAGGAGAAGATCAATAGCATGGTCAGGCAAAGCAGAGGTTGGGTCCAGGAGAAGATCAATTGCATGGTCAGGTAAAGCAGAGGTCGGGTCCAGGAGAAGATCAGTAGTGTGGTCAGGCAAAGCAGAGGTCGGGTCCAGGAGAAGATAAGTAGTGTGGTCAGGCAAAGCAGAGGTCGGGTCCAAGAGAAGATCAATGGTGTGGTCGGGCAAAGCAGAGGTCGGGTCCAGGAGAAGATCAGTAGCGTGGTCAGGCAAAGCAGAGGTCGGGTCCAGGAGAAGATCAATAGCGTGGTCAGGCAAAGCAGAGGTCGAGTCCAGGAGAAAATCAATAGCGTGGTCAGGCAAAGCAGAGGTCGGGTCCAGGAGAAGATCAATAGCATGGTCAGGCAAAGCAGAGGTCGGGTCCAGGAGAAAATCAATAGCGTGGTCAGGCAAAGCAGAGGTCGGGTCCAGGAGAAGATCAATAGCATGGTCAGGCAAAGCAGAGGTCGGGTCCAGGAGAAAATCAATAGCGTATTCAGAGAAAGTAGAGGTCAGGTCCAGGAGAAGATCAATCCATGGAGCAAGCTGGGTAGCAGGAACACAGGATGAGGAAGACGACCAGGAACAGGAACTCGAAGGGAACAGGAACCAGGAACACGGAGGAATCATCAGGAGGCAATGAAGTACACGACCAGCGTGGAGATCTGTTGCAAAGGCGACTACCAGGAGCTGAACTCGGCCTTTTATACCGGAGCTTCAGCGACGTCATCATCCAGGGGTGCGGCCGAGTTCTCGCCGCGGGCTCTTCAAAAATAACAGTGATGCGCACGCATGCCTAGGGAGGGGCGGGGCACTGAACAGCGGCGTCTTTCCACGGGCCATACGGAGAAGCCGTTGTAGAGCACAGGAGCTTAGCACATTGTCAGGATTACTGGGGGTGGCCCAAGGACAGAACCGGCGGCCTACCGCCGGGAGGGACATGGAGCCAGATGCTGGATTCGGCAGTAGAGGGTATGAGGACCTGGTCGCAGGCCTGCTGTGGCCAGCACACACAACAGAAAGGGGAAAGAGAAGTATGAAGACAGCCCCAGTTATGGCCCTTTGGAACTGGACACATTCCCCAGGAAACGGTTACATAAAATGACGCCCAGCAACAAGGGGGCTCGAGGGCAGTGGAAAGTATATGGAAATGTGTGTTACTGAACCATGATGTTAAAATGTTGCAATTTTGAGAACTGAATAAAACCATGAAAAAGAGTAAAATGGTTGTTCCCACCTTAGGAAGCGGCGGGAAAGAGAAAGTGCATATTGCATCGTGAGGGTCTGACATCATCACCAATGCTCACTGCTCGCAGCAAGAAGCAGCCTATAAAAACGATGATGTGGCCATTGAATCTTCTGAACAGGGTAATGCCATCAGAATAAACTCGCTGAAGCTCTTTTTTGTCTGGGCATGAACACATGCCACAAGTGCTCCGCTGCTGCTGATGTACTCACCACATGCTTCTCCTCATGCTAAGGCAAAAGTTACCTGCGTGCCGCTGGGACTTAGGTGGCTTCACCCTTGGAAGCCAAAGCCCCCCGAGGGGAGCCCGTAGGAGCCCGGCCGCTGGGACTTAGGCGGTAGTGGATCAGGACTGGGAACTGGATCCAGACTAGGACAGTAGGTCAGTACTGTAAAGGGGCTCGGGTTCTGGAACCAGGCAGGAACTGTAGAAAGACTCGGGTACTGGAACCAGGCAGGAACTGTAGCAGGACTCGGGTACTGGAACCAGGCAGGAACTGTAGCAGGTAAACAGGAACCAAGCAGGTACTGTAGCAGGCAAGCAGGAACCAAGCTGGTACTGTAGCAGGCAAGCAGGAATGGAGCGATTAGCCAAGCAGGAAGCTCCGGGGCACAGCGCAACAGGGATCCAGTAGGTAAGCCTGTTGCAAGGCAAAGACTGGGTGGCCGCGGCCGGCTTATCAAGGCCGCGGTGTCTGACGTCAGGATTTGGGCGGAGTCCCCACTGGCGGGAAAAGGCCTAGAAAAGCGCCCAAGTGGCACGTGCGCTTAGAGACAGGGCGTCCATGGAAGGCTCCCCGGCGGCGCAGCCCTCACCGGGATGCCGCCGACCAAGACAGGAATTAGGCCGGTGAAAGCGGGAACAGGTCCAGAAACATGGAGGTAAGGGTCTGGTCGCGGCGCTCGTGGCCAGAACCGCAACAATACCTCCCCTCTTACGCCCCCTTTTAGCTGGTCCGGGTTTACTCGGGTGGTCCAGATGGAACTGCCGTAATAAGTCCTTGTCAAGGGTGTTACGGGCCGGTTCCCAAGAATTATCCTCGGGTCTGCAACCCTCCCAGGCAAGCAGGTACTTGATACGTAACCTCGTCTGGTACTGAAGGATCCGAGGTTTCAGGAGCCCGAGAGTGATACCTGGATAAAACAAGAGGCTTCAGCAATGACACATGGAACACATCGTGTATGCGCATGGAGGAGGGTAGGCGTAGTCAGTACGAGACTGCTCCCATTCATTCGGCGACTCGAAAAGGCCCACAGAATCTTGGAACTAGTCTTCGAGACGGAATATGTAGCTGAAGATTTTTGGTACTTAGCCAGACACGGTCTCCTGGGAGGAAGATAGGTGCTGGCTGATGACGCCTATCCACCCATTTCTTGGCGGACTGGGCGGCTTTACGGGTCTTTCCCTGGATAGACATCCACAAGGAAAGAAGCTGGCAGGCTGAAAGTTGCACTGCCGGGAGTGCACTAGGTTCAGGTAAAGGCAAGGGCAGTCGAAGTTGCTTCCCATAGACGACCAGGAAAGGCGAACTTCCAGTAGCAGCATGCATGTGATTGTTGAACGAGAACTCCGCCCATGGGAGTAGCTTGGCCCAATTATCTTGGCGTTCGTTCACGAATGAACGGAGAAAAGTCTTCAGGGTTCGGTTGGTTCGTTCCGTTTGCCCATTACTTTGAGGATGGAACGCAGATGAAAGACTAAGTTGCACATTGAAGCATTTGCAAAGTGCCTTCCAATAACGAGCAGTAAACTGTGGTCCTCGGTCGGAGACTATATCCTGTGGGAGACCGTGAAGTCTGAAGATATGCTGGGTGATAAGGTTAGCTAAGTCAGGTGCAGAAGGCAACTTTGGCAGGGGGACAAAGTGCGCCATCTTGGAGAATCGGTCTACGGTTACCCAAATGACCGAATTACCTGCTGAAACGGGAAGATCCATGATGAAGTCGGTGGAGATGTGTGTCCAAGGCTCCACCGGGAGGGGCAATGGTTGCATCAGGCCTCTGGGCTTCCCAAAGAGCGGCTTCTGCACGGCGCAGGTTGGGCACGAGCTCACAAAAGCTTGGATGTCCTGTCTCACCGTCGGCCACCAGTAGAATCTATTCAACAAGTCTAAGGTCCCTTTACAGCCAGCATGGCCCCCCGTGAGGGAGTCATGGGCCTAAGTGAGAACTGCTCTCCGGGAGTGACGTGGAACGACGGTCTTCCCTTGGGAGGACACCAAGGTTGTTGCTAGACTGACCTTCACAGGATCCAAAATAAACTGAGGCATGTCAGGGGTCTCTTCGACCTCAGAAGAGCACGAGAGCGCATCGGCTCGAACCTTCTTAGAGCCGGGTTGATAGCGTAAGGTAAAGTCGAACCAGTCAAAAAACAGCGACCACCAGGCTTGTCTTGGGTTCAGGCGTTGGGCTTGCTTCAAGAATGCTAGGTTTTTGTGATCAGTGTAAATCGTAACCGGATGGTTGGCTCCTTCCATCCACTATCTCCATTCCTCCAGGGCAAGTTTCACGGCTAGCAACTCTTTATCTCCAACACAGTAGTTGCTCTCTGTCAGAGAGAATTTCTTCGAGAAATATGAACAGGGTAGCAATTGTCCAGAATCTGAGTACTGGCTCAGTACGGCCCCCATGGCCACATTGGAGGCATCCACTTCCACCACAAAGGGCCGGCTGCGATCCGGATGACGAAGGCAGGTGTCTAACAAAAAGGCCTCCTTAAGGGCCTCGAAGGCTTGACAGGCGGAAACAGGCCAATCCACCGCGTTGGCCCCCTTTCGGGTGAGGGCAGTCAGCAGGGCCACAATACGAGAGTAGTTAGGAATAAAGTGACGGTAGAAATTGGAAAAACCGTGGAAGCGTTGCAACGCTTTAAGGCCCTTAGGCCGGGGCCAATTCTTAATTGCCGCCACTTTCTCAGGATCCATTCGAAAGCCGGTTGCAGAGACTATGTAGCCCAGGAATGGCAGGGACGTCTTCTCACAGCTACATTTTTCCAGTTTCGCGTACAGGCCATGCTCCCTAATTATTTGGAGCACCTGACGGACATGCTGACGGTGGGAAGGCAGGTCCTGGGAGTAGATTAACACATCGTTGAGGTAAACAATTACGCAAGTATTCAGAAGATCCCGAAACACCTCACTCGCAAGGTGCTGGGACTCTGCCGGAACATTACGTAAGTCCAACCTTGTGAAAATCTTCGCTCCCTGGAGCCTATCGAGGAGCTCCGAGATTAATAGGAGCGGGTATCGGTCTCGCTTAGCAAAGAAATTTAGGCCTCGATAGTCTAAGCATGGACTCAGCGGGCCGTCCTGCTCGCTAACATAGAAGGAGCCTGCCCCTGCAGGAGACTTGGACGGGCGAGACTGCGGAAGGGTCTCCGCCTGGGTATAGGAAAATATGTCCGTAAAGTCCTCATAAGGTGCAGGAGGACCCAAGGCAGAGTACATCAATGGGAGTGTGGGAATCTTAGGCACTTTCATACAATTAGCTAAGGAAAAAGGACTCCACTCGACAATCTGTAATATATCCCACTGAATCGTGAGCGAGTGTTTCTGTAGCCACGGCAATCCTAGCACCACAGGGTGGACAGCCTTATCCAACACTAGGAAGGCTATCTCCTCTGAATGGATCACCCCGGTGCGGACAGTAACAGGTGCCGTGGACATCAGGACAGGTCCTGGAAGGAGCGTCCCCTGGATAGAGGTAATTCATATCGGGACCTCCCGTCTTTGCGAAGGGATGAGCAACTGAGAGACTAGGTCCTGCAGGATGAAATTACCTTCGGCTCCCGAATCCAGGAACGCGATCGTCTCAAACGATCCTCCAGGGTATTCCAGGGTAACAGGGACGGTACATTGAGGAGCTGTAGCACAGCCTAGGAGGAGCTCCTCCCGACCTCCTAGGCTTTGGCGTTTTCCGCACGCTCCTGGCAGCGTGCCAGGAAGTAGCCCTTCTGATCACAATATAAACACAACTTCAACGAACGGCAACGTTGCCTTTCTTCAGCAGAAAGTGGGGAGGATGCAGGTCTCGCTGGCCCACAGGCAGGACTATGGCGAGAGGAGCGCTGCTCCTGGGCCCGTTGTTGTAGGCGGCGGTCAATACAAGCAGCCATCTCAATCAAGGCGTTGAGGTCCTCCGGCAGATCTCAAGCGGCAATTTCATCCTTTATGTGTCCGGACAGACCTTCCAAGAAGATGGCCTTAAGACTACCATCCTGCCAACTTACTTCTTGGTCTAAAGTCCGAAACTCCATAGCATAATCTGCCAAGGAGCTGTCGGAGTTGCAACAGATCAGACGTAGCCATGGCTATTCGGGCGGGCTCATCAAAGGCCTGATGAAAGTTCAAAATGAACTGTTGTAAGTTCGTTAGCGAAGGATCATTATTTTCCCAAAGGGGAGAAGCCCACTTTCACCGCATCCGAGGGGAACTGCTGAAGCAGCAGAGAGAACCATACAAAACATTGGTTCAGAAAGCCGCGGCAGGTCCTTAAATCTCCAGCGTAGCGGGAGGGTGCCAGCAGCTGAGTCACTGAGGAGTCTTGACCCTCGGGGGCTGGTTCTGGGGCAGATGAGGTTCTGGCATCCAATCGGGCTGATAACTCCCCTACCGAACCAGTAAGGACCTCGAGGTATTGTTTTTGATACTGCAGCTGCTGGGCCAACCCAGGCAGGTCCAAGGGGACAGGCGCATCCGCCAAGTCCATGGCCTTGCAATCTGTTAGGGAATGTCAGTTTAGTGGACCCTTGGGCTGACCTGCAGGAGACTGGGAAAGGTATTCAAAAGTCTCTAGTATACCGCAGGCCGGGAGGCAGATGTTCAGGCTGGACATAGAGGTGCTCTTCACCCTGGAAGCTGGTGCTCCCCCAGGAGGAGCCCGTAGGAGCCCAACTGCTGGGACTTAGGTGGCTTCACCCTTGGAAGCCAAAGCCCCCTGGGAGGAGACTGTAGGAGCCCGGCCGCTGGGACCCTTAGGCGGTAGTGGATCAGGACTGGGAACTGGATCCAGACTAGGCAGTAGGTCAGTACTGTAACGGGGCTCGGGTTCTGGAACCAGGCAGGAACTGTAGCAAGACTCGGGTACTGGAACCAGGCAGGAACTGTAGCAGGACTCAGGTACTGGAACCAGGCAGGAGCTATAGCAGGTAAACAGGAACCAAGCTGGTACTGTAGCAGGCAAGCAGGAAGGAAGCGATTAGCCAAGCAGGATGCTCCAGGACACAGCGCAACAGGGATCCGGTAGGTAAGTCCGTTGCAAGGCAAAGACCGGGTGGCCGCGGCGTCTGATGTCAGGATTTGGGTGGAGTCACCACTTGTGGGAAACGGCCTAGAAAAGTGCCCAAGTGGCGCGCGTGCGCGCCTAGAGACAGGGCATCCATGGAAGGCTTCCTGGCGGTGCGGCCCTCACCGGGACGCCGCCGAACAAGACAGGAACTAGGCCGGTGAAAGTGGGAACAGGTCCAGAAACACAGAGGTAAGGGTCTGGTTGCAGCGTTCGCGGCCAGAACCGCAACAGTGTGTGAGAACCTATTCTATGATTCAGCATGTGTGTATATATGAGAGAAAGGAGAAGACTGTGAGCAACGATTCCTCTCCACTCCCCTCTCCACAACAATCTCAGGGCATCTAGAAATCAGAAGATCCCAGGTATGGACAGGAAGGGTTTTATCCTTTTTTTTTTTTTTTTAAGTTTTAAGTATTCGGTGGTATATATGACTGCTGTTTTGAAATATTTTATTGGTTTTTGGAAAATGTATATGAGTTTTATATCATTGGATGTTATTCTTTTTGTCAGCTTCTTTGAAATATTCTTTTTATTAGTATGATTTTACTTGTTACTGATTTTATTATTTGTTTTTATGAAGAATTGTAATGTTTCTGTTTTTCCATTGTTGCACTGCATACATAGTCTGGCTTGTTATGGTTTACAGTTCAGTTTTTGTCTGCATGTTTATATTACTACTTTATTCTACATTTGGTGAGGGTCTGTCTGTGTTCTGCATGTGTGATTGAGGTTAAGTATTTTTCAAATGTGTCATTTCTATGTAGGGATCTATAGAAGCTTGATATACTGGTATTTAGGGCCTAGTGTAAGGTTTGCAGGGTCACTTTTTCATAGGGTTATAACTGTTTGAGTGCTGGAGGTTAGTGCTGTTTTGGAATGGGAGGTTTATTATATTGTAATTGTAATTTAGTTTGCTCATGACTTTCTGAAGATCAAGCCCGCACCCAACATGCATTACAATAGTCCTAATACCATATGAGTTACAAGTGTCTCTTTAGCTTTTATGCGGGGTTTGCTGCTTGACACTACAGCAGTACATGTAAATATAATATAGATGCTGTTGCAATATTTTGACTTCAAAAGACTGTACTTTGTAGTCCTTCCTCTTCCAAATCTTCCAGCAATTCATCAAGAGTGATGATCTGTAACTCCAACATATCTACTTCCAACTCCCCGTCTCCATTGGCTACCTTGAGTGCAAGGGTTTCTAACTGGTTAGACCCAGCTCCATTGACAGCAGATTGCACTGGAAACCAGCCAGGTTGCACGCTCTGGAACACAGCAGCAGTTACTTCACTAGCCCCTGCTAGACCTTTCTGTTTGTCAGTTTTAGCCTTATCAACTCACAAGTTATGCACCAATACTATAATAACATCCTCAGTGCAAAAACAAAGATCACAATCTTTTTTCAACTGTCCCTCAAACAGGTCATTTCTTTGGGAAAGAAATGACCTGTTTGACCTGCTTGACCTGCTTCTCCTCTTCCACTTGGAAGTGGAGAAGCAGGCTATGAATTAGGTCAGCCAGGGTTCAAATCCCACTGCCACTCCTTGTGATCTTGAGCAAGTCACTTTACCCTCCATTGCCTCAGGTACAAAGTTAGATTGTGAGTCCTCTGGGGTCAGGAAAATAACTGGAATGTAATCCACTTTGAAATAGAGATGTGCATTCGTTTTTGCCGAATTGGAAAATTGCAACAAAATTGTCCAATTCGGCATGTTTCAGGGAGCCCGAAAAAAATCAGGATTTTCCAATTTTTTCACAAAAATTAGTTTTTCCCATTAATGCGCACTAATGGGAGTCAGTGCGCGGTAACTCCCCGTTAGTGCGCGCTATCTCCCGTTAGTGTGCACTAACAAAAACTAACAAAAAGTAACAAAAAGTAACAAAATCTAACGGTTTTTGTTAGTGCGCACTAACAGGAGTTAGCGTGCGCTAACGGGGAGTTAGCGCGCACTAATGGGGAGTTAGCACGCACTAACTAAAAATCGATTTTTCGCGAAAAAAAAGACCCGAACCAAAAAAA
This sequence comes from Rhinatrema bivittatum, assembly GCF_901001135.1. NCBI lineage: Eukaryota > Metazoa > Chordata > Amphibia > Gymnophiona > Rhinatrematidae > Rhinatrema > Rhinatrema bivittatum. The sequence goes on from NC_042616.1 coordinate 483,704,201, forward strand.
ACCGACATTTTCCATGGTGGCCGAAAAACGACACGAACACAAAAAAAACGATGCACATCTCTACTTTGAAATGGCTGAAAGATAAATATAAATAAAATAAATATATGACTCTTTGGCAGGTGTAACTCCTCTGCTATAAACGTTTCCTTGTTCTCCTTCAACTCTGGAGTCTCTGGCTGATAAGGGAGGAATCAGTCTTCAATTCTGGTGACCTCCCAAGACAGGATGCCCTTCCCCTTGGCACCTCCCAATGCACTAATCCACCAACCTCTGTAAAAACGTCTCCTCTCTTGCTCTCTCTCTCTCTCTCTCTTGCTCTCTCTCTCTCTCTCGCTCTTGCTCTCTCAGGAATTTCCTGGAATTTTCACCCTGGCTTTCTTCTCCACTCAAACCTATCTCTATGAAAGACTTGTCCTACGAAGCCCCCTAAGTGGGAGTGGGCTCTAAGACTACCAGGACCCCAAGATTTGGAATCCTCATGCCTGCTCAACTCACAGGAATCCTTGCAAGATGACTCTTCCTTGCAGCAGGGAGCAGGGGCTTTTATACCACTATTATTCCTCTCCTAAATAAGAGTGGAGCTCCTCCTTACCACACTGACACTACTCTGACATCACCAAGGGGGCAGTCTGTTAAGACCCCCAGGAACATACTGAGGGCACTCAGACACACTGAAGTCACATTCTGAGCATGAAAAGTTGCCATACCTAGTCAAACTAAGCATCAAGCCTAGCATCCTGTTTCCAACAGTGGCCAATCCAGGTTACAAATACCTGGCAAGCAGAGATGTGAATCAGTACTGGACTCGTTTCTGGTATCGGGTTCGTAGAACCGTGGGAAATCTTCGTTTCCTGTGGTTCTGAACGTTTTTTTTTTCGGCTGTCCCGAGCCAAAAAAAAACCCCATCCCGACCCTTTAAATCGAATTATTTAGAATCCCCCACCCTCCCGACCCCCCCCCCCCCCAAAACATTTCTAAAGTACCTGGTGGTCCAGCGGGGGTCCCGGGAGCGATCTCCTGCTCTCGGGCCATCGGCTGCCAATAAACAAAATGGCACCGATGACCCTTTGCCCTTGCCATGTGACAGGGGCTATCGGTGCTATTGGCCGGCCCCTGTTACATGGTAAGGGCAAAGGGCCATCGGTGCCATTTTGATTAGTGGCAGCCGATGGCTCGAGAGCAGGAGATCACTCCCGGGGCCCTTGCTGGACCACCAGGTACTTTAGAAAGGTTTTTGGGGGGTCGGGAGAGTGAGGGATTCTAAATAATTCGATTTAAAGGGTTGGGGTGAGTTTGGGGGTTGTTTTTCTGTGTTCCCTTTCTTCCTGCCCAAAACAATAAGAAAACCACACGAAAATTTCCTGGGTTTTTCCTATCGCTTTCGGGGACCCCCCAATACCTGACAGATGAGAAAATATCGTACAATATTTTCATCCGTCAGAAAAACGATTCACATCCCTACTGGCAAGTACCCAAACATTAATTAGATCCCAAGCTACTAATGCCAGTAACAGCAGTGGCTATTCCCTAACTCAGTTTGATTAATAGCAGTTTATGGACTTCTCCTCCAGGAACTTGTCCAAATCTTTTTTAAACCCAGTGTTACACTCCTCCCATGGCAGGAGCCATGGGAGGTGCTTACCTTCATGGCCCGGAGGCCACCGCTGAAGCCGGGGCCTCGCCTGAGGCCACCAACGCTGGGTGCTCTCGTGGCCCGCCTGCCATCTTGTCGGCACGGCAGGAGCCATGCCGGGCTTTCATCTTGCGTCCGGAGGCCGCCGCCGCTCCTGTGGCTGGCCGAGGCTCTGACTGCATCTCTTCCTTGTGGCAGGGAGCCACGGACTTCAGCTCTTCTTCGTGGCATGGAGCCACTGACGTCATCGTCTTCCCATCGGCCCAGAAGCCACAGCCCTTGGGGTCTTCAGCGGTAGGAGCCGCCCTCTGTGCTTCCTTTTGCGGTGGGGAGGCCGCTTCCCTCATCGGGGCCTGCACGGCCCAGCTCCTGTTCCAGCGCGCCAACGTCCTGCAGGGCCACTGTCCATGGTCCTGCAGTTCTCTGCCTGCTCTCCTTAGGCACGGGGCCGCATCTCCTCCCTGGAGTTAAAGGGCCAGCAGGGAGAAGTCCCTCTGGCTCCTGCTGCGAGCTCCGCCTTGAGTGTTTCCTGCTTCACCCTATAAAAGGGTTCTTCAGTCATTCCTAAATTGCCTTTGCAAGGAGTAAGTTCTCTCTTGGACTTCCTGCTCTCTCTCCTGCTGGATGTTCCTGTTTCATCGTTGAAGCTTCTTCGTCATCTTGCTACTGGTCTCTTCCTTGGACGTCCCTCATCTCGTCTTCTGCTCCCAGTCTCGTCTTCGGCTGCAAGCCTTGATGTCTTCCAGTCCTGATGTTCCACTCAAGTCCTGATGTCTTCCTTATGTCTTCCTGTTCCAGTCTTGATGTCTTCCAAGCCTTAATGTCTTCCTGATGTCTTCCTGTTCCAGCCTTGATGTCTTCCAGTCCTGATGTTTCACTCCAGTCCTGATGTCTTCTCTTCTTGAAGTTCTTCATTCAGGTCTCTGAGGCTCCATCATCCCATCCTAGCATGGTCCGCAACCAGCCCGGCTAGGCTGTGAAGGGCGCTGCAGTCCAGTGGTCTGTGACCACCACCGCTGGGGTGTGTAGGGCACTGGTGGGATTCCTCCATTCTGTGGGGCCGAAGATCCTCTTCGTCCTTATCTTCTGATGTCCTCATTTCGTTCTGGGTTCCAGTCTGAACCCTAGTGGCCGTCTTCAATCCAACCTCAGGACTCCTCTGTTGCGTCTTCATGCCGGGTCAGAGGTTCCGACCTCTTTCTATTGACCTGTCAGGTGCATTGATCACTCTGGGTCCCGAGGCTATGTACAGGATGTCGCTGCTTGAAGTTGGCTGGATTCCTTCATCCTCCTGTCTAGATGTTCCCGGATTCCTTCTGGGGCCATTGTCCATCCTTTGCTCGTGGTTGCTCTTCATTGAGTATCTTCCAGCAGCAGGAGGCCCTCTGCTCTCCTGGAGTCTTGGACTCTTGACTCATCTGAACCCAAATCTGAGTCTGACCTTTGTCCACGTCTGACCTACATCCACGTCTGACCTTCGTCCAAGTCTGTTCTTCGTCCTTGTCCACCTCTGCCTCATGCCCTGCCTGCCGCCTCTGCTGCTCCCTGCAGTGAGTCCGAAAGGGCTGGGAATGGTCGGAGGACCATTCAGAGACCACCATTGCGTTGGTGGTCTCACGGAGGCGTGCAGGTCCGGTAGAGGCCCCCGGGTTCCAGACTTGGACTGTCTCATCGCCCCCTGGCGCCCCCTGGTGCTCTCCCCCATCGCAGCACTACACCCAGCTATACTAACTGCCCTAACCATGTCCTCTGGCAACAAATTCCAGAACTTAATTGTGCACTGAGTGATAAAACATTTCTCCTATTTGTTCTAAATGAGCTATTTGCTAGCTTCATGGAGTGCCCCCTAGTAATTCTATTATCCAAAAAATTAAATAACTGATTCACATTTACTCATTCTAGATCTCTCATGATTTCAAACACCTCTATCATATCCCCCCTCAGCCGACACTTCTCCAAGCTTAACAGTCCTAACCTCTTTAGCCTTTCCTCATAGGGGAGCCATTCAATTCCCTTTATCATTTTGATCACCCTTCTCTGTACCTTGTCCAATGCAACTATATCTTTTTTTAGATGCAGCGACCAGAATTGCACACAGTACTCAAGGTGCAGTCTAACCTTGGAGCGATAAAGAAGCATTATGACATTTTCTGTTTTATTCACCATTGCCTTCCTAATAATTCCTAACATTCTGTTTGCTTTCTTGACCACCGCAGCACACTGAGCTGATAATTTCAATATATTATCCACTATGATGCCTAGATCTTTTACCTGGGTGGTAGTTTCTAATATGGAACCTGACATCTTATAACTACAACATGGCTTATTTTTCCCTATTATACATCACCTTGCACTTGTCCACATTAAATTTCATCTGCCATTTGGACACCCAGTCTTCCAGTCTCACAAGGTCCTCCTGCAATTTATCACAATTCACATGTGATTTAACTACTCTGAAAAATGTTGTGTCATCTGCAAATTTGATCACCTCACTCATTGTATCCCTTTCCAGATCATTTGTAAATATATTGAAAATCACCGGTTCAAGTACAGATTCCTGAGGCACTCCACTGTTTATCTTTTACAATTGAGAAAACTGACTATTTAATCCTAATATCTGTTTCCTGTCTTTTAATCAGTTTGCAATCCATGAAAGGACATTGCCTCGTATCCCATGACTTTCTAATTTTCTTAGAAGCCTTTCATGAGAGACTGAAAAACTTCTGAAAATAGAAATAACTATATCTACTGGTTCACCTTTATCCATATGTTTATTAATCCCTTCAAAGAAATGTAGCAGATTTGCGAGGCAAGACTACACTTGGGTAAATCCATGTTATATGTGTTCCATTAAAGCTCATCTTTCTATATGTTCTGTGATTTTAATCTTTAGAATAGTTTCCACTATAGTTTCCCGGATCACCTTTTTAAATATTGGGGGTTATATTGGCCACTATCCAGTCTTCAGGTACAGACCCAATTCCATGAAGGAAAAGGCATAGGATATACAAGAGAAATAGATTTTAACACCCTGCTACATTATGTTATTTTTTGGGCTCACATAATCTGGGGCAGTTCTATCATGAGGCAGCATTTTGAGTGGCGAAACGTACTCCTACAAAATACCACTACTGCAGCCGCTGCCTCACCCTGCCTCCAAAGTCAAACATTGGATCGGGAATCCGCTCAGTGGCAATCCCAAGCAGCAGAAGTTGTGTTTTTCCTAACATCATCTCCTGCTGCAATGAGACCTGCGGCAGCAGGCGATGACATCGGGAGAAATGTGACTCATCATCTCCTACTGCCGAGAGATTGGCCCCATGGCAGCAGAAGATGACGTCGGCAGAAACGCGACTCGTCATCTGCTACCGTGAGACTTGCCCTGCGGCAACAGGAGATGATGAGTCATGTTTCTCCCGACATCATCTCCCGCTGACGAGGTTCTCGTGGCAGCAGGAGATGACATCAGGAAAAATGTGAATCCTACAGTCCGGGGTTGCCACTGAGGGGATTAGGCCTCTATGTGTTAGGGGGGTGAGAACCTGTATGTGGGTGTGTATATGTAACAGTTTGAGTGTGGGTGGGTGAATGAATGGGTGCCTTCCTGGGGGGGGGGGGTGAGAATGAACTGGTGCCTGCCTGGGGTCTGTGTGTGTGTGTGTGTGTGCATGCCTGGAGGGTGGGGGGAGAGCGGTGTGAAAATGAATGGGAGTTTGCCTGAGGGTGTGTGAGTGTATGTGAGGGAGCCAGTGAGAGTGTATATGTGTATGAGAGAATCTGGGGAAGGAAGGGAAGGAGGGGATGGAAAGGAGGTCTTAGAGCCTGAGAGTGTGTTAGTGTCTGTGAGCGCAAGGTTGTGGGTGTGTATAAGAATATGTATGTGTGTGTATGTGACAGTGAATGTGTGAGAGGGGACGGGGGGGGGGGGCACCTTCTCAACTCTCGCCTCAGGCAGCAGATTGCCTTGAGCCACCCCTGCACATAAAACTACCCTACATTGCAACTGTTGCTACCAAGGGGGCAATATACAATGTTCGCGGAAAGCGGGCGCTGACATTTCAGCGCCCGCTTTCTTAACGCACGCATGGCACCCTCAAGGGGGGGGCGCCATGCAATATGTAAATTAGGGGGTCGCGCTAGGAAGGAGGTGCTAGGGTCGCTTGCCGGTAAACTCGGCCTCGGTTTTCATAACCTGCCTGTCTGCCAGTACTGAAAACCGACGCCGAGCTTACCAGTGTCGGTCTTCATAACTTGGCCGTCTGCCGAGTTGTTTTTTTTTTACTTTAAAAAAGAAGTACAGAAAAGAATTTTTTTTCTGCTTTTCTGTACTTCTTTTACCTGTGCTCAGCTATTAACGCCTGCTCCAGGCAGGCGTTAATAGCTGAGCGATAAATGTGCGTCTGAGGCGCACATTTATCTTTTTGCGTGTGAAGTGAATGAGTAATAGCCTCATACACATGCATTTGCATGTGATGCGCATTATCTCATTCACGCTGCATCGGACGCACGTTAAATAGGCGCTAATCCTCCTATTGTATTAGGGGTGGATTAGCGCCTATTTATCCCGCGTCCAACTGCGGGTTATACAGTGCCCTTGGCTGAGCGCACTGTATTGCATCAGCCCCAAGACTAGCGCATGAACTGTCATTTCCTTGTCAGGATAGTGTGGACCCAATCTTAATTTTGTCAAGTCCCATCTTGTCTTGTTGGACTGTATAGTGTGAAGAAGTCTTGAAATTTTCTATTGATGTACAATGTTATATTAGTGTTAGTATGGTAGCAAATGATGCAGGAGAGCTGTTTAATTAGTCGTATTCATTTCTTTAGTGACATATTTTTAATTCAGTTTTTAAAGGTTGGCCATATTTGTGAATATTCATTTGTTCACTTCTGCTTTGATTAGTTATATTACGGAAAATGGGGAAGGAAGAGGAATAGGAGGGAAAATGGGAAGAAAGAGGAATAGGAAAGGATGAAGAGGAGGATGAGTGTGGTAGGGAGATATGAAGGGAGAAGAAGAATTATGAAAGATGGAGGAAGGCAGATGACAAAGATGGAAGGGTAAACAAAATGGAGAGGGGGAAAAAGAGCTGAGCATATGATGGAGAGGAGGTGTGCTGGGTATGAACGAAAGTGAGGATCCCAAATGCTCTTCTAACCAAAATGGTCGAGGAGGAAGACAACAAAACCGTCTTGAATAATGAGTGATATCTTACAAGCAGTTGAGCTTCTGTTACTGGAAGCTAGGATAGATCCTTATCAATGTGAAGTAGCTGAGAAGATTGGATGGGCCCAGTAGTCTTCTTACCATCATCTGCGTTACTGCAACATGTTCCTATGGAAAGAAGTGAATGGAAAGATTATGAAAAATCGATGCTGATACAAGAGGGTTGGGGCAGGGTGGAGACTGGAGAAATGATAAAATGAGAGAAGGTATGAGAGGGATTTATCTCAACGCTGTTTTTCCCTGTTTTGTAAGGTGCACAGCCATTTTCACGCCTCACTTGGACTCATCACACAGTACAAATTAGGCACAGTAAGGCTCATCCTGGCTCCAGTTTCTCCTGGGATTCCCCTATCAGCTATACTCTGGTGTACATGGGCAGTGGGCTTGCCACAGCTAGTTCCTATTTGTCAAGTTTGATTCAGTATGACGGTTTTTAATTCACAGACCGTGTTTCGCAAAGGCTGCATCGGGAGGGACCAATTACATGTGGTAAAATAAAGCGGCATTACATTCTTGAGAAATGTGTCTGCGAAAACAAAATCGATTGAACAATTGGTAGGACCAAAGAAAGGACGGCATGGCTACAGAGGCCACTGTAAAAACGTGTGCAAAACACGGTCCGTGTCGGGGGACTGACATTTCAATAAAGACTTGGCATTTTAAAATTATTGAACTTTTCCTGTTTCAATTGTTTTTTTTCTGGTTTGTTTTACATGGACCTTTGCAATTGATTTTGCAATACAGCTGTTGGATTGTGTTCATATTAATGTGTTTGCCCATCGTTCCACACTTCGTTGTGTGTTTTTAATTCATATCATGTTCACTTATTCCTCAGGTGCGAACGGGCAGACAGACAAGGTATCAGATGAAGCTGTGACTTCTGGAAATGTAATTTTACACAGTTATACACAATATGTGAGGATTAATTATGTCTTAACATTTCATCCGTTTGTTTTTCACCTTCAGAAATTGGTATCAGACTGCGTGCTCAATCGCTTAGGCTCTTGCCCTATACAGGGCTACAATCTCTTTCATGATGGCAATGGCACTAGAATAGTAACTTCATTTACCAATTTCACTAATGTACTCTTTTTATTATATATATATACCAATTTTTAACTTTTTTATCGTTTTAAAAGTTTTTTACTTATCTTGCCAAACTCATGACAACCTCTCCGCACCGATGTGTGAACTCGAATTTTACACAGTCAGACATAAAGTTGCTTAAAGCATTAAAACAAGTGGCACAAGACTCTTTAAGCTCAACTAGTCAGGCTGAGCAGCTTCAGATTCAATTAGAAATACATTGGTTCAAATAATGGAAGTGGCAAAGAAGTCTCATTTCCCACCTCTACCCCTTCATCCGCACCTTCATGGGTGTTCACACCTCACGTAAACACCATCTCAAGCATAGTTCATTTTTTTAAATCACCAGCAGCAAGGCTAACTAGCACAGTGGAAGAGTTTGCACCCTCATGATACATATTCACTCCCACGGAACAGCAGTGATATTTTACCACTAGGTGGTGCTACCACTCCATCTCATCCTTTCAAATTCAAGAGGCATTTCAGTAATCCTGGCTCCAGCAGCTTGAATATCCAGCAATTACTGTGAGCCCCTAGAATACGGAGGTCTGATGCGAAGCCAACGGTTCTATTCCTCTCTTTTCTTGGAGAGAAAATCAGTTCCAATTAAGCCAGCATCACAGGAAATATATATATATATATATCAGTATCAATTTACGACGGAATAGTACCAACAAGGCTTGTGACAAGGAGACATAAGATCTGGAATCTGACTTTCACTTTAATCTTAGAACTGGAGACAGAAGAGCTTGTCAAAGCGTGCCAAAGAAACATGTCGGCTGTAAAATATTAGTCATTTCTAATTAAGGCTCCTGAAAAAGAAGCTGGAACAGTGAGCTGGTTTTCTTGGCTGTTCTTAAAAATGATGCATGCCTTCAATGCTCCTGCTTGCTTCCAGTACTTAAGCAGCATAAGCCCCGTATACATGAACAGACTGTTAAAAAAAAAAAAAAAAAAAAAGCACATCAAGGTTGGTCCCCCATGACTCAGCTGTAGCACTGCAAGGCCAAAAAAAAAATCATGTGATCTGTACAAGGGATGCACACGGGTCCCTCAGTGGGCAAGAGGGCAGCTGCCACCATCCTGGCATCCCCTAGAGGGGCAGAGAAAGGCTGCAAGGGAGTAGCCTCGAGGGAGAACTCTGCTTGAGCAGATGATCAGCAAGCGAATCTAACGTTGCCCATGCCATGCGTGCCATCTCAGACAGGGGAAGCAGAGGAAGGCTAAAAGTGAAGGACAAAATATCCAAACAATATAATTATCAGATGGTTCTCTTAGAACTTTTAAGGATATTATGCCATAAAAGCACTAAGTAATTAAAATGTCAAGGCTAACCAATGATACAGCCTATATTATATTATATATGGGCTTCTGAAACAGTAACATGTCAGCAGAAAAAGACCATATCTCCTTTCTAGTCTGCCCTTCCCACATCAATTATTCAGCTTTATACTCCCTACTACTCCCTCAGACATCTTCTGTGTTTATTCCATTCTTTTTTGAATTTAGATACTGTCCTTGTTGCCACCACCTTCACGGGGAGGTTGTTCTATGCATCCACCATCCCGTTTGTAAAACAAATTTCCTTAGATCACTCCTGAGTCTACCCCCTTTCACCCTCATTCCAGAACCTCCTTTCTGTTAAAAGAAGCTTGCCTCCTCTTCATGGAAACCTTAGAGGTATTTAAATGTCTCTATCATATCTCCCCTATCCCGCTTTTTATCTAGAGTATACATATTTAGATCTATAAGTCTGTCTCCACTGATCATTTTCGTCAACCAGTTTATATCCTTTTGAAGGTGCAGTCTCCAGAACTGTACATAGGATTCCAAATGAGGTCTCATCAGGGACTTATGCAGGGGAAATATTATCACCTCCTTTTTTCTGCTGTCTACTCCTCTCCCTATGCAGCCAAGCATCTTTCTAGCTTTTGCCATTGCCTTAGCCACCTGTTTGGACACCTTAAAATCATCAGGTACAATCACCCCCATATCCTGCTCGTCTTTCATGATTAAAAGAATGTCACCACTATACTGTATCTGTTCTTTGGGTTTTTGCAGCCTAAATGCATAACGCTACATTTTTTAAGCATTAAGTCTTACCTGCCAGACCCTAGACTATTTCTCGAGCTTCGCTGGATCCCACTCCTTCTTGGCTCTCTGCTCTATTGCAGATTTTGGTAGTATCTGTGAAAAGACAAACATTTCTCAATAATCCTTTCTCAATGTCACTCATGAAATGGTGAAAAGAACCGGTCAAAGGACTGATCCCTGCAGCACACTTCTAATAACAACTAGGGATGTGCAATCGTTTTTGCCGAATTGTAAAATTTCAAAGTAGGGCCCTGTCCGACCTCTCCCGCCGTTGCAGCCAGCTCCCTGCACCCGCGGCGCCTCGTGGCGGCATCTCCAGGCCCTTCCGGGCCTTCAACCTCCCAGTGCTCCTCCCAGCATGGTTCAGCATCCTCCTCAGCTTCGGGCCCGTCCCTAGGCACGCGCGCGCGGACCGAGTCCTTTAAAGGGCCCAGGGCGGGAAACTGCTCCGCGGCGCACAGAGATGACATCACATAACGCTAGTATTTAAGGGAAGGCCCGCTCCTTAGTCCCTCACCTTGACAATCGGGTCATCACCTCTGTGTGAGCTAGTTTGCCATCCTCGTTCCTGTGCTTGTTCCAGTGTTCCTGTGTTCCTTGTTCCTGTGCCTGTTCCAGTTTTCCTGTGTTCCTCGTTCCTGTGCCTGTTCCAGTGTTCCTGTGTTCCTCATTCCTGTGCTTGTTCCAGTGTTCCTGTGTTCCTCGTTCCGTGCCTGTTCCAGTGTTCCTGTGCTTGTTCCAGTGTTCCCGTGTTCCTTGTTCCTGTGCCTGTTCCAGTGTTCCTGCCTTGCTCCTGTGTTCCCGTGGTCCTTGCTGTGTTCCAGCATCTGTTCCTGAGTTCCTGCATTCCTAAGTCCTGTTCCTTGTCTTGCTACCCAGGTAGTACCTTCTCGGACTGATCCTTGGTACTGACCTCTGCTCGCCTTTGATGACGCTCAGACTGATACCTGGAACTGACCATTGCTTTGGCTGTTTCTCGGATGGATACCCTGGCTCTGACATTGCGCTCCATTCAGTCACTCTCTTCGCTCTTCCTGTGATCACCAGGCCTGCCTGCCTCGACACCACCCGCTGTCTTCTTCGAGCTGGACCATCAGGCGCTGCCTATCCTACCCGGAGGACCTTCAGTTCCTGTCTCGTTCCAGTGGTCTCTGGTACTCTCTGTTCGGTCTAGCTCGCCTGTTCACTGACAGCCGCGCACCTCTGCTCATGGTGGGCACACCTCTCCGTCATCTCTCCTGGAGACCCCCAGAGGCCCACCTAAGCCCAGGCGGTCCGGGAAACCAAGGGCTCAACCCGCAGAGCTCCCAGATTGTTATTGGTGAAGTTCCTGTCAGCCTCTGTCTCCTCGTGTGCTCCGCCTCCTGGCGGCAGGCGCCCTCTGGGATCCCTCAGAGGGCCGTACCAATCCTGCGCCGGGCCAAGGGTCCAACTCCAGCGCAACATTTAGGTGCTTATTTTTCAGGCAATTAAATATTTTTGGAGGATACTAAAAATATGTGATAATTGGTGTTTTTATGGCACAAATTAAATTTACAGGTGCATTTTTAGGTTTAAATCAATTTATATACACATTTTTGCATGGCTTTATTATTTAAGTTAAATCTGCAAACTGCAACATCACAATGCTGTGCTGCGGAGTGTGTTATGTCACCAGGGAGATGGCAGGGTGCGTGTGTCTGGGGGTTGCTGGCAGTGGGGGAGAAGAGTGGGGTGGGTGTATGTGTGGCTGGGAGTTGGCAGGGTATTTGGCTGGGGGTTACTGGCAGTGGGGTAGGTGCAGGTGGGTGTGTGTGTATAGCTAGAGGGGTGGTGCAAAGTTGAGTGTGTTTGACTGAGTGGAGGGCAGTGGGTTGGAGGGTGTGTGTGTGTGTGTGTGTGTGTGTGTGTGGGTGCGGCAGGGGAAAGGTTTTGTCTGCTGCCTCCCCTAGACTCTGATTCAGTTCTTTAGCATTGCCAGCCTTCCATCCAACCCTCAATTCCCAACCCTGAACTTCAGCTCCAGCAGCAGTCCTCACAAATCAGGGAGTGCAGGGATTAAGCCTGTGCTCACAGACTCCACACCCTGCCCAGAAGGGGAAGGACCCAAAAGGGCAAGCTTAATCCCACACTCATTGACCTATGGGGGATTGTCTCTGGAGCTGAGGTTCAGGGTTGGGAGGAGGCAGGAAATGTGCTGCTTCCACCAATTTTGCTGCCCTAGGCATAGGCCTAGTAGACCTGTGCAGAAATCCAGGCCTGGACGTGGCTAGGGGGTGGCAAGGAGTGGATGTGTAAGGCTGGGGAGGGGGGGTGTCTTTCCCCCTTGCATTCCCTCATGGTCCTCCCCTCTTCATTCCCCCTTCTGCCCTTCACTCACCCCTCACAGTTTTACTCCCCTTCCCCCTCTTCACTTTCCCCTTCCTCCCCTTCACTCACTTCAAATCTTCATGGACCAATGAAGCTTGGGACTCCCCACTGATTCACTCCTCCAATGATCTCGTCTTTTTCTTGGGCCAGTGGGGCTTGGGATACTTTGATGATGTTATCTGAGCTCCCCAAGGTAGGCCTCATATCTGGGTTTTTCAGTTTAAATCAAAAAAACTCAATTTCCCTATCGGGGCTGGTGTTTGGTTTTTTTTTTTTTGGGGGGGGGAGATTCTGTCCTACCTGAAAATCGGGAGCCCTAGTTATATATTATACCTCTGTCCTATGAGGATATTATTCCTGCCCCTTCCTCATAACCCCAGGAAAAATGCATAAGAACATAAGAAGTGCCAACCTTGGGCCAGCCCGCTGCCTCAGTGGCAGTGCTGTGCCAGGTGAAAGGCCTGGCTCAGGTTATATCCACTCCCCTGGTCAGCCAGGGCTGGGGAAGTTGAGAAGGTAGCATTCACAGCCCATAGGAGGGGGAGTCACGCTCATCATGCAATGGCAACACCTAGTGACTGGATTTTGGGCCCAGGATTACAGGGTACCAGGATTGCCAGCACAATGATTGGACTAAGTAAGTTGAGAGGGGATATACAAAAGGGGGAAACACTCTAGGTAGCTGTGATGGAAGGCTCATGGTTGTTTGAGCTGGATGCTCAAAGGAGCAGGAGGAAACTGCTAGGTCAGAAAAAAAAATAAGTTCCCTGCTGTACCAGGCCAATGGTCCTTCAAGCCCGCACCCTGTCTCTGACAGTGGCCAATCGGATCGGTTCCAAGAACCCAGCAGATCCTCATGGGGAGATCCATTCCCTGTTGCTCACTCCCAGAAGAGATGGTGATCCCCAAATCTACCTGGCTAATAATTGTTAGTGGACCTGTCCTGCAGAAATGTCTCCAAACCTGATTTACAATCAGCTAAGCTGCTAGCTTGACCTGCAGCAACAAATTCCACAGCTTAATAGCATGCTGACTGAAAAAATATTTTCTTAAATTTGTTTTAAATTTGTTACCATTTATTTCATGTGTGGCAAGATCCCCAAATTTGTGCCTCTTTTCTGTTCTCGTCGTACAAGATATTTTGGTTGGGGGAGACCCAGGGATTCCCATTGGTTAACGTTTATCTAAAATGTTTTAACTGTTTGAGGATGTAATACCACTGAATGACCACAGGATTGCATTTGTTGTGAGGAGGGTCCATATGACATCTTAATGTTGTGGATTCGGGGTGGTGTGTTGGTTTTCATAAGAGTGTGGCCCTATATGATTGGTGGAATGCTGTGTCCGTGGGAGGTAAAAATTTTGGAGGATTTGGAAGGTGTTGGCCCTTGCTAGGTTGGAGCTGATGGAAAAAGGGACCTACAAGATTGCAGGGAGCCTGGAGTAGCCAACCATGAACTAGTGAGGCCCAGGGCCCCTCCAATATGGAGAGGGCTTGCAGGGGCTTTTCCTCTCAAAGGAAAAGGCCTGAGACCATGGAGTGGAAAGGAGAATTCCTCTCACTGAGGAAAGAATCCTGTTGCTGAAGAGAGACCCAGGTAGTTCCTCCTTCTGAGGGGGGTTAGTCCAAGACAAGGAGGAACTTCTTGAAGTCCAGAGCATGGAGAAATCTGGGTAATCCTACACATTTCTGGAAGAGTGAAGTGGAGAAGACCCATAGGAATGTACTCTATAGAAGTGTGAGTAATGTGATGGGGGTGTTGTGGTGAGAGGCCCCTAAGTAAGAGAGGTGAATCCAACTTCCCACAATGGAGAGTTGGTGTTAAAAAAAAAAAAGAAAGAAGAAGCAGGGAGCTAGATCTGTCCAGTCCATATAGGTTTGGGAGGTTACGGTGTAAGCTCTGCATCCCGACAAAGATTATGGTGGATTAAAAGGAGTTGGGTACCAATTGGGGATTGAGATGTCTAATGACTGTTCAAGTGAAGAATGAGAGATTGGTACTCTTACTCCTGGGTCTCCAGTAAATATCTATGTTGCATGTGTAATATCTGATGGTAGTCCCATGATTTTTCAGTATTTATTATATTATCCTTTACTAAACTATATAGTTTCTGGCTGGAAAACACAGAAAAAATAAAAGTTAGAAGTTGGTTAAGCCAATAAGTGGTGTGGCTTTGCTCTGAGCTTGTACTTGTGCCAGCACTAAAGTAGAGATTAGGGTTCATGGAGGGGAGGCTAAAACATGCCCCCATTTTCCCAAGTCCAAGAGCAGTGACCCTCTACCTGACTGCCTTTAACTGGGTCCACTTCACCATCTGCACGCCCCCAAGTTAGAACCCACAAAAATAAATGTGGGACCCTGATTACTAATGGGTAGGAACCTCTCTTTATCTTGTGTACCTTGAGAATAGGGTTACACATGGAAAAATTGAGAACCTACAGCAGCAGTTAGTACCTGTGTCAGATAGTTTAAGGCTGGAGGATGATCCCCCTTCAAATTACATTTGGACTGAGTTTGATATGACCACACTAAAGGAAGTAAGTACCAAGGTATATAGTCTAAAACCAACTTTTTCAGTACTTGACCCTTGTCCTTCTACAGTTGTAAAAACCTGAATGATGTTTCTTTTGAAGTTTTAAAGACAACGATTAATAAATCACTGAATGGTGGGGAAGTTCCTGTTGTTTGGAAGAAGCTACCATAAGATCTGTTAAAAAGGTCAGCAAGCTTCCTTCCATGGAATTGTCAAACTATTGCCCAGTTTCAAACTTGCCAATAGTAGTACAAATATTAGAAAAGATAGTCTTAGAACAGCTTGAGTCCTTTGTAAATGAGAGTCAGTTATTAAACACAAATCAATTTGGATTTCATAAGTCTCATATTACGGAGCATCTACTTTTGAGTTTTTGGACCAGGGACCTGCAGGCATATTAATTCAGTTAGATCTATCTGCAGCGTTCGATACAATTCATCATGAGATATTGATTCACTATCTCTCTAAGTATGGTTTTGGAGGTTTGGTGTTAAAATGGTTTCATTCCTATTTGACCAATTGGGCGCAGAGGGTACAGATAGGTGCGCTGCCTTCTGCATGCCATCGTTTTTGATGGGGTGTGCCACAGGAGTCGGCACTTTCTTCAGTACTTTTTAATATATACCTTTCCCGCTTGGCATCCTTATTGCAATCTTTAAATGTGAAGTTTTTCATGTACGGGGATGATGTCCAGTTTTTTCTACCATGTAGCTATAATGGGGAGCTTCCAGAGTCCGAGTTACAAGTGATCATTAAGGAGGTAAAGGGCTGGTTGACAAATCATCATTTGGTCTTCAACATAAAAAAAACCACCACAGATTCTTTGGGTGGGAAAGGGATCTGAAAGTAGGATTTCAGCAAAAGTCTTGTTGATTGATGAGTTATCTCTTCCCATTCAAACATAAGTGAAAAGTCTACGAGGCTTTTTGGACTCTCAGAGGAGTATGAAGCAGCAAATTCATCATGTTTCAAAAGTGGCCTTCTACAAATTCAAAATGGTTACACCATTGAGGTTTTCGTTACCTCATGATTTATTTCATTCAGAGATACAGGCTTTAGTCCTAAATCATTTGGATTATTGTGGCATATTGAATGTGGGATTATCTGAGAAACTAACTCATGTGCTACAATTGGTCCAGAATACTGCTGCTCGAGTCCTGACTGGTCACTCAATAAGTGAGCATGTCACCTCAGTGTTTCAAGATCTCCACTGGCTACCAGTTAAGAACAGGGTAAGATTCAGATTGCTGAATATGTTGTTTAAGCTTCTGAAACATTCTTACTCATGTGTCTAATGAAGTCTCATTGACTGGTATACTCCAAAACGGGCTCTAAAATCAGAAAGTGCCTACTTGTTGACTATCCTTTCAGCCACCAAGTATAAATGGGTACAGACAAGGGCACAGGTTTTCCCTTCCATAGCTGTGGGAGAGTAGAATAAGTTGCCAGTAGGGTTTCGTAAGCAGAAAGATATAAAAGTGTTTAGAAAAGGTCTCAAGACAATGTTTTTTGAACAGGCTTTTTGATGAGTTATATGTCTTTATTTCTGTGTTTAAATTTGTGTTTTTAAAATTTTATGCATTTTGTGATTTTATGAGTGTATTTTGTAATCTGCACTGAACACATACTTGGAAATTGCGGAATAGAAGATTTTCAAATAAGTAAATAATTTAAAAAATTGAAAGGCCCCTAATACCAGTACAGTTTGAAAGGATTAATAGTTGTTCTCTACTTACCTGTTCCATCTCACTCTTGATTTTATAAACTCTATCATATTCCCTCTCAATTGTCTCTTTTCCAAGCTGAAGAGCCCTAATCTGTTTGGGCATTCTTCATAATGGAGCCATTCTATATACATTTGTTTCTTTTCTTTGGCCCAATAGTTTCTTCCCGCTCCCTTGTGCTTACAGTTCAATCAGAACTGTCTTCTATTGGGCTAAGATGCCATGAGACTTCATCTGGAACTACCCAGGGTTTTCCTCTATATCCTAACCCTCCACCTGTAAACTACTGGGAAAGACACACTATCAGGCTTAGATAAGATTGCTCTCAAATTTTATTAACAGAGATTTCCTGACAATAACAGAATATAAAGTTGCATCTTTAATCATTTTCCTTTGTAATTATTACAGTAGAAACAAAAAGAGATAGTAATGTCACTGAACACAACAGAAACTTCACTTCTTCTCCCTCACTGAACAAAAGCATTCAGTATAAACTTTATTCTGTGAGTTCAATAAGTTGTATATTCTTTCTTTGACATTATAGGTATAAAAATTATCCCCTTCCTTAATTATTTGTTTGAAGAGACTTTATATCATTAATTTCTCCTGTTGTTGCCCATTAATTTTCCCTTGTTTCCTAGACAAAATTTGAAAACATGCCATTCTAAGCTTAAAGTCTTTAAATGCAAGGAAAATAAATCAGAGACCTAAACTCAAAATCTTGGATTCTTATTGTCATAAATTAATCTCCAGGTTAATTATCTATAATTTTAATGTACAAATAGGCCAACCCTTGGTGGACCCCTTTACTTCTCAGGCTCCTAATTGGTATACTGCTTAACCCTTAGTAGATCCCTTTATCTCTCAGGCTCTATAACCATGTACAAATCAATTATAGGCCTTGTGACCTCCACCCTTTCCAATAACTCTACTGGCTCCAGACTATCATTTAAAAATAGGAATTCACCCAAAATATATTAATAAAATTTACTATTTAAAGTTGCTACCCTGTGAGGCTAAACAGAAACATGTAGCCCCCATCTAAAATTTATATCACCTGAGGTTTAGCTGCTTCAGAAGTCTGGCTAAAAAGAAGTCTTTAGTAGAGCATGCTGATGTGCTGCCAGGACTCTGCAATGTCTTGTGCTCCCAACACTTCCTGTTTCCTTTGCAATCTTCTTTTTTAAAACTTCTGTGCTGATGATTTTGCATGCAGTCATTGTAGACAGAGCTTAGTGTGAATGTTGCAGGTGTGTGAGTCCTTTGTTTTGCGGCATAGTTGACACAGTCTCAGGGCAAACCTATGAGGCTTATGCCAGTAGCTGGCAAGTGCACCCTATAGTAGAACAACTTAGAGTTTCACATTTTCTAGCCACCTCCCTAACAGGTTGAACCCTTGGGTTCTGACAGCCAGCAGGACTTAGGCAGGTCCTTAGGGCAGAGGAGATAACTAAAGTCCAGAAGCACACCAGGTTCAGGGCAGGCAGCTAACAATCATGGTCAGATCCAGGCAAGGGATCAAATCCAGGCAGCAGGCAAATGTGATCAGATCCAAGCAGGAGGTCAATAACCAGGGAGTCGAGCCAAGGGTAGACAAAGACATACTGATGACAATATAAATAGGACAAGCAAGGCTGGATATGAAAAGCAGGAGAGCAAGGCTAGAAGGCAAATCTGGATGAGGCAAGGCTGGAGGCAAGGCACAGGAGCCACGAACATGGACAAGAACCAGTAACCAACACGCAAGAGCAACAGGCACTGCTGCAAGAGTAGGATACCTGTTGCTGAGGCAAAGACAAGGAGTGAAATCAGGGTTTAAGTAAGGCAATCCCTGCTGATGACATCACTGGGTACAGCAGGCTTTTCCCCACCACTTGCCCTTATACATATAGCCAAGTGGTGTGCACACGCACCTATGAGTCCACAGGTATGAGTAAGATGGTGGTGGTGTGTTGGCGGCACCAGAGCCACATCAGCAATTGGGGTCTGTAGTGCCTTTGAAGCATTTCTGCTGTGTCTGGAGGGCTTCGCTGGAGTTGGGGTGAGTGATGCCAGTCACGGTGGGTCCCACAACCAGCAAGTGTAACACTTAGCATGTCATCATCAGTATCTGGCTCATAAGTGGCTGATGTATGGTACTAGGCCTCTTTCATTGGTTAGCTAGTTCAAAGACATCTGATTAATTGGCCTTCCAGATATCTCATTAGGTATTACTGAGCCTTATGACAATCAGAGGAACATTTTGTAATGTCAACAAGTCATTATCAATTGGCTAAAGTTCATTTCAAATCTGATTGGATAGCATATCTGTCATTGTCAGTCTTTAATTGGTAATCATGGCCTGTTTAACAAAAGATTCACAGTTTTATATCTGCACTTACTTCCCATGCTGTGTTGAATTCTTGTACAGATCTCATGTATCTCTGTCTGCTCCACACTGTCAAGTCATTCCCTGCTATAATATAATTTTTTGTGTAATACTTAATACTCAGATTTATCTTACTGGCCCATTCCACCCTTCCCCTTCATTTTTCTGCTTTTCTTTTAACTTCTGAGCTAAGAAATGGCTTCATGTGTATCTCTATCTCACAGGATACATCTGTAAGCAGAAGCTAATTGCCTGTCTCTATGAAATGGATTCAGTCTTTAAGCTTAGAAAGGTAAAAATATAATATAATAGAAACAAAAGTATATATCTTGAGTAGGGTCACTTACACATATGTGCCTCTCCTACGGGTTAACCACTAGATGTTCCTAGTAGCCCACAAACGAACTTTCAGGAATACCAAATTTCAGCTCCTCCACTAGAGGCTGCCTGAGTGGGTGGACCTTGCCTATAAATAAAGGCTAGAGCTATAGGAGTCACATTTGAGTTGAGATTTTGTAGAGAGAGGAGCTCTCTGAGAGGTTTTCCTTTATAATAAGGCCTACTCCCTCAATAAGGATATTTTTTGGAGGAAAGTCTTTTCCAGGCATTACCTGCTTGTTAAGGCTCTACCACAGAGATAGAACAGAGATTTTATTTAAGAAGATTTCCTATGTGTATTTTATTTTTCTGGAGTGCAGCCTGGATTTCTCTTTGAGATGGCCATTCTCTGTATCCAGAGGCCAGGACACTGAATACCTGCCAGTTTCCTTCTAGGTCTCAGAAGAGCTGCAGTGACAGTAGCACTGTCAGAAGTTTTCAGGACAGTCTACTGAAGTATTTTTTTCTCTTTATGTTGAAAGGAGGCATTTTTGCCACCCCTCCTTTCAATTGGAGACAGAAGAAAGAAGAATAGCACTGAAGACCCTCGATAGGATCTTCCCCCTGGAGCAGAGGCGCAGGCTGAGCAGAAGAGAACAACTTAGACCTCAGGTAGGACTGCTTCATGATGTAAGGGGACCCCCAAGCAGAGCAGAATTTTCCTCAGAGCCTAGGCCTCTTACACACTTACTTCAGGAGTGTTAGGAATCACCCCAAGAACCTGAGTCCTTACCATGTATACAGAGAGAAGACATATCTGGATGTACTTTCAGTTGATTTACAAGTTGGACATTGATTCAATTTGAGAAAAATCAGTAAACTATCATTCTGAACACCCAGTTCTGTGTGCTGCATCATCTGTCCCAATATTTACTACCCCACACTGACAACCAGGAAGAGAGATGTGCACCACCACCCGGGCCAAAAGCTGCAGCTTTCCCCCCTCACAGAAAGAACTCACCCCTGGGGTACAATCAGCAGGAGGGGACAAGTAGCATTGGAGACAGGCCTCAAAGAAAGAAATTCTTTCGTGTTCTCTGAAGGATAATACCCCTTCAAAGAAAAGGGTTACATATACCTTTACACACCTAGCCCAACCATTGCAGTGATGGTCCTTGTGCAGGGGACACAGGCCATGGCTCCCTTCAGAATCTGATTATACATGCATCCTAGCTCCAGCCAGTAAGTTTGTAAATGGCTGGGACCCCTCCCCCCCAGAAGCTGTGCACATTGCCTCTGCAGCACCCCCAGACTTGGCTGGTCCAGAGGAACAGAAGTTGGGAAGGGGAATCAAACTCGGGTCTTCAGCATGGCAGTTCACAGCATTTTCCATTTAGTCACTGTGCTGGCCCACATTTATTTCTAAATTGAGAGATATGCTTTCACCACTCTGGCCTTGAATTACATCTGTAAATGTTAATAAAACAGACAAATGAATGGAAAGTATGGCTCTGCAACTGTGAAAATCGCAACTGTGACTGCAGGTTTGTGTTGCGCGTTCTGGCCCACGCTGGTGCTGCGACCGGGCCTGCTCACCTTGCACTTCCCTCCACGAGCTCCGGGCACTCCTCTCTCACCACTGCAGCCAGCTCATGGCGTCCTCTGCGCCTTCTCCGTTGTCCTCCGTCATCGCAGGCCTCACAGCGGAGCTCCCTTCGGGGCTCCACGTCCTCGGCATCCTCAGCCCCGCCCCCAGGCACGCACGCGGCCCGCGCTCCCTCCTTTAAAGGGTCCAGGGCGGGAACCTCGGGCCGGACGCCTCCCGATAACGTCACCTGAGCACCACTTAAAAGGCGAGGTCCTTCCCACAGTTCCTCGCCTTGGCAAATGGGTCGTCACGCATCGTGAAGCTAGTTGCCGTCCTGTGTTCCTGCTTCCTTGTTCCTGTGCTCGTTCCAGTGTTCCTGTGTTCCTTGTTCCTGTGCTTGTTCCAGTGTTCCTGCATTCCTGTGTTCCTGGGTCTTCCAGTGCACCTGCATTCCTGTGTTCCTTGTTCCTGTGCTTGTTCCAGTGTTCCTGCATTCCTGTGTTCCTGGGTCTTCCAGTGCACCTGCATTCCTGTGTTCCTTGTTCCTGTGCTTGTTCCAGTGTTCCTGCATTCCTGCATTCCTGTGTTCCTGTGTTCCTTGTTCCTGTGCTCGTTCCAGTGTTCCTGTGTTCCTTGTTCCTGTGCTTGTTCCAGTGTTCCTGCATTCCTGCATTCCTGTGTTCCTGTGTCTTCCAGTGCACCTGCATTCCTGTGTTCCTGTGTTCCTTGTTCCTGTGCTTGTTCCAGTGTTCCTGCATTCCTGTGTTCCTGTGTTCCTGTGTCTTCCAGTGCACCTGCATTCCTGTGTTCCCGCGGTCCTTCCTGTGTTGCCTTTGACCACGTTTGGACCGCTGCCTGGAACTGATCTCTGCTTGATACTGACCATGCTCGGACTGATACCTGAAACTGACCTCAGCTTGATACTGACCACGCTCAGACCGATACCTGGAACTGACCCTTGCTTTGGCTGACCACCCTCAGACTGATACCCTGGCTTTGACCCTTGCTCTTTACTTGGACATTCTCCTTGCTTCTCCTGTGACCACCAGGCCTGCCTGTTTTGATGTCACTCATGGCCTTCTCCAAGCTAGACCACTAGCTTGGTGCCTATTTTGACCGGAGGACCTTCAGCTCCTGTTCCATTCCAGTGGTCTCCGGTACTCTCAGTTCCGATCTAGCTTGTCTGTTCTCCATTAGCCACGCACCTTTGATCTTGGTGGGCACACCTCTCCGCTACCTCTCCGGGAGATCCTCCGACGCCCACCTAAGCCCAGGCGGTCTGGGAATCCAAGGGCTCAACCCACGGAGCCCCCGGATTGTTATTGGTGAAGCTCCAGCTAGCCTCGGTCTCCTCGTGTGCTCTGCATCCTGGCGGCAGGCACCTTCTGGGAATTCTCAGAGAGCCGTACCAGTCCTGCGCCAGGCCAAGGGTCCACCTCCAGCGCAACAGTTTGAGATTATCTTTTCACTTGATTCTGACCCCACCGTTCTCCTATATGAAGTGCTCTTAGCTGCAGCAGCAGACATGCCAGTGCTTCCATCCTGACTTAGAATTTAACACATAGAAAACTTGGACATGGGTGTTGCACATTCCAGCGTTCTGAAGGTATCCCACCCAGTGCCATAACTAGGCATTTTAGCACTCAGATGTGATGGTGACTGTTTGTGAGTTGCCCCAGAAATGAGCAACCTAATCCCAGGAAAGTAAAATCCAAGCCATCAACTGTACATGGATTTCTGCCTAGGCCAGACACCTTCCCATTGGGTGAGCCCTGTGATGTTGGTGGCCAGTGAGGCATAAAAACCAGGGGAAGACCCTGACAAAGACAGGGAACGAGAAGCCTGAAACAGAGTAAAGAGCAGAAATGAACCAGAAATCCAGGAACCCAGGAAAAAGAACAAACAGGAGCACTGAATGTGAAAGCTGAAGATAATGAAGTCTTCCAGCTAAAAGAGCGGAGCCAGAGTACAAGGTCTAGAAGGTAGGATCAAGCTCTGCCAAATGACTGCTGAGACTGCCTATATAGGAAACAAGATGGCTGCTGGGAGGAAGTTAAGAGCACAGAACTGGGAGGATTAGACAGACAGTTCAAGCGGCTGACAATACCACCAGCAGGCTAGAGAAGCACTCATTAACAGATCCTTACAGTCCCACCCCCCCTTCAGGGACAGTATTTTTACAGCTCCTTGCATTGCTTAGCAAGAAATTTCTTCAAAGGACAAGGTGCATGGAGGTCAGATGCAAAACCCATGATCTTTCTTCGGAGCCATACCCTTCCAATAGACCAAGTATTGTACTTTAATACAGGATAATCTAGACTACAGAATCTCCTCAAGCTTGAATTCAGATTGGCCATCGATCAGAACTGGATCTGGAGGCGTTGCTTGCCTATTGAAAGGATTTGGAATGACTGGCTTTAACAAGGAGATGTGAAGTTAGGATGGTATCTTATGAGTGTTGGGAAGCTGAAGGCACATAGTTATTGGGTTAATTTTCTCAATAATGGCATATGGCCCTATGTACTTAAGGCCAAGCTTAGCACAAGGGAACTTCAGACATAGATTCCATGTGGTAAACAAGACTTTGTTGCCAACCTGAAACTGGGATTCACATCTATGATGAAGGTGAGCACATTTCTTCTGCTGGGCCATGGTTTTCTTCAAATTATTCCATACCTGTGCCAAGGTTTTTGTATCGTACCAAGTTATCAGTTACAAGAATTTTCATAGCCAGAGTGGCAGGATGTAAACGAATAGGATGTCAGCCTTAAACTGTGAAAATATTTAAACCCAAGTAGATTCACTAACATGATTGTTGTGAGCAAACCCAGCCCAACGGAGCAATCTAGTCCAATCATTCTGATGAGCAGAAATTAAATATCTAAGGAACTGCTCAAGGTCTTGGTTCATCCTCTCCACAAGGCCATTTGTCTGGGGATGGTATTCTGATGAAAATTGCAAATTGAACCCAGATCTTTACAAAAGGTCCTCCAGAATCTGGCAATGAATTGAGGACCTCAATCCAATATGATAGCGATCAGAATGCCATGTAAGCGGACTACCTCCCTAATAAAGATGATGGCAGTTGAGGGGCCAAAAGCAGCTTACAGATGGGGATGAAGTGTGCCAGTCAGGAAAAATGGTTCACTACCACCAAGGTGGCAGTACAGTAAGTAGAAATCAGAAGATCTGCGATGAAATCTGTGGAGAGGTGAATCCACGATACAAAATTAATTGGGAGCGGGTGCAATTTCCTCAAAGATTGAGCATGAGGAATCTTGGATCTAGCACATACTTGACAGGCCAAGACACGGAACGGTACTTACGGTTTAGCTTAACATGATTTCTCCTCACATCTTCCTGCATTCAAATATGGCGCTCAAACGCCGTCTTTCTCATTTTACCGGAAATCAGCTGTTTTATAGCCATGACATGAATGATAGTCCGACCTATCAGCTTCTTTCTACAGGTATACCGACCAGTCTACTTCCTTGTTAAGCCCCGCTGGGGCTACAGTATTCAATTTAAAAATCCATCTCTGTTCGCGCTGAAGCAAAGATTTAAATCCCCTCCTCGCTCATCTCTCTCCACACTATCCAAAACTGTGCACAGTAAACTTTCAAAACTGTGAGATTTATCTACACAGTGCTGCACCAACGGAGCTTCCAGCTTACCACGTTTCAATGCACTCTTGTGCTCTATTAAATGAGTCTTTAGTAATCTAGTTGTTTTGCCTATGTATATTAGCCCACAAGGGCACCATATAGCATAGACAACGTTACTCGAAATACAAGACGTCTTTTTTATTGGCTTGAATTTTCTCAATTTCTCCAATGGTATATCAGTATTAGAATGGGCTAGTGGGCACATAGCACAGGACCCACACAGAAAATGTCCCTCTCCCTCCCTAGAGCTATTCACTTTTGCCTTAAAATGTGACCTCACCACCTGGTCTTTAATGTTAAAACCTCTTTTAAAGGCTATTAAAGGCTGTACTTCAAAGACCGTATGGACTTGTAAGACATTCCAGTGGCGTCTAATGCTACGTACTACCTCATTCACTCCCAAAGAATATGGTAACACACATGTTAAACGTTTAGTAATTTCTTTCTGTCTAGGTTCAAGTAATTGTTCTCTGTGGTTCCATTTTGCACGCTTGCAGGCTTTCCTTACTACAGATAATGGATAACCTCTGTCTACAAATCTTTGACTCATTTCTCTCGCTCTCACTTTGTACTCCTCTACTGTTGAGCATAGCTTCCTAAGCCTCAAAAATTGGCCAAAAGGAATACTATTTCTTAGTGTTAGCGGGTGACAACTGGAATATTCCAATATTGTATTACGATCTGTTGGCTTCTGAAAAATTGTAAAAAAGAATCTTTCCGCCTCTATAGAGATCTTTATATCCAGAAATGAGACAGAGGATTTATCAAAAGTATATGTGAACTGCAAAGCTTGCTCACAAGTGTTTAACCACTCAATAAACTCCTTAAAAAGAACCTCAGTCCCTTGCCACACTATGAAGATGTCATCGATGAAACGGCGCCACACCAAGATGTTATTTTTATATGGAGAAGTCTCTATCCAACGTGACTCAAAATGTCCTACATACAGGCTAGCGACACTCAGGGCCATCATGGTCCCCATCGCTGTTCCTCCCACCTATTGAAAATAAATATTATCAAAGAGGAAAAATGTTTTCTTTAATGCCAATCTGGCTAACTCTACAATAAAAGATACTGGTGGTCGAATCGATACCATCTGTGCTGTTAAACGTGTATGAATTACCTCTAGAGCAGCTTCTTGAGGTATATTTGTGTACAAAGACACAATGTCTATTGTAGCTAGAAAAACCCCTTCTAAGGGAACATTTAAGGTTTCCAAAAACTGTATCAGTTTTTGGAAATCACGTACATAAGACGGCAGTGTGGGTATTAGTGGTCGCAAAAAAGTGTCGACATATTGAGAAAGTGGCTCAAGTAGTGAACCCCGAGAAGAAATAATGGGGCGTCCCGGTGGATTCTCTAAGTTTTTATGTATTTTTGGGAGATGATAAAAAGTTGGTACCCTAGGGTGCTCAACCTTCAAAAAACGAAATTCCCTCTTTGTAATCCAGCCTTGTAATAAGGCTTCTTCTAATATATTATCAATATGTTCCTTTAATTGATTAGTGGGATCTCCTTCCAATTTTTCATAGAAATGTTGGTCCGCCAACTGTCTCAAAGCTTCTTCCCTATAAAAATCCCGGTTCATCACTACCACCGCTCCCCCTTTGTCAGCACTCTTAACCACTAATGCAGGATCTTTTTTTATTTCTTGTAGTGCCCTATATTCTTGAGCTGTTAAATTCCATAGACCCATATTGGATTTTCTCTGGATACTGTCTATATCTTTTTGTACTAATCTTGCAAAGGTATGTATAATAGGGTCTATGTTGCCAGGAGGGCACCACGTTGATCTTGGAAATACTACCGATTCATCGCTCTCATCTCCCGGTGGTTGTTTATCAAAGAACAATCTTAATTGTAAATTTCTTAAAAATCTTTGAAAGAATTTGTTTATTTAAAAATGATCAAATTGTACTGTTGGTACATATGTTAAACCCTTTTCTAGCAACTGAATTTGTGTGCAAGTTAAAGAGCGTGACGACAAGTTAATCACTGTGGATTCACTGGTCTCCCTTTTCCTTGTGAGTGTGTCTACCTTTTCTGTTGTCTCTGCCCTATTGGTGGATCTTGAGTATGTTGATGAAATCTGACTTTACGATCTTGTTTGGGATCTGTAAAAGGGGTAGTTGGGGGTCCGCTCTCTCCTAAATCTTTCTGCCCACGGGATGTTTCATCTCCCGAGGAATCTTCCGAGCTGGACTCAAATGTTCTTTTCTGAACATAAGAGAGAGAGGAAATGATGAGGGGCTATGAGTATGGTGGAAGTGGTTCATGAAAGCAGAATCAGGAGATGGAGAGATGACTATGGAATCAGGGTGGGGGAGCAAGTGGAGGAGAAAATTAACAGCAGGCCTTTGAGAAAGGAGTGGGATCAGCAGACAGGGTGTTTGCATGACATGGACCATCAGCATCCTGGGGCAAGGAGACATAGCCATAGCCATGTAATTTGGCACCCATCACCAAGTGAAAACATGTGCCCTCGCCCTGTGCACAAAACATTTAAAACATAGCACTATTATTATTTATAATCTGTATGTAGATTCAAGTGTGACTTTGGTCCATTAGGGTCTGTATGGATGTGATCCTTAACGTATATCCCAACTGATTAGTAATCTCTACCTTATTAAGCAGTAGAGCAGGACTTCCCAAACCTGTCCTGGGGACCCCACAATCAGTCGGGTGTTCAGGATATCCACAATGAATATGCAATGAGATAAATGTGCATATCACTGAGACTTAGTATGTGCACATTTATCTCATGCATATTCATTGTGGATATTCTGAATCCCCAATTGGCTATGTGGTCCCCAGGACAGGTTTGGGAAGCCCTGCAGTAGAGGTTGAAGATGGCATGTGTGATGATGATGTCATGCCTTTTTTTTTTTTTTTTTTTTTTTGCTGCCATTGAAATATATGATTTTTTGTTTTATTAAACTAATTAGGTTCTGGATCTCATTAACAGTAAAACAAACTCCCTCCACTACAAGACAAATAGTGAGACATTACAATACAAATCCCTGCCAAAAGCACACTCAGAATCTTTACAGCAAATTTACCATAGCAGAGTCAACACCCCGGGCTCACACAACAACATTACTGCAGGGTCTGTGGTTCCTGTGTAGCTAAAGCAGAATAGGCTCCTCTCCCCACACACCTGGCTGACCCACTTTCTAATCACTTCTCGCTGCTTAAGTCTTTCACTAGATTTCTCTGTTTATCACGGGTCCAGCATGTCTTGTCAGCTGTACCTTTCTCCTTCACAGCTGTTTAGCTTTCTAACATAATATTTTTTGTACTTTTTATCAGGCCGATACAATTCAGTGCGCTTGGCTGAGTGCACCGTTTAGCACGCGTCTGGCTGCGCGTCTATTACCCCTTATACTGTAAGGCGAGTGGCGCTGGTGGCGGTTAGAGTGGAAGGGTCAGTGGTAGATGGGGGAATAAAGTAAGGATGGAAAGGAGCAGAGTCAGATGTGTGTTGGAGGTTGGAGCTATAGGAAGATATTTTAAAAGAGAGTTACAGTGAACATAAATATATAAATTAAAAAAAAAAAAAAGTGAACACGGTAGGTAAAGAATGTGTCGAAAGGCAGAGAAGAGGGAGGAAGGAGAAGGAGTGGTTCTAGCTGGATGGAGAAGGGAGGGGGCCAGGTGAGCCGGTCAGGTTAGACGCTAAGAGGGGTGGGTTGAGGGGTGGGGATAGAGGCAGAAAGGAGAGGTGTGATTCAGGGCCAGATTCTGAAGATGGCAGCATGGAGGGAGGGAGGAAGGCAGGGCAGTGCAGGAAGAGGAAGGATATGGGTCAATGGCAGGATGGGATGAAGAGTGAAAGGAAGGAAAGAGTGGGAGGAAAGTGGAGCAATGCTGTGGTGGGAGGGAGGTGGAGTGCTGGTTTGTGGTAGGATGGGAGGGAGGAGGAGTGATGCTGGCCATAGGGTAAGAAGGAGGAAGATGACGCGATGCTGAGTTGGGAGGGAGGTAGTCTGCTAGTTTGCAGCAGGGCAGGAGGAAGAGGAAGAGCAGTGCTGGTGCTAGGGTAAGAGGAAGGGAGGTAGAGCAGAGCCAGAGCAGGAAGGAAGTGGAGCAGCGCTGGTCAGTGGCAGAGTAGAACAGAGGCAGAGCAATGTTGGTCATCAGTGGGAGAGTGTGTGTGTCAGGTGGGTAACCTGCGTCTGAGGAAGGTCAACAACGGTATGCGTCAGGGCATGTGTGTATGCGGGTGTAGTGTTGTACATATCAGGCGGGGTGAGGACAGGAATTGGAGGGAGTGTCGCCTGGAAGGTGGGCCATGGCAGCCAAGCTGCCTGTCTATGGCTTATTGGCTGCACCACCCTCCCGCACATTCTCAGTTTTTAATGGTAACTGATGGCCAAATACAGCTAACTTGGCGCAAGAATTCAATATTTTGCTTGGTGCAAGGGTTCAAAACCCATAAATGTGAGCGTAAGGAGCTTTGTTTTTTTGGGCCATATGAGTTTTATGTATCTATACTACAATCCACCTTTAACTGCCAGGTGAATTAATGTTTAATGTGTTCCATTTGGCTGTAAAAGAGAGTCTGAGTAAGCGTATCTGAAGCTGAAACAAAATGCATTCCCAGGCTCATTTGTAAGCAAGTTAAATGAGACTTGCAGTAACTCGGCCCTTCCATTCCCATTCTTCATCTCACTCTTAAACAGTGACTAATACGAAAGTTCACATTACAGGCCTCATTTATTCAATTTTTTTCTCTCACTCTGCCCGTGGGAAAAGTCCATGAAAAATCTGACCCTCTATATTTAAGTGCCTCTCTTGAAGACGTTTTCTGCATGATTTACACGGCACTGCATTAACTCTCACAGTAAGAAGCATGTTAACGGCAGCCTGAGTCCCAAAATAAAGCTCACATAAAAGTCTAGGGTGCACACTAGGATTGCTTCTGGCAATGTGGCCTTGACCCACCACCTTTTTTCTGCCAGGCTTCAAAACTTGCCAGGAAGAGGTGTATTCTGTACATTAACCAGCTTTGGGGCCGATGTAATACAGTGCCGAGTGCACTGTATAACCCACACTCGGATGCGGGTTAAATAGGCGCTAATCCACTCCCTAATGCAATAGGGGGATCAGCCCCTATTTAACGCGCGTACGACGCGGAGTGAATTCACTAGCACTCATCACATGCAAATGCATGCGAGTGAGGCTATTACTCATTCACTCCGCATTCAAAAAAAAAAAAAGTGTGCGTCTCAGACGCACATTTTGCTCTCAGCTATTAACGCCTGCCTAGAGCAGGCGTTAATAGCTGAGCGCATGTAAAAGAAGTACAGAAAAGCAGAAAACACTACTTTTCTGTACTTCTTTTTCTTTTTTTTTTACTTAAAAAAAAAAAAATACCTCGGCAGACCGCCGAGTTATGAAGACCGACACCGATAAACTCGCCAGTTATGAAAACCGATGCCGAGTTTACCAGCGTCGGTCTTTGTAACCAGCGGCCGCGGCGGGGTGGCGTTAGAAACGACCCTAGTGCAACTCCCTAATTTGGGTAAAGCATGGTGCCCCCTTGCGGGCGCCACGCACACGTTAAGAAAGCGGGAACTGACTTTTCAGCGCCCGCTTTCCGCGCTTTTTATTGCATCGGCCCCTTTGTAAGAGCTGCACAGTAAAAAAATGATTAGGTCTTGTCGCACAAATGAAACTAATTATGCTTCTAGCTATTTTTTAGTTACCCAGTACACTATAAACAGAGATTTGATGAAACAGGCCCATTAGCAGACTCTTGAATTTCAAAACAGCACACGAAATACCTTCCTTTTTTTTTCTTACAAAATGTTTGCCCAGGGTAGGGAAGATATAATTTTATGTTAGGAGTGACATGAATGCAGTGGGAAAAAAAAAAAAGAGAAAGAAGTTTAGCTGCTAAAAACGGGGAAATTTGCTGCTGCTGCTGCTGCATAAGGCCATAAGCATTACCATGCTGGGTCAGCACCTTGTCTCCCACAGTAGCCATTCCAGGTCAATTGGAATTACCCAACAGATCCTCATGGGAAGAACCATTCTCTGTTGGTCATTTCCAAAAGTATGAGGGGGCAGAGCCCAGATATTCAAGGCTTAATTTGCTTCCACCATTTCTTTTCAGACTTAACAGGCAGAGCAGCAAGACAGTTCTGCTCCAGCTCCTCCTGCAAGAAAGAATAACCTATAGCAGGGGTCGGGAACCCATGGCTCGCAAGCCAGATATGGCTCTTTTGAGGGCTGCATCTGGCTCGCAGACAAGTGTCGCCACACTTTCCAGTCCCCCGCTGACCCAGCTGCTCCCCGGTCCTCCTCCGCCCGGGCTTAAATTGCTGTCAGCCCGGGCGGAACGTGGCACAATAGCTGGAGTCGGCGGCACCGGCATGCTCTCTTCTTCCCGCCCCCCCCCCCCCCCCGGCCCAGAAGAGGAACTGGAGAGCATCGGGTGTGTGTGCGGCAAGAGGAGGCCACGCTAGTGTGGTCTGCGTCGGTCCAACGAAAAGAAGACTGCAGCGCGGCTCGGAAGAAAATGAAGAGCTTCAACCGCGGCCGATGGGACTCCTCCTCCGCGAGGGCTGAAAATGAAGGAGGTTAGCGTTGGGAGGAGGCTGCTGCTGCCACGAGTTCCCGGGGTGGGGGAGAGTGAATGAGCGAGCAAGCATGTGTGTTTGAGATCCTGTGTGTGTGAGTGAGAGATTGCATGTATGTGAATGATTGAGAGCCTGTATATGTGAAAGAGAGTATGTCTGTGATTGAGAGCCTGCCTGTGAGAGAGAGAGCATGAATGTAAGTTTACCATTGGGAACCTGTATGTGTAAGTTTGTGATTGAAAACCTGTTTGTGTGAAAGAGTATGTGTGTATGATTGAGATCCTTTGTGTGTGAGAGAAATCATGTGTATGTATGATTAAGAGCCTGTGTGTATAAGTGAGAGATCATGTGTGTCTTTGTGTGATTGAGAGCTGGTTTAGGTGATGGAGCATGTGAGTATGTGATTGAGAGCCTGTGTGTAAATGAGAGAAAGAGAGGACATGTTTGTAAGCATGTGAATGAGAGTCTGTGTGTGAGAGAAAAAGACAGCATGTATTTATGTGATTGAAAGCCTGTGTGTGTGTGTGTGTAAGCGTGAAAAGATAGACAGCATGAGTGTAAATGTGTAATTAAGAGCCTATATAAGTGAGAGAGAAAAAACATGTGTATATGTGAGTACTGAGAGCATGTGTGTATAGGTGTGTCATTGTCAGCCAGTGTGAGAGAGAGCGCTGGTATGTGACTGAGGGAGGAGAAAGTTCCAAGCAAACCACCCCGCCTCCTGCTAATTCAGAACAATCTCAGGACACCTGGATATCAAATGTTCCCAGGTATGCAGAGCAAAAAAAATTTTGTATCCTTATTATTTTTCATTACTGGGTCTTTGTGTCTGCTATTTTGAAATATTTTGTTGGTATCTGGAAATGTTTTATATGAGTTTTTAATTATTGGATATTCCACTCATCAGCTGTTTCGAAATATGTTCTTTTTGTTAGTACAGTTTTACTGCTGATGATTTTATATTTCTTGATTTGTTTTATAAGGATGGGTGATGTTTCTTTTTATCTTTGTTACACTGCATACAGAGACTCTGGCTTGTTGCAGTTTCCAATTCAGTTTTTTCTGCATGCTTCTTGTTATGCGTTTTGGTCTCTTTATTCTATGTTAGGTGAGGGACAGCACGTGATTCAGGTGAGGTTTTCTGCTGGCGTGTAGTTTCTGTGTAGGACTCTATAGCAGCCTGACTTGGTCCGTTTTCCTAATAGGAGATGTAGTGGTGTCTTAAGGCCTGGTGTAATATTTTCAGAGACTTATTGTACTTTAAAAGTGTGATCTTATATAAAATGCACACATTTACTTGTATTTAGTTTTAAACATATTGTATGGCTCTCATGGAATTACATTTTAAAATATGTGGCATTCATGGCTCTCTCAGCCAAAAAGGTTCCTGACCCCTGCCCTATAGGCTCACAGAGAAGAGAATGGGCCACTCTGCTCCCTAATCGAGTGCCCTCCACCCTCCTCTCCTGTACTGTAGGGAACAGGATGGAAGAGGGTGATCCTGAAGCAGGCACCGGAGAGCAAAGAACAGACACACACAAAAAAAACCAAGGGGTTGAATTGGCACAAATTTATATGCGCACATGTTATAAAATAGCCTGACCACGTACACATATTCGCAAATTTTTATTTATTTATTTATTTAAAGCTTTTTTTATGCTGACATTCGTAGGCACATCACATCGGTTTACATAGAACAGGAATAAAAAATAAGAAACAAAACATTTACAAGTAACAGAGGTAACAAAATAATGAACAATAATGGTAAACACAAAACCAATGGGATTGAGAGATTTCTGGAAAGGATTGTAGGGTTTAACATTTTAAACACGTCAATGAAATCAACTAGGTAAGCAATGGTAAGGGTAGGAGATCAGAGGTTACTGTAGGAAGGGAAGGGCAAGGGAAGAAGAAGTGGTCAAGGGGTATGGGGGGTGAAGAACGTACAGTAAGGGACAAGAGAGGGAAGGAGGGTGGGGTAGTTAAGTATTAATTAATGCTTTATTGATTTTTACAAAGTATTAGAAACATACTTTAAAGGAAAAGAAAAGCATACAAAGGACATTTCATTTTCAGGATAAATTCATAATCAGGAATCCATCACATTTACATGCTTTTAAGCGAGGAATAATACAGAACAAAATAGGGCCAAAACTCACTGGGAGTATTACTTAAAGAAAAGAAAAAATTTCCAAAAAGCGATTGGCTTAACATGCGATGCTGGCTTTATATTTATGATTGTTATGTGGAAGCTGGTCCAGATGGACTAACAACAGTTCTAGCATACAGAAATAATTTTAATTGCTCAATCATGGGAGCTCCAAACTCTGCGTCCTCTCATGTCAACACCATTTTGAATTTCCCCCCTTCTTTTCAGTTTTTATCTGCAAGTTTCTATTTATAGTTCATGGTCTCTTTTTATTCTGAATTTGGTGAAGATCTGTCTGCGTTCTGCATATGACTGAAGCAAAGTATTCTGCTAGAGTGTAGGCATCTATAGCAGCTTGGCTTGTTCCGTTTCCTAATAGCAGGTGTATTGGTCTTTTAAGGCCTGGTGTAATATTTGCTGTATTGCCATTTTCATAGGAAGGCAACACTGTTACTGTTTGAAGGCTGACAATTAGCACTGTATTCATAAAGGAGGTTTACTATATTGTAATTCAATTTCCTTATGGTTGTCTAAGGGTCAAGCCCACACCCAAAATGTATTACAGTAGGCTTAATACCATATGAATTCCGAGTGTCTTTTTTGAAGCATTATTTGGCTGGTACCTAGGTAGTGCATGTAAATATAGACACGTTTTTGTAAGTGATTTTTTTTTCTCAGAAGACTGTACTTTGATGTCCTTTCTTGTGTAAGCTCTGTTATTAATGCATAATGCAGGGGAGATATGATACAGACTTTCAGATACTTGAAAGGGTTTAATGATCCAAAGTCAATGACAAACCTTTTCCATTGCAAAAAAATCAGCAGAACCAGGGGTCACGATTTAAAACTCCAGGGAAGAAGACTCAGAACTAATGTCAGAAAGTATTTCTTCATGGAGAGGGTGGTGGTCTTCACCACCCTCTCCATGAAGGTGGTGGTCTCCATGAAGGTGGTGGTCTTCACCACCCTCTCCATGAAGACCACCACCCTCCAAGAGGGTGGTGGTCTTCATGGAGAGGGTGGTGAAGACCACCCTCTCCATGAAGTTTTCACCACTTCCTCCGGAACGCCCTTCCGGAGGAAGTGGTGAAGACCAAAACTGTGAAGG